>NW_026622930.1:39721735-40024766 GCF_023065955.2 Ursus arctos | reverse complement strand
TTGCCTATTTTTTTTGAATCATGTTTTTTGTTGTTGAGTTTTAGCTTTCTCTATACTCTGGATATTAATCTCTTCTCAGATATATGGGGTTTGGAAACATTTTCTCACTTCCATAGATTGCCTTTCACTCTGTTAATAGTGTGCTTTGATGCACAAGAGTTTTTAATTTGCATGAAGTCCAATTTTCTTTTGTTGCCTGTGCCTCTGGTGTCATAACCAAGAAATCATTGCCAAATCCAATGTTGTGAAATTTCTGCCCTATGTTTCCTTCTGAGAGTTTTATAGTTTTAGCTCTTACGTTTAGGTCTTTGATGCACTTTGAGTTAATTTTTGTATATGGTGTTCGATAAGGTGTTCGATTCTTCTGCGTGTGGATATCTAGTTTTCCCAGCACCATTTGTCGGAAAGATTGTCTTTCCCAAGTTGAATGGTCTTGTCACTCTTGTTGAAAATCATTTAACTGTTTATGTGAGGGTTTATTTCTGGGCTCTCTAGTCCTAAGTTAATTCTATTCTAAGTTCCTAAATATTTTATTATTTTTGACACAATTGTCAAATGGAATTGTTTCCTTAATATCCTTTCCAGATTGTTCATTGTTAGTGGATATAAGTGCTACATCACAGATTCCTAATGGGGGAGACAAAACTTTTGTCTTTTGTCCCTACCTGAGCCGAGAGCGATCGCACCCAATGAGAAGTACTGTTGAGAAAAGGGCGTTGCGCCTTGTGAGCATATGGGGCCAAGAGAAGGTGTTGACAGAGTCCTGTTAGGTGTTTAGGCAGAAGCACAGATGCATATCAGATATCCTTTGCTGATGTTCCTGTTTCATTTTACATCTGACAGAAACTGGGCAGACATTATTTTAAGAGGGAAGGAAATGGTTTGAATATACCAACCACTGAAATAGCTAAAAGAAAAAGTAAAATTCTCCTGAAAAGATCACGTAGACAAAGCTTTAAACACACACACACACACACACACACACACACACACACACACACACACACCTTTTAAAAAACAAACAACAAAACCTTTTAGTCAAAAAGAGAGGGTGGTTAACTTCTATACACCACTCCCCACTCACCCCATCAGCTAGTCTTTGGAATGCCTTGCGATACACCATAGTTTACCTCTGCAGGGGCCCAGCCTGGCCCCGGAACCATCAGAGGCTCACCTCAGAGATGCACCCAGCTGTGGACTCTATAGAATTCAGGGGGGCAGAGGGAAACAGAGCCAGAGTCTGGTTCTCCTGGGGAGACTCTGGATTCCTGAGCTCACTTCTGGAACCTCAAAACATCTCTGGGAATCAGCTGGGGTGACACTGTTCAGTCCAGCAAGCCGTCTTCAGCCCAGCAACTGGTAGCCCCTCTCAAGTACTGAAACGGGTGGTTACACATCTCCGAATGTGAATCAGAGAACTATACTGCTGCAGATTAATTCTTTCAGAATTCCATAGCCAAGATCTCTTTTCAAAATTCTAACAATCTACCCTCTGGAAATTCCAAATGGGATTCAATCTATTCTCCAAGCCCCACACTAGACCCACGGGTTGTGGTTCTCAACCAGGGGAAGTGCCACCCCTTAGGAAGCATTTGGAAATGTGCGTGGGTGGCCTGGGTTATAACAATAATTAGGGGTGCTAATGGCATTTAGAGAGTGGAGGCAGAAACTCTAATGCCCTGTGGAGTGCCAGCAACAGTGAATTATACTGCTCTCAGCCCCTCAATGACAAAGGACGCTGAAAAAAATAGCCACAGATCCATGCATGAAAAATCTGCTCAAAGAAAGTACTCCACAAGGAAAGGTTCAAGTAAATTGGCTTTTATATTATGTCTTAGGATCCCTATTACCTTCCCAGGGATGAATAAGTGTTAAGTGCCCATAATTCTCATTAGCATTATTATGCTTTATGGATATTTAGTCCCTTCCTATTTAAAAGAGAGCACCATCTCTTGCAATGTGCTGGTGGAATGAGATTATGCTGGGTCATATCTGCCAGTGAGCAAAAAGAATACAAACAACCAAGCTCCTAGAACAATTATAGAGCTTGTGTGAGAGAGATGGGTAGGACTCTGGGAGAATGTCCTAATTATCCCACCTGAATTCCAAGCCCGAAAATAATACAGAAGGCATTTTATTCTTTTCACTGATGAGAGGAGCCCCAAACACCCCAAACATGAGAGATAGGCTTGTTATAGAATAATAACCATTAGATGAGTTTTCTTTTTCTAAAAATACATCCAGCATTTTCATTTCTTTCAGGAGGAACTCTTCTGTTAAGAAACCATACATTTTCTTGTCATTTAGGCTTGGGAGTAAACATACAACTCCTTATCCTGTGGCACAAAGATAAATACATGTTTTGATAATGAGACCTTTGCCTCAGAGAGTATAGGTTAATTGTGGAGGATGCCATTCTTTTCCGGTTCTAACAGTGTTTTTTAAGCACAGCATCCAGTCTTCGTTATGGCCTTTTTCATTTTAATTACAACTGTGTGTTTCTCAGGACTGTGTTTTGATATTTACAGTTGGTGCTAAGGGGGCTTGATTTACTTGTTTTATATATTTACAGGTTAGGGTGACACTGGCAATAAAACAAACAATTCCTGGTCTAGAAAACAAATCAGAGGTTTACAGTCTCTCAAGCACTTGATGATATCTTTATTAGTCTCATTCATCAGTGAGCCACATCGTTGGTGAGCAGTTACTAGCTACTTTTGAATTAGAGGACCAATTTCTAACAATTTCAATTTACAACTCTTCAGAGCCTCTCCAATTAGTCACCTGGGTAAATGTCTTTGTTCACTGTTCAGACGTCAACACAAGTTTAGCTTGGTCATTTTGGCCCACTCATTTTTTCTTGTTGTTTTTGTTTTTTGGATCCCTACGCTAATTTATTCTGTAGCAAGTAAGAACACCATCATCGAATCGATGAGAGTATATAGACAGAGTCCAGGGAAGGGCTTTCACAGTCAGAACACAAGTGAATTTCTGAGTTGTGGCTGCAATGTGAATCGAATAATAATTGTAAAAACAGCCTGCCTGCTTTCAGGGTACTTTTTTGTGAGATATCTCTGCCTATTACCAGTTGGCCACTTTGACCTGAAAATACCAAAATAGCACATTTCCATCTCTACTAATCAGCAAACACTAATTTCTTTTTGGTTCTCCCACCACTGGGGATATTTTAAATCAATAGAGGATTTATTTGTGAAGCTTGTTGCTTCTCCCTCAACACTTTCAAAGCCCCAGAGTGTCAGGGCTGGAATCCACTTCACATGCTCACTCTTTCCCAATCCTGTGTTTCAACAATTGGAGCTGTCACAAAGATATCTTTTGGGTGTCACAATGTCCTGGTTTCCTCACTTGCCTTGGCTCATTTTTGAGCAGCCCTGTGGAGGCTGCAGGTGGCAAATAAAAAGGAGATGAAAATGGGGAGGAGGTTGTCAGGGAAGGGGTAGGGTAACGATGTCCACGCAGACTTTGGCATGGAAGCACTTGGGGATAGAAGGTACGAAAAACGATATTGGACTCCAGAGGGCGCTGGTTAGTATTTGACTAGGGGAGGGGATGGGGAGGAGAGTCAGAGAGGGGAGGGGAGCGAGGGGAAGGGAGAGGAGGCACAGGAAGATAACCTAACCTCCCCTGTGGAGATGCAGGGAGTTCGTGAGCATCCCGAATGCAGAGAGCTAGACCGCACAATGCTGGCTAAGGATGGATTTGTAAACAAGATAAAACAGGAGTCTTCCCAGCACCTTCCCCCTCCTTCTCTCTCCCCTCCCCATCTTTCAGTGCTTCTCATTTCTGGGAATTTGATTTTACAGGCCAAAAGCTCTGTTCTTTTACCAGAGGACCAGGAACTTGTACTAAAAATGAATATGAGCTTATAAACCAAGGGCTTGCCATGTGCCAGGCCCTGGGCCAAGTTCCTGTTTAATCCTCACAACCCCGGGGACATAAGCACCGCATCCCTAGCTAGAGGAAGCCAAGGTTTGGATTAAGTCAGAATATTAGAGAGATGGGTGTTTCTAAAGCAAGCCCCACCAGGGAAAGATGTTCTTCCAACCCTTCTCAATTCACATTTTTAGATGCAGCAGACTGATCCTAATCTGGGGACTGTGGTGTATGTTTGGCTGTTTCACAAACATAAGAGCAATTTTTATAGTCTTTGTAGCTACAGAGAGAGCTAATGGGAATGAGATCTGGTGCAGAAGTTGTACCAAACAAAAATGCTATGGGGCCAATGGGGAAGAACATGAAGCAAGGGAACAACATATCAACTTAAACTCTACTCTGGATGATTTCCATGTGGTTTTGCTGGAACATTGCCACTTACCAAATGGGAGAAAGACACGATTGTGTCTGATTTCCCTCAAATCAGCATGGGAGCCGTCTATGCTGTGTAGGTGGAGAGTAAGACACAACACAGCTTCCCTGACTTTCTTGGGTGCCAGAAACCATTATTTGAAATGACAGCTCTCTGCTTTCCAGTGAACTGCTGTTATTGAAACAACATCTCTGTGAGATGCAGCCTTCTGCTTGGAAAGAGCATCACTGGCTAGCTGCTTTAACCACCTTGACAAAAACATAGCCCTTGAAAAATGCTGGTCATGGGTTTCACAGATTTTGTAAAATGAAGCAGGAACGAACAGACCATGCTGTGACTTACAAATGACACGTGAGCTTTAGTTTTTATCTGAGCCTTGGATAATGCAAATGGCTGTATCTACAAACGGGAGCTGGCATTCTTAAATGTTAGATGGGCTTTGTTCGATCAAAGGCAGAGAGACTCGTATTTTGTATGGTATATATTGGATTTTCTTTAAAAAAAAAATGGAAGCCTCAACCATGAACCAGTAGGGTTCCAACAAAAGAGAAATAACGAGCTTGTTTCCATAGAAATGGCTCTGTTAACCTACTGATGTCTAATGTTCCACAACAGCAGGCAAGGGGGGCCTGATAGGCAGAGGCCTTCTGCCTCCTTGTAGGAAATTATTTATTGGTTAATTAATTTCTCTAAAAAAAACACTGCTTCAATTCTAAATCCTCAGTGGATCTCAAGCCTTAGGCAAACCCTGGAGTTCAGGGAGACTAGCCTGCCTGAGCTTCCTTGCCTTTGCTCAAATGGACCCTTAGGCTCACAAAATGATAACGCCTGAAATCCTTTGGCTGAGCTCCTCCATGCAGCTCCCCAGTAAGAACAGGTCCCCCTCCATTGAAGTTTGTTAACACCGTGTTGTCTGGGGATATTTCCTGTGATGTGATTGACAGGTGGTACACGAGTAGAAAAACAGGTACTAGGAGACAACAGACCTGAATTCTGGCCCATTCTGACATTCCTAGCTGTTTTTCTTTTTTTTTAGTGGGAAAATCACTTAATCTTTCTGGGCCTCAGGAGCTCAGCTGGATTGCAGGACTGCATCAGTGCGCCTAATGTTGTGACAACATGTTATAAAGTACGGAGTGCTATGGAAGGAACAGGCACGAACAGGAAATGACCACCACCATTTATTGAGCAACTACTAAGCACTGTAACCTAGAAACATTACATACATAATCTCCAATCTTCACAAAAAGGAACATGGAAAAGGAATCAGGGACTAAGAAAGGCAAAGGGAAAAACCTAGGATTACGACCAACTGTGCCTCTATTAACTGGGGCCTTTTAGGTGGGAAGGTGGGTAAATCTTTTTTTTTTTTTTTTTTTTTTTAAGATTTTATTTATTTATGTGACAGAGAGACAGCCAGCGAGAGAGGGAACACAGCAGGGGAAAGGGAGAGGAAGAAACAGGCTCCCAGCGGAGGAGCCCGATGTGGGACTCGATCCCGGAACACCGGGATCACGCCCTGAGCCGAAGGCAGACGCTTAACGACTGCACTACCCAGGTGCCCCGGGAAGGTGGGTAAATCTTTACATCCAATTTTGAAATTTCTAATTTGCATTGATGACTTCTTGAAGAGATGGTGATTATTCGAAAATCCATTGTGATTTAAAATTAGTAAACAAGGATTTATTAAGTGCTTACTGTGTGTGACTCAGAAGCATGTGCACGTGTTAAACATAGTAAGTTTCTACGGAAACCATCTATGAAGTGGATGTGAGAACCCTGTGGGCTCCCTCAATAATTCTAAGAAGGCCCTGCTATCTTTCACTGGTATCTTCTGGAGTGAAAGGCTCACGTCCACCTACAGCATTTGTAAGGGTTTCCTGTGGGTACAGAATAAACTTGCAAGCCAAGCACCTGAGGCTAATTGTCTTCTGCTTCCTCCTCGGGTCTATTTCCTGTGTGTCAAGGCCGGCAGAGCATTTGTGCACACACAGCAGCTTTTCCACCAAAATCTACAGGGCCTGCTGCCACCCCACATCACCAGCCCTAACATTCAGCCAAAAAAGCCTGTTCTCTGTTCTCCCAACACAGCCCGTGCTCGAGGCAGCCACGATTTCAGTGTACCACTCATTCCCTCACGCGCACCTATATCTTGCAGCCAGGCCCTAGCCTCTCTTCCTCTGAGAACCCTTCCTCAGCAACTACCTACCCCAGTGACCTCCCCGGTCCCTCAAATTCATACCAACCCAGGAGACTGTGCTAGTAGAAACCAAGCCATTTCTCTGGCCTTTTAAAAAATCCTGCACACTGACAGCTATTATTAATCATTAGTATTTTGTCCGGGCTTCCTCCCATAAATATTTATTACACCTCTCCTTCTGTCTCCAAAGTTGCCCTGTTTGTCTGTCTTCACCGGTTGAACAGGCCAAGCCAGGCTTCACCCCAGGCTCTTCGCACTTGCTGTTTCCCCTGCCTGCCAAGCTGCACTGCCCTGGCCACTAGTGCCCGCGGCTGCCGCGTCTTCCTCTGAGCCCCCAGTTCAAACGCCAGGTCTCCTGATTACGCTCTCTAATGAAGTGCCCGTCTAGCCCGTCCTTCTAGCACAGCACCCTGTTTGTTTTCAGTGCATTATAATCATCCGAAGTTCCTGAATTTTTATATCATAAGAGCAAATAGCTTGTTGTGTTCACAGTAGGTGCTCGATAAATACGTATTAAATGAATGGTAGTCCTCCATAGAGCACCCTCAGCACCCAGTCTTATGAGTAATCAGATGCTTCAGTAGTCTGCTACTCCAGAGGGTGAGCACCTGGAGCAGGGAATCATCCATGCCCCCCACGCAGGGCCGCCAAACATGGCTCCTCGATACAGGCTGCTAACTGTGGCTTTTGTTCTGTAGCAAATGGGCTTATGGAGCATTTCCTTAAAAGGGCACCTCCCAGGCTCTTGATCTCATCTGATCTTCAAGTATCCCCATATAATTGGGGCAAAAGATAAGCTTGTGGCTTGTACTTTCTTCCCTCTCTTCATTTCCTGGCTACTGCCAAGAAAGGGACAGAAGCTCAGGTAACCGCATTTGATGCGGGTTGTTTTTGGCAACATGTAAATCATCAGTAACTTTTCCCAGTCCCAGAGTTACACAAGCACACTGTGAAAGTGTAAACATCAGTCTGAATGCTGAAAGCTCCTTTGTCGCCTTGGCCTCACCTTCCCCCCTCACCTCCACCAAGCGGTGACCACGGCCTCAGGGCCTCAGGCAGAAACCCAGCGTGAGGCCACAGCCCTGGCTCCCTTTTCTTAGCTCAGTGTCAGGGACAGCAAGGAGCACGCTGGTCTCGAGCTGACTTTTTAAAATATTTTTAAGTATTAAAAAATAAGTATTAAAAAATTTGTAACCTTAAAAGTATTTCAATATGTAAAAGAAATACACAGCCATTATTGGAAAACTGAAAAACACAGATTCAGAAAACAATACTCCCCTATAATCTACCATCAAGCGACAACCAAATGAACTTTGCCAGTCATTTTTCAAGTGCCTTTCCCCAACTTGGAATGCTTACTTTTTGGGTGTGTAGTATCATGCTGGGAAGATAATATTAACTAATATACGTAATTATTTTCTGGGCCCTGCATCCATGCTGACTTTCTGAGACGTTTTCCCATTATGCATACTGTAAGTTTTATCCATTCCCCCCATATCCATAAGAGAATGAAGTGATTTTAATGTTTCCCCATTACTCAACTGTCACAGTTGATACCCTCTTTTAAGGCTATTATACATCTCTGACATGTAGTGCAGAGCCCTTTTTTATTCTTCTAAACAATACTGTTTTTACAACTACTGCTCTAAGGGCATAAAATAAATTGCCCTTCCGATATCTCTTTGATTATAGGGACTGAGTAGAGGACAAACGTAAGAAATTAAAGGTGAAGGCACAGGTAACCCGTTCTTTTACTTTATCACTAAGTAAGGACACAGACAACTCTTGCCCACACTGATTACCCTGCAAGTCCCCTGGACTGGAGGGGAAGAGACTCAAGAAGGGGACCCTTCTCCACAGCACAGCTGTTTACTTGCCATTTCTGGAAGGTAAAGGGATTTGTCTGAAATGCTGACCTGGGGACCAGGAGACCATCTTACAGACAGTTTTTTTTAAAGTCAGGTTTATCAGGATATAATTCATATACATTAAAATTCAACCATTTTCAGCATGCCGATGAAAGGGTTTGACAAATGTGTGCGTGAAAGCCTGAAACCACCTCAAAACTGCACACACTATTTTCAGGAGCTACTTGGCTACTTTGCTCACTTTCCTCCTTTCCTAGCCTGGCCTCACAGAATGCATACCTTTGAGATCAGTCCCCAGGTACCAAGAGCAGTTCCAAGAAAGCAAAGTGTGTGAACTTGACTGACCTTCCTTAACATGGATCGTACAGAGGTGTGAAATCTCAGAGCTTGGCAGGAGCCAGAAGTTATCTTGCAGGACCATCTATTCAAAACAAATCCTTTTTACAATCACTGATTTAATATACTTTAATCACTTGTGACACAGGTCTCGAAAATACCTCTGAATGTCCGGACGTGTGGCTGGCACTGTGTTTTATTTAACAAGTTTAGTTCTGTTTTGGCAGCCCCTGGGGGTTCATGGCAGGAAGGCCTCTCCAGGGTGAAGGGTGAGGATTTTTCTAGGAATGAGCAAGTGAAAATAATGGCTCCAAAATAGCTCCTCTGCAAATGTATGCCACTAACCCTTAAAGAGAGGCTAAATACGAGGCATTGGAAACTCACTGAACCAAGACCTTACTTCACAGATAAACAACAACAACAACAACAAAATTAAGGGCCAGAGCAATGAAATGAATTACCTTCAAAACATAGCTATAACCTAGTGTCAGAACCAAGCATTTAAACCTGTTTCCTGAGGATGCTTAATATCAGAAGAATTATTAGGGTTCAAATTTCCTTAGATTTCTAAGTTCCAACCCCCCCAAACGTGCAGTCACCCCTGGAGAAACCCTATCAGGAGGATGCGATGGGAGGCAGGGAGTTGGTGAAATAAAAAATACAACCCTACTCTCTCTGCCGATCCCTCACCATGCCATGATGGTCACCACCCAATAGTGAGCCTGTCCATCTCTGAAGGCTACAGGCACTGGGCTTAATTTTCTTACCTTAGTTATTATTTTTTTTGGTACTATTTTTGTAAAGAAAGTAAATACCCAGAAAATTTGACTACCAGGTGCCCTGATTAGTGAGTGAATAGTATTTGCTAAGCCAATCTCTATACTTTAATAAAATAAGTGTAATGTTGTGTGGAAGAAGAAACTTGTGTAGCTCTCCAAGGAATTTTCTGGAGGCCATCTCTTTGGAACATGTGTCATGTCTTTGGATGGAAACGTGAAGGGAAGACAGAGGGGTATGGAAGCAGGAGAGCTATGAGGATGCTTTCTGAGCTGACATCCATGGCACACCCCAAGGTACTAACCCGGTGTTCACAAAGAAAATGTGGGAATCAGCATGGGGTAATACAGAGTGCTGACTTCCCAGGCTGCACGTCTGGATTTGAGTATCAACTTTGTCAAGTGATCACAGATGAGTCATTCCAACCCCTCCGGGCCTTGGTTTCCCCTTCTGTAAAATGAGAGTGTTGAGATGAATGACTGCTTCTTGTTAGTTGTTTTAGAGATATTAATATGGTTTCATTCCCATCAGTGTATCATTGAATCCCACAGCTCTAGGACTTTCTCAGCATAGTTAAATGTCAGCCCAAATTCCAAAATTAAATGTCCAAGGAGAGTGAACAAATATGCAGAAAAGCCCTAAGACCAAGAGGACCCCAGTTGGTTGAAAGGAAAATTTCAAGCTTTCTATTTTCTGTCTTTCCAGATCACTCCCGCTGGACCCTGATTATAAAAATTCAGGACACCCACCTGTTGAGCGTGCCCCCTTTTCACTGTCCCTCAAAACCTTTGTGTCCTCATGTGCCACCTTACCAGGCTTAGATTCCATAGTCTATTGTGTGGTCCACTCCCTTCAAACTCCCGGCAACACTGCCTCTTTCTCCCTCAATCACACCAGCTGATAAAAATCCCCAACCCTGATTGAATCCAACTCTCAATCTACCCTTGAGCAGTTTAAGAGCGCGGAGTAAAACACAACCATAGATCCACAGACAGCAACTTCAAGTAGGTCCTTAATGCTGTCCAGTTTCTCTTCCACATTTCCTTAGTCAACTTCCAATAATGCTTTCCACACCTTTTCCTCTCTCCTCAAGCCTCTAATACCTCCTCAGTTCCCAGCCTCATCCTCAGCTGATGACTTTGCTTCTGATTTCACTGAAAATCAGCACCCAGCAGCACCCAGAAGAGCATGCCCATGACCAACGCCACCCACTCACAGGCACATGCATGTCTACACTCATAAATACTGCCTTCGCTTCTCTTGTGATGATGAACTGCTCGTGTCCTAATTTTTGCTGTTGTTGGTTTCTTTTTCTTTTTTTTTAAAATATCTTGGTGAGGAGCCCCTTCACTTCAACACTGGCTCCCATCTTACCTACTAAAGGACTTGAGCCTTGTCCTCTTTCTTTCATTTTCTCCTGCATCATCCATTTTCCTCCCTATTACTGGAGCAACCCCATCAGCATATAAACATGCCAAAACACCTCCTATCTTCAGAAAAACAACAAAACCTGTCCCTTGACCTTGCATTCCCTCCCAGCAAGAACCCCATTTTTCTGTTTTCCCTTACAGATGCCTTGGAAGACTTGTCTAGCTTCGCTGTATCCACTTCCCTTCGTCCATTATTTTCCTACAGCCCCTCCAAATGGCTCCTCTTTACAGAAACTACATTAGTCTAGGTCAGCAGCAGGTCCAACTTCCAGTTTTCCAAATCCAATGATCACTTCTCAGTCCCCGCCTTACTTGACCTCTGTTTCAGTCTGCTGTGGCTGCTGGAACCAACGAACACAAACTTGATGGCTTAAAACAACAGAAATTTTTTCTTTCACAGTTCTGGAAGACAGCAATTCAAAATCAGTTCCACTGAAGGGAGATCAAGGTGCTGGCAGGGCCATGATCTCTCCTGGACTCTCAAGGGAAGAATCCATCTCTAGCCTATTCTAGCTTCTGGTGGCTGCTGGAGATCCCTGACTTGTGGTCCCATCACACCAGGCTCGAGCCTCTGTGGTCACATTGCCTTTTTCTCTTCTGTGTGTCATCTCCTTCTGCCTCTCCCTTGTAAGGATACTTGTCATTGGATTTGGAGCTCACCAAGATAATCCAGGATAATGATTCCATATCAAGAACTTAATCACACCTGCAAAGACTCTTTACCCACATAAGGTCACATTTACAGATTCCAGGGATTAGGACCTGATAGCTTTGGTGGCCATTATTCAGCTACTACCACCTTCTGGCAGCATTTAACACAGTGCATTGCTTCCTTCTCCTAACATACCTTCTTCACCTGACTCCAGGGATGCTGCTTTTTCTTGACTCATTGACTCATTGATTGATTGATTCATTCATTCATTCATTTATTCATTCATTCATAATTGTGGTAAAAGACATAAAATTTACCATCTTAACCATCTTTTAAGTGTACAGTACTGTTAACTACATTCACATTGTACAGAACTCTAGAACTTTTTCATCTTGCAAAATTGAAATTCTATGCCTGTTGAACAACTCATTTCCCTGCCCCCCCAGCCCTTGGCAACCACAATTCTACTTTCTGTTTCTGAGTTTGAGTACTTCAGACACTTCATATAAGTGAAATCACACAGTATTTGTCTTTTTGCAACTGGCGTATTTTATCCACACTGTAACATGTGACAGGATTTCCTTCTTTTTTGAAGGCTAGTATTTCTTCAATCAATCAACCAATCAATCACATACCCCCCATGTAATATACATACAACATTTTGTTTATCCCTTCACCCCCTGAAGAACACTTGAGTTGTTTCTACGTCTCAGCTATTGGGAAGAATGACGCTATGAACATGGATGTACAAGATCCTACTTTCAATTCTGCAGGACTTACACCCAGAAGTGGGATCGCTAGACCTGGGGTAGTTCTACTTTTAATTTTTTGAGGAAACCCCATACTGTTTTTCATAATACTTCCATCATTTTACATTCCTACCAACAGTCAAGTGGGCAAGGGTTTCAATTTCTCCACCTCCTTGCAACACTTGTTATTTTCTTGATTCTTGTCTTACTTTCCTGTAAGTTCCTTCTCAGTCTCCCTTCTTGGTTTTCTTCATCTCCTTGATCCCCAGGTGTCAGTGTGTTCTTTTCTATGTTTACACTCAAACCAGGTGATCTCATTCAGACCCAAGGCTGAATCACCAGCCCTTGGCTTCCATCTCTCAAGTTTCTATCTCCACTACCAGCCTTGCTTTTGAACTCTAGAGCCAACTCCCTACTCAACCTCTCCACAGAAATGGGCATCTCAGACTTGATATGTCCTAAAACAAAATTTTAGTTTTCTCCCCCAAACCTGCTCGTCCTACAGTTTTCCTCATAGCAGTCAGTGGCAACTCCATTCTGAGTGCTCAGATTAAAAACTCTGACATTCTTGCTTCTTTGTCTCATAGCTCACTTCCCATCTCCCAGCAAACCCCTGAACACTTCCTTCAAAATGTATCCAGAATCCTGCTCCTTCTCCCACTGCTACCAGTCTGCCTTCGCCACCTTTATTTCCTGCTTAAACATTTCAATATCAGCCTGTCTTCCCTGATTCTGCCCTTGCCCATTTCAGTGTGTTCTTTATATAGCGACTAGAGTGTCAGTTAATAAAATGTATGTCAGAATGATGTCAGCCCTCTGCTTATGACTCTCCAACCTCACTCAGAGTAAAAGCTCAGGCTTTCCTGTGGTCTACACGAGCTGAATGATAAAGTCCATGCGTAGCTCTCTAATTTCACCTTCCACCAGTCTCTTCTTATTCACTCGAATATAGCAATAGTGTCTCGCTGCTGCTGTTTGAACGTGGCAGGCGTTCCTGTCCCAGAGCCTTTGCACCTCCTGATACCTCTGTTTGGACTGTTCTTTTTATATCTCACCCCCAACTTTATTCAGGTGTCTGTTCGAACATCAACTTATCAGAGACCTTCCCTGGTCTCTCTCCCCTGTTTACTAAAGTACCTCCCCTTCTTAAACTGCTCATGCTCCCAACACGGCTTTATGTTCTTTGTTGGTACTTGGAACCACCTGACATATTTTATCTTTATTTTTTTGTTGCTGTTGCCTGTGTTGTCTGCATTTATTAGTATAGCCTACTAAAATGTAAGTTCCATAAGCACAGAAAATTAGTCTGTTTTGATCACTCTGAATCACTAGGGCCTAGAACAGTGTCTGGTTCACAGCAGGCTCTCAGTAACTATTTACAGAGTGAATGAGGCACCTATAACGCCTTTGTCAAAGAAATCATTTCCCAGAAGGAGATTTGCTTCTATTGATTGTTTGTAGATGGGCTCTGAGAGCTTGGGCACTTTGGAACTTTTAAAAAGGCCTTACAGGAAGTTAGCTTTAAAACAGGTTTCCTGTTGGAACCTCTAAACATTGCCTTTATAACCTGTAGGGGATGTGATGCTAACTTGTCAGAGATACTCCTGAGGCTTATTTGTTCTATTTAATTTTAGGTCATCAATATAGAATGATAAGTATAATAGTTGAAGGTTACCTTCAAGAACTCCTATTGTATTTTCCACTGTTTTGGGGAAACACCTCTGAGACAAACCAGAAACAGACTTGCAGATGAAGAAACAATAGCAAGATCAGGTGACCTGACCAAGGTCACAGATGGTGACTATAAGCCAATTCTTAGGTCTCTGACAACTAATACTTTCGCTTACCCTGGAAAATTGAATTCCATTTCTTACTAGGTCTTTCCTGTGAAAATGACTAGTCTCCTCCACAAAGTAGGGTTAAGGACAGAGCTGACATCCAGAATCACTTTGCTTATGGTAGTGATGGATGTGTCAGGCTCACGACTCCTATGCGCCCTATCACCAAGGGACCTGGCAGGGTGGGATTTACCGAGCACTTCTGTGGTCCTGCAACAAAACAAAGTTGACCCTGCTTTAGAGGAATGAGAGTGTTCCAAGCATACTTATACAGCATGCTAACGAAATATGCCAAAGGAAGGACAGAGCCACTCGTGCCTGGTTGGGTCATTATTCGCTGGGCTGAGGAGTCTACATGTTGAGGCTAGGATGAATGGGACACTTCACAGACGGGGAGGGGGTGATTAGTCATCTGTATATAGAAACACATTCTGGAATTTCCAGAGATAGATGCTTTCATTACTGGTGAGTTTACAAGTAGGATGATACGTTTTCTTCTGGCTGATGAGAACAGATAATATCGCCCTAGCAAATAGTTTTCCAGAGGCACTAAATTGCCTATAAAAATGTTCGTTTACCTGCCAAGCTGGCATCAGAGCAACCTCCGTCAATTACTCTTGCCAGCCTCTTCTCTCACTGCCAGCTCCCCATCCTCCTTATGTTTCCTGCTCTACCAAGCACAGAAGGATCAGGGGAGTCCCTGTGGCCAGTGGAGTCTGTCTTCTTTCATCCTAAAGAATATTTCTATGAAAATCAAATCAATGATGAGTAGGAAAGAGAGGTGGACAGAATTTTCGTTTCAACACTTGGATATTCATTAACCTCACCCATACCCAATTACTTTTGGCTCTAGGCAGATAAAGCTTATATTCATGACTAATGCCTCATATTCTTTCGTTATGTTTTGCCTCTCTTGGAGAAGCAAATTCTGCTGGATGGAGCTGCTAGAAAACTCTGTGGTTTATAGATACTCATTTTCAGAAACACTGTGTGTCTTGAAAGGCTGCTTTATGAGTGACTGGATTCCCAGCACCCTCCCAGCTTTTCCCTTCTTCAGCAAATGTTAGATGGGTCATGCAGATAGGCACTGCATCCACCACTGGGGGTAGATAGGAATGGGATGAACGGAAACAGTCAGTGGTCCCATTACAGCAGCTATTTAAAATAGCTGGAAAAGAAACAACGCACAACCCTGTATCTAAGCCAGCTTACTTGCTGGGTCTGTCATTCAGGTGACTCCTGATTAAGCAAATGAGCCCAATTCATTTTACAGAGATCTAATTAATACTCTGACCTTACTGAGTCATTTGAAATTCCTAGGATTTGGTCCTAAAAACCCTAATGTCAGTAATCCCACTTGCTTGTGAGATGCTTCTATTCCTAAGAGCTCCACATATCCACATGACAGAACAGAATCTTTAACAGAAGTCTTTTAAAATTACTAAAGACATGGTTTGATGAGAACAAAGAATACATGATTTATATGAGACATGGTTCAGTTCACACCAGATACTGTGATTGTACAAAGTCTGAAAAAAAGGCAAACACCCAACAGGAACTTGAGAGAAGACTTGGTTTCCATGAAGTATTTTGGTGTCATGAAAAACCGTTAGGATGCTAATGACACAAGGGGATCAGTTCATCTTTTTTACCATCATTTGCAAAGAACACTTGCAATACGTGGTTTCAAAAACTTTCAGTTTTCCTTTACATAACAGATCATTGTCCCTTAACATCTGGGTGGCCTTATTGAATCTAACTGGGCAATTAAACAGAACTCTTGCCAGCCCTGTGGCACTACTTTTCTATCAAATATCAGTGCAATCTAGAGACTTACGTGCCAGGCAGTGCTGGGAGCCAGGAAAGCAGACACAAGTTTAGTGTTCAAGAAACTTATACTCCAAAGGTAAAGGCAGACCCATAAGTGGGCAATTGCAACATGGTGTCTTATGGGCAAAGATTGGAGAAAGGCCAGGGTATGATGAAAGCACCTAGGAGGGGCATCTGAAACCAATTTTTTTTCCAGAAAAAGAAAGAAAAAAATAGTTGATAGCACCAATGTGAAATATAGTGATCAGTTAGGTTAAATAAGAATTTCTCTGTAAGTAGAACGGTGGTGGCCAGGGGTTAGGGGTAAGGGAAGTGGGGAGATGTTGGTCAAAGGGTACAACATTCAGTTATAAGATAAATAAGTTCTGGGGATAAGCATGGTAACTATTGCTAACAATACTGTACTATGTACTTAAAAGTTGCTGGGAGAGATCTTAAACCCTCTCCCTCTCTCTCTCTCTCTCTCTCTCACACACACACACACACATACACACACACTGGTAATTAGGAAAGGTGATGGACATGTTAACTAGCCTTACTGTGGTATTATTTTGCACTATATACATGAATCAAATCATCATATTGCACCCCTTACACTTATACAATGTCGTATGCTGATTATATCTCGATAAAGCTGGAGGGAAAAAAAGAAGAATCTGGTGCATAGAGTCCTCCTAGAAAACAAAATAAGACTGCTATGAACTTGCTTTGCAATTCCTGTGTAAGGGTCACTGTGGAATCACAACCTGAGCCAATGACATAAGGAATCAGACCTGACCGAATTCGCAGGTCTGATATTTACTGTTATTCATCTAATGGCAGCTGGATCTTAGTCCAACTGGAGACACTGAATACTACAAGAAAATCCGAGTTTGGAGAATTTTAATGCTATTAAACTGGGAAAGGGGAACAGAGAAAAGAAGTGTAGTGACTGTAATTCAAAATGACAACAGGTGCAGATAAACAGGAGACATTTGATTCCAGACAAAATTATTTACCGTGTTGCCGGACTGCCGATGCACTCAAATGGAATTATCTGACCAAACGGAAGGGCTAATGGTCAGGGGAGACAAAAAAATGAGAAGGCCAGCACAGCCCAGGAGTGAGGAAAGACTTTTCTAATTAATAGCCCAAGGAAAGGAACCAGTTGAAGTGTTTGGCAACTTGCCTTAATTTAGACAGTCCCATCTGCCTCCAAGAACGGCCTCTTTCTGATGGATGAAGAGCTTAGGAAAAGTCTCTACACACTCCAGTTACTATTGATCAGGCCATAAGTAAAAAGTTGTTTAACATGAATGAGTCTGAAAATAGAGAAATACAAGTATCTACCTATATCCAAGTATTTTCTCAAAAAGATGATTATCTTTTGGGGACTTTAATATCTGGACTATAAATGTTAGTCTATTTTTTATTGACTTAAAAAAAGTTGGTCAGGGATCACAAAATAATAGAGTCCAGCATAGGGAATATAGTCAATGATATTGTAACAGCATTGTGTGGTGACAGACGGGAGCTCTGCTTGCGGTGTAGCACAGAATACACAGACTTGTTCAATCACGACGTTGTACACCTGAAAACTAATGGGACACCGTGTCAACTATAACCCAATTAAGAAAAAATAGAAATCTGTGACAGCAGACAGTGATGGAAACACCATTCTGTGTCAGTGGTGATTTTGGGGTCTGTCGTGGGGTGCTGAAACATCAAACTTCACCCTACATTTCTGCCCGCCGTACCCCTCCGTGTCCGAAAAAATTAGTCCAGAGCCCATTCTTGAGTCAGATGTAAAACCTCTGCCTTTCCCCTTACATATGAATCTACTTTTGCCTTGAATTTCTATGACTTGTTTAGAAGGGAAGACAGCATATTTTTAAAAGGCCGTAAGTCCGCTATTTTGTCTTGCTCTTCACGATTTTTCTCTAAATAAATTTAGATGTGCCTTGGTGAAGCCTGGAGGTAGAAGCAAACATAATGTCAAACTGATGATTTCAGAAGATTTGTAAGACAGCAAAGCAACTCAGTGTAACTTATGATGGCTAACAGCAGATCTGAAAGCTCACTTCTTAAAAAGGGTGGGGGCACTTCTTTAAAAAATGGACACTTTACATGCTCAATGTCCCTAGACCTCTGTTCGTCTCAAACTCTTATTTAGCTTAAAAAACAAAACAAAAAGACAACTGACTGCTTTCTCGGAGCCTTTTCCTTTTTGGCCCTACTCCATCCTCGCCTCTCCAAGTATATCTAAGGCTTCAAAGTCAAATCCTGTGGAAGAGAATTGGAGCACTAGGTCCCAAAGAAGAGTGTGCCCTCTGGTTTTCACAGAAGCAGAGTCTGAGCACTTCCTGTCTTCTGTACATTTTAATTACTCTTCCTTACAATGGTTCTGCCACTGGTTGGGAGGAAGGAGACACAGAATCCGTCCCGTTCTGTAGTCACACTACCTGGTTTCAGTGGGATCTTCTGCCATACACTACCTGGTCACATTACTGAAATACTCGGTTTTGTCAACTGTAAAGTGGAAGTATTACAGTACCTAGTTCTTAGGGCTAGGATAGTGCCCATTCGTAGCACATGCTTCTGCGGCACACAGTACATACACAGGACGGAGTCCCTGGTTGCTGATGTTACTGGAGATGCACACCCAAGAAGAGACAATGGGCAGGATTACCAGAAGTAGATAAGAGCATTACAGATTTTGAGAGCTAAGCAGAACCAGTGTTTACCTTAAATTATGTATACTTTTGGCGGATCCTTGTTTTGAGAATGATACTCAGAACTCCACAGTTCTATCGAATTTTTCCAGGACAGCAGCTGGGGCCCTTGGGTGTTGCTACCTCAAGGCTCTTGCACGGCACTGCAGAGCAGAACTCTGTTCCAGCTTGTCTCGTCTCCTTCCTCTCTCCCTTCTCTCCTCTGATCTGTAATACTTTCAAATACCGAAGTCCCTTGCTGAGGTAAATGCTGTGACCCTGATCTTCCCAAATGTCTTCTATCTCAAAATTACCTCTCCCTGAGCCATTCTTCTTCATCTGTTCACTAATTTCAACTAAAATATATTAATAACCATGAGGGTAAACCACTAATCTCAACTAAAAGTATTGAGTGGTGACTGATATCTAAATAGTTCTTTATAACTTAATAAAGGTCATCCATGTGAATTATGTCGTTTTGACTTCATAGCTGTTCTGTGATGGAAAAGCAGATGCTAGCATTCCTATTTTCAGATTAGGAAACTGGCACTCAAATGAATGAACTGGCTTGCTCTAGTCCACAAAACAGTGAAGTGACCCTACATTAGGAACTCACAGTTTTTTATTTGATCTGCGAAGCAGAAACAGAAAGCTAGTCAAACCAGAAAGCTAGTTCGGTAATTAATTAGATAAAGCTAATAAGGTAATTCATACTAAGATGTGAATGACTAACAGCTTAAACCTGTCAAGACATGCTTTCAAAAAGAGAAACCTGAAAGGCTAATAAATTAATAATTATAGAATAAAAGTAGGAGTAGGGAATTTAAGTATCTTTGGGCAGAGAATAATTTTTTATTTTTGCTGCCCATTCTTGCTGACCTGTATGGCCATCTGTTAGCTGAGGTATCTCAGAGTATTTACTAAAGTTGAGAGAAGAGAGTAAACCTATGCCCCTCAGGAATCTGTGGGCCTTTCCAGTCCCAAGCAAGGGCTACATTCCATTTTTATCTTAAATTCATATCCATTTTTCATTCTATTCCATGTTTGCTTTACTGTAAAATAATTTTTAAATAAAATAAAGTGAAACTTTTACCATATTAATCCTGCTATGCGGTTGCATTCTCCCAGCTTAAAAAGGCACTATGAAATCCATTTACAGTCCCACAAACAAATGTCTTTTTACTTAAATCACACACACACACACACACACACACACACACACACACACACAGACATTTACTAGCGCAGAATGGAAAAATGTAAATGTGTTTACATACATTTTTGTGTATGGAGGGGGAAAACCCAAAGTAACCATTTGATTTCACAGCTTCAAAAATGTTGTGAATCACTAAACCAACCCCCTCTTTACTTCTGCGGTTCAGATTTTCTCCAGGCTTGATGACCTCTATGTAATTCTAACTAAGACCCAAGACCAACAGGGAACTGTTGCCTGACAGCTCTGCCCTGCTCTGGGCGCCATCTTGACGGCTTCCACAGGAAATGCGACGCACTGGTTTTCCATGGCAGCACTCTGCTGGCCTGTAGCAGAAAGAAACCTTGGGTTCCAACTGTTTCCTACCTAATGCCTGTTATTTTCTCTGCTAAGTTTTTTTTTAAAATAAGGGTATTTTGTGAAAAAGAAAACCACCCCGTACATGGGAACACATAAAGAAAGTTACTTGGCAGAAGAAACTGCCCTGCTACCAAGACGTACGTCGGCCAGTTTAAGGCTGAGCTCCTGGGGTCCCTCTGAGTAACTCTTGTGGGTAGTACCTACATGGCCACATGCACAGCACTTCCCCTTCTCCTCCACCCCCATCGCGGCCCTGGAAATTAGCCATGGCAATCTCTGACTGGACTCCATTGAGCAGTCCCGCCCGCGGCTGCTCAGGAAGTGCATACCAGCAAACAGAATGAAAGGGGCCTTTATAAACAGTAGTCGGTTATTTCTTAAACGGACTCCCACATAAAGACTTTTTTGTTTCTTACTCTTTAGGAAAAACTGAGCTCCTTCTGAGCGGTCTTTGGAGAGGGAGGAGAAACTGAAGATGGGGAGGAGGCTCAATGCGGGGATATTACTCGGCCAGAGACAAAGGAGGGGCAGGGCCAAGTGTCAGGCTTCCGAGGTAAAACCTCCAATGTCTCTGGCTGACAGGGAGTGGGGTCAGGGCTAAGGGGCACTGGCGGGTCACGACCTCTTGGGGTCTTCTCCCCCAGAAAGGGATCTACCCACACAAGGAACGTTTAGGAGAGCTCCTAGAACACTGGCCTCCAGACAAATGCTAGGGAATGAGGTTTTTTTTTCTGAGTAGACTCCATTTCTTGTCTTTTTCTTCTCCTTTTCTTTTTATCTGAAGAGCTACATTTTATATTTCACGAGTTCACAGGCAATTTCCTTCCCATCATACCATCCTGGTTTCTCTCTCTTCTGCTAAAGAAGCATAATCTCCTAAACTATTTCAGACATCCCCAAATCTGAGGAGTATGTAGGAAAAGAATTGAGTTTTACAATTTGACGTGTTTGTCACATGATCATACATACACACACACATACACAGAAGAAAGGGGATATACAGTAAAGTCTCCTTAATTTATTATTTGTTAATTAAACATTTAATAAGAATTTATAATAATGTAACTGAATCCAGGCGGCACCTCTACAGGAAATGCTAAGGAAAACAGTACAAAGAAAATCAATGACAGGATTTCAGAGATCTGTATGCATTAAGTGAAAAGAAAATGATGCTGTTTATTGCAATTCTGTATTAGCTTTGTTAAAACAGAATATCTACATAGAAGTCAGCTACTGTTAATACTTATATTTTTCTTTTCTTTTTTTTTTTTTTTAAAGATTTTATTTATTTATTCGACAGAGATAGAGATAGCCAGCGAGAGAGGGAACACAAGCAGGGGGAGTGGGAGAGGAAGAAGCAGGCTCACAGCAGAGGAGCCTGATGTGGGGCTCGATCCCATAACGCCGGGATCACGCCCTGAGCCGAAGGCAGACGCTCAACCGCTGTGCCACCCAGGCGCCCCAATACTTATATTTTTCTAATACATTTTTTCATGATTTGAAAAATCCTTCCCAGGTTTAATTTACAAGGTCTCATTATGTTGCTTAAAAAGAACAACTCATTGCCTTAAGAGAATCCGCGTCTAAGCACCTGTGGGAAACGGCAGTTATCTCTGTGGTCTCTCCCAGCCACAGGTGTGACGCATTATGAAATTAGCACTAGTTTAATATCCTATACACACCTCATACCCAGAGGTGTAATTACCTGCCTGTGTCCTAAGGAAGAAGAGAGTGCCTGTGGGTATCAAAGCATTCCTGGTTTATGGCCCCTCTTCCAGCATTAAAAGGTTGCCCCTTTAAAACATGCCTGAAACAAAGGGAGGTGTGGTAGGAATTGTAGAAATATAAGTCTTGGTTTCCACACACTATTCCGTTTATATGTTCGCTCCAGTGTCCTAAACAGTCTGCCTCTGTTGGAGTCCTATCCTTCAAGGAGGTGACCTCCTTTCAGTAATAGTAGTAACACCATTACGCTAGTAACAACAGCAACATTAGTAATAATAGCAACACTCCTTAAGAACTTGCCAGAGGCAGGCATGTTGTAAGTATTTTACTTTAAATTGATTCACTGAATTCTCACATTATACAGTGGGTACTAAAATTCTCCCCCATCTTACATTTTTGGAAATGGATGCACAGAGAGGTTAAGAACCTCTGTCCTCTTCTCTTCTCTCCTCTCCATCCCCAGAAGAATTCAGGTCTTCTTAAGGAGCCCAGGACCCTTTTTACTATTCTACATTGCCTCCCATGTTTCCATGGCCCCAACAATTGCAATTGTTAGGTCTATATAAATTCACGATGCTTGGCACAGAAAGGTCAATATTGGTAGTAACATAGTTAAAACTCATGGTTGGGGCATTCCTGTCATCTTCCATTGCTTACAAAGGAGGAATGGGAAGGAGGAACTAAGAACCATTCAAAGGATATTATTCTAAGAGCTCAACTCTCTGATGCTCACCTGGACCTTTCCATTTATAAGCTGTATCCAAACTAAGTCTTCCCTACTGTATCCCATGGCCCTTCGTTCCCATCCTTCAGAGTACTCCTGGAGTGTGCGTGTATGTGTGTGTGTATGTGTGTATGTATATATAGTTGTGGGTATGTTTACTTCTGGGCTCCCCAGATAGATTATAAGCTCCATGAGGACAGGGGCCATATCTGTTTTATTTGCCTATAAATACTCAGAACCTGGTATACAGTAGGTACTCAATTAATATGTGTTCAATGATCTTACCCCGAAGACTCAGTAAAACAATGATAAAAGGTGATTTTAGTCTGGGTCACATTTTGCCTGATAAAATGTCTATTCTTCAGTGCTCGTTACCTCTCCCCCATCACCTGACTACATCCGTGCCGAGGGCAGAACATGCTCAAACAGGCAAAGTCACAGTCGGCAGCAGCCTAGCTGGCTCAGGAATCTACCTTTTATTCAGGGCCCAGGAACCCCCTTGGTGGGGCTGGCTATACTGTTAAACCTCAGTCATCAAACTAAGTAGAAGGGAAGACCAATCTAAACATCCTAAATAACGGAACATATCAGGGCAAACGTATTACTTTCAACTTCTGAGGTGACCAGAGTATGTGATCGGACGTACTACAGGATACTCCATAGCGACCTGCTGGAAAGACTCGAAAACAATCTGTGTTGGGCATGTTTATATGTATGTAAACATACATATTTATTTATATGTATAGTACACATATAGTACAGTTCACTATAATAGTAAACATACTATTTATATGTAAAGAACTATTTCTAAAGACATCAAAGATGTCCAAAACCACATTGTGTTTTAACATTTTCAACATCACAGTTACAATCTTGTTTGTCAATCACTGCATTTCAATCACTTGCCTTCTTATCCACAAAGTTTTGTTGAGTAAAATTAAATGTCAATCCAGATACTATCAGAAACAAAACCAACTGTGAATTAATAGAATGTAAATTAACAAAGCTTTTACTCTAGCTGAATTATAAAATTTTCTAAATTCTATTTCCTTGATGATAATGTGTAAGAATATTTCCAAAAAACCATGACACTAGTCTTTAACTCTTCCACAGGAAAACAGATTCCGGTCAGCAGTGTTAATTTTGTGTTAAGTAGCCAAAACGCTTTAGTTTCTATTCCACAGCCAGCTCCAAGTAAAAGCTGTCTTCTTTTTGTGCTATATACATTAGTGTATTTATTTATTTACTTACCGATTTTGAGAAGAGTCTGTAAAAACACAAGGTAAATAAAAGCACTCTCCTGGGGACCACGCCAGAGAGGAATAACTGCTCTTTCATTTTTAAGAAAAGACTTTTGTGTAAGCTGGGATGGAGAGAGAGTTTTTAAATTTGAGTTCAACCTTAGCCTCGTCTTATCAAGACGAAACTACAAAATCTGCTCTCTTCTTGAAATGAAGGAGATAAAAGCCAACTTCATATTTTTTTTTAAAGATTTTATTTATTTATTTGACAGAGATAGAGACAGCCAGCGAGAGAGGGAACACAAGCAGGGGGAGTGGGAGAGGAAGAAGCAGGCTCCCAGCGGAGGAGCCTGATGTGGGGCTCGATCCCATAACGCTGGGATGACGCCCTGAGCCGAAGGCAGACGCTTAACCGCTGTGCCACCCAGGCGCCCCAACTTCATATTTTTAAGCGCTCTCCACTGGGACTTAAATCTACAGAAGAACTAAGGAGCAGAGCGAGTAGAAAGCTGCTCTGCGTGGGGCGGAGACCACACAGCTCCTCAGCAACATACAGGATTCCACCTTGGGGACGTGGCCAAATCTTATTGGGGCACAACCTCGGCAGGTGTCTGACACTGTTAAATAAGAATGCTTTAGGGATCACTTCTACGCCCCTGAATCCCACTGCTTTGTCCCTGTCACTCTAGCTCTTTGTCCTGTAGCTCTGGACTCTTTCCCTTTTTTGGAGAGGGAGGTGGGGCTTGTTGGTTAGTTTTAAACATAATACAGTATTTCTGATGATTGATAAGAAAATGGTAAAAAAAAAAAATTCAGATTTGTTTTTATGATTGAAGTAACCATGGTAAAATAGGTCAATGGTATAGTTAAAAAAAAAAAAAAAGCCCGATTTTTACTTTCAAGGAACAAAAAGCTCCCTTGATTAATCCTAAATACCTTTAATCAGAGGAAATTCGGCACGTGCAGGATTATACCATTTTCTGGATGTGAAGCAATAAAAAAGACATGGTTCTAATCAACTCGGTCCTGGGCTAAGGTTCTGGCTCTAATCCCCTAGAGGATGTTGCATCTTACAGGAAGATTCCAGAGGAGCCGGCAGTATGAACGAAACCAGTCATGTCACTGCTGGCTGACAAATGGGATGTGATTGTCCTGTGCTTTCCCCCTGGGGCTGCGCAAGAGCATCTATGGAAAAACTGCTCCTTCTCCATCCCTCTTGCCAGCAGCGGCTGGGTTTCACTGGGAAGTGTGGTGACTGAGTATTTTTGACTCCAGAGCATTTGGGGACTGCTTCTACTTTGATGCAAGAAATTTCAGAATGGAGATATCATTCTGAAGGGATGGGGGGAGGAGATGAGATGTGTTCCATGCCAAAGAGCTACCAAAGGTTTAGGTCAAGTCCATTAGGCAGGTCTTTCCTAGCCACCAACTCCTCTCCTTTCTAGCAACAACTGTATTTTCAGCAGGCTCTGCTCAGCTGGTACCCAAGCCAGCCCTGAACAAGCCTGGCATTATATATAAAATCAGATCTCCAGCAATGGGTGAGGTTTGAGCCCTACAGACTTATAGCCAGAGAACTGAAGAACACTTAGGCACCCAGGTAATGCTTCCTACATTGTGCCCATTTGGCTGGGCCTTCGGCCAGGCCTCAACTTCCAATGGCCAGAATTTCCTCCTTGAATCTTTATAAGCACTATTAAATGGGAGGCAGCTTTGCAGATGGAAGGTGACCCTGGAACCTGACACTATTCTCTACCTGACATCCCCTGCCCAGCACACTGCACACCTGGGATAGCTACACCAACCTGGGTGTGGTCCAAGGTGGCCCCGTACTGCCCTCACCACATGGCATGCAGCTAGGTCTCCCCAGGGCCCCAGCCTTCCGCTCCTGGCTTCCTCCCTTCTCATTGGCCACTGATGAAGATGCACGAGCTACAAATCCAGTTCTCCCAGGAGAGTGTGTTTAATTTGATTAATTTCCGTTTCTTTTTTTCAGAATTATTTTGGTGGTGAAATGGTAACACTTTAAGATGTTATAACATAGGCATCCCAGTGACTGAAATATGAAATAACAGCACAGAACAGGTCCTTGTGGGAAGCCAATGTGCAAATTTTCCCACCATGTTCTGCCAATGGTACACTATTCTCAACTACTCCATTTATCTCCAGGGGGCAAATAATGGATATGTTCCAGCACCCACTCAATTTCTGTGTTTTCTTCTGGCTAAAATAATAGATCTAAAATATGACTTTCCATCTAAAATGAGCCCTTGGTTAGACACTATCGGCTACCATCAACACAAGGAAATTTCCTACAGAAATAAAATGATTATGTAGATAGAATGATGCCTAATTTCAACCTGTAAGTCAATCATTCTTTATGCATTTGATGCCTCTTCTATGTAGGATGTTGTACAATAGGGGATAAAGAAATAATCAGAAAGACATTCCTATTCTTAAGGAATTTATCTTTGAGGTCAACTTTTATATTCTTTCAGAGTATCCTTTGTATTTCTAATGCCTCCCTCTCTAAAAATGACAGTAATTACAAGTTTCCCTTACAACAAATATTGTTGCACCTTTTACCCCCGCCAGACTCTCAGATGTAGCCTGGATGTAGCCAGACTCTCAGATGTAGCCTGGATGTAGTGTCTTTGGTGGGTTTCTGCCTGAGAAAAGACTACAGCAACTATTTTCAAAGTTCTCAGCACATACCCTTACTTCACGTGGGTAGGCAAAAAGGATTATTTCATAGTACGTGCTTTTTTTCAGAGAACTAATTTAAGGCACTGCCACTTTTTTTTTCCAAACAGCATTTTGTTACAAAACATTTTAGAAAAAATATCCATTTTCTGTTGCAGAGACAATTTTTTAAGGACCTAAATTCATAGAGGAAGGGTTTTTGTTTGTTTGCTTTGTTTTGTTTTTCACGAGAAGTCATGTGAGCTCTGATTAGAGGGGAAGGCATCAGTGAGCACTGGGGTTTGCTTGAAAGGTAGTGTGAGCCAGACTCCATACTAATAAGTCTACTGCAGAAGAGAACTGGTAGCTTCTAATAGCTTATATTTATATCCATTTTCCTTCTCATTTTCCACTTATCCAAGTTCAATCTGTTTTCTTGCTGCCTCTCTAAATCTGTCCTATATCCTGAAAGCAGCGTAGGTATCTTTGGTGCATTCGTTCATGCTCTTTATTCTACTCATTTTACTTGAGGCAATAACAGTTTATAAGGAACAAAACACATTATAAGTCAGTCATAATTATTACACTCAAATGTGTCCTTTTCCCTTATAGCAGAGCACAATACGATTAAATACAAATTTTTCAACCCCAAATCGCATTCTTATCCATGAGCTAGTTAACTGCCTTTACAAGGCTCTTTTCCTTTAAGGACAATGTCCTTATTCTAAGAAAAGAACAAAGAAGATGAAAGGGAGCATAGGGAACAGATAATTAAACGGATTAATATACTTGAGCTCTAAACATGGCTAAAGTTTCTTACTAGCTGAGGCAAAATGGTGAACACTTTGGGTTACGTAGTTTTCTGGCAGGGTAAAGGCAAAGCAAACTTTTGTAGAAAGTAGAAAGAAATGCCCCTGAAATCAAAGCCAAGGAAGAAGTCATGAAGCGACAGGCTCTTTGGCCCTTCCTGACGGCCGCGCACAAGGCAATAGGCATCACACCAGGTCATGCATATCTTCTGTTCATTTCCCTTGTTTTATCATGAGATCCCAACCACGTTATCTTCAGGTTTCTTCCAAAGCTAAGAATTTGTGAGTGACTCTGGCCAATATTAAATACCGGTTCAAACACACACTACACTTAAAACATATACACGCACACAAAAACACTCCAAATAAAATCTGATCAAGCTAAGCGGCCCATGGGAAACTGTCCAACAAGTTTCGCCAACTAAAATCTCTGTTACTGGACCCACCACATCAGGGCTGCGCAGGAGCTCCCTTAGACTGCCTTAATTAGGTATTTCACTTACAAATGAATTAATTAATTAGTGATAAGCACCTGGAGCCCATTACTCATGTGGTCTATTTAAAGCTTTAAATAGCTAAAGATTGCTGACATCTCCTTACTATTGGATAATGTTACACAGGGGCTTAGCATACAAGATGATTTACCAAACCTTTTCCCAAAACCGTTAGCATTTATTCTAACCCCTCCCCGACCCTGGGCACCCTGAGCAGGGAGAATTCTTCAGAAAGATTCAGGCAGAAAGGATTAAAGCAGGAGCTATAGTTATTGTGGTCAGCTCTACTTCGCCAGAAATTCTGTGGACTTAATGAAGCTGCCCAAGATGGTGGTCTTCTTCTGTTTACCTTGGCCTTGATGTCCATTTCCTATTGCCTAATGAACCCTGTGCAATGGCACTGCCATGTACGGCAGCCTGTCGCTGGAATAAATGTGGTGACAGACCTACACAAGAGCCAAGAAAAGGACTACAAAGTGCTTAAGGATCTCCTGCAAAAGTAAATAAAAAAGCAAGCAAAGACGCTTGAACTTTATACAACGACTCCCAGTATTAAGCACACCAGTGGAAATTGCTACCTAAACCCAGCTCAAATAGGCCTACTAAATACGGCAAATTGGGTAAAAATTTTAAATTAGGCCAGAAAGAACTTTGTATATCTTTTATAAAACTCATTCATGCAAATTAAAAAAAAAAGATCATTTGGTTATTTGTGGACATAATATGGGCCTGGGGATGAAAATATGTTTGTCAAGAAACTAAGTGAATTATTGGCATTGATCTTTCCTGAGGAAGCCACTGGGAAAATTCCCATCCATTGGAAATAATCTTGTGAAAGAGAAATGTCTGAACAATTAAATTGAACAGTGGTAAACGCGCACAACTGTCTTGACTAAGTGCATCTAGATAAATTGCCAGACCAGGATGGTACTGAAGAGTTTAAAAAAAAAAAAGTAAAGGTGAAATTGTGGAAGTAATGCCCCAAGCACTGTTAAAAATCAGTAAATGTGCTAAACTCCTCAAAATTTGGCAAATTATTAAGGTGGTCACAATCATAAAATCAGAAGTATGAATAAAGCTATCAAAGGTTTTTTCATTATCTCCTTTTAAGATACAGGACATACTCTCTCAAAATTTCTAATTTTAATTTCTAGATTAAAGGAGTATATTTCCATTTGATGCCGTGGTTAATAGTGGTAAATATAGAAAATAAGTTATTTAGAGATACTACATATATAACATTTATTTTTCATATAATAATGACTTTTTCCTGATTATAAAATAATCTGTCACTTGAAAAAAGTCTATAAAATCCAGAGAGGTAATACAGAAAATATAAAAATCACTCGTAATCCTACCATCTAAAGATTAATTTTTAGTGATATTCCATTATCTTTAATATATACACAGAATGAAACACATATATGAAAAAATTTTCCAGATACATGTGCAACATTTCTGTTATTGTTGGATCAGTTTCAAGGAAATATATGGAGTACCCTGATCCTAATATTGGACTTATGAATGCAATATGAAGGTTGAAACCTTCACTCCCACAGTAACTTTGAGTTCTGTGACAGTATGAACAGCCAGGACATTTATTTCTTTATCTGGAGCATGCCTTTTCCATTTGTTGCCCCTCCCTACAACCTCTCCATGTTTCTGCTGCTCCTGCTGGCGCTATGGATGATGACCTGAAGGAAAACACCACTAATTCCGTAATGCCCTCCCATAGTACAGAGATCCCATCAGTAGCAATTGTATTTTTTTTTTTTTACTTCTTCCCATAAACCTTATTTTTTAATGCTTTTATTTTTCCCCAATTTATTTTTTTAAATTGCAAAGGCACAGAAAAGTTAAAATAAAACAATGACCACCCATATACCATCGACCTCGATATGACATCATCACTTCTGACTTCTGTCTCCCCACCCACCATTTGAAACAAGGTAGCAGATGTGATTAGACTCCATCCCTCTGAAAGCAGAACCGTAAGATTACAGGTTAAGATAACTCCCAGCAGAAGTTAGTGAACTTCAGCGGTTTTACCTAAATACTTATTTTAGCTTTTCCTAGGCCATCTCCCACCTCAAGGAAACAAAACAAAACCAAGCCAGGAAACTGAAACGTGGATTGCAGTATTTGAAATATGGATTACAACTTGTCTGGTGTAAGGTTTTGGTAAAGGACTGCCCACACGACGTTGTTCCCCAGTGTGGGGACTTTGGCCTCATATTAGCATCACTGACATATTAGAAGAAAGAATCTAGGCTGGTAACCCTGCAGGGAATAAGTCTCCTCTAGAATGTCAGATCTGATCAACCATGCCATTCTGTTTTGAGAATTTCACCCGGGGACTTCTGGTTTGTCTGAAGAAGCCAGGGATAAGACTCAGCCCACAAGAGGGGATCTGCCCTGGCCATGGTGGCAGGTACCCCTGGACAGACCCGTGGCCAGCCTTCACTAACCAGGGCAGCTGTTGCAACAGCAGAAAGTGACCGTCTCTCTCTCTCATCTAAGTGGGATCAAGAGGTTTCAGTATGGGTGTTGAACACTCAGGCCATACTTGGTATTTAGTCTGAGACACTGGAATTAAGGGATGTGGGAGTGGGGGGCGAAGGAGTAGGGGTGGTGGGTAGAGGTCAGAGAGGCTCACAGTCCAAGGGCCAAAGGAATCTTAGTGCCCTCATTCCCCTTTTCTGGCCATCTTCTGCTGTATTTCTCCCATTCTTTCTTCCCTTCCCAAGCATAACGACAGCTGACATTGTATATGGCTGAGAGGCAGTGTGGCAACACACTTAAGAGCTTGGACTCGGAGCCCAACTGTCCAAATTTGGGTCTCAGTTCTGCCATCTCCTAGCCAGGCGATCTTGGGCATCTGGAAAGTGGGGATGATGAGAATAATCACGAATACCTCCTGGGATCTTGGAAGATTAAATATGTTAATATATTCAAGGCACTTAGAACAGTGCCTGGCACTGTAAGCTGTATTTTAAATTTACTAAATAATCATGTTACACAGAGGCCTTTTCATGCCTCAACTCTTGAATCCTCTCAAAACCCCCGTAAGAGGAGGCTACCATTATTCTCATTTTACAGATGAAGAAAATGAGACTCAGTTAAGTTCATTAAATCTACAAGGTTTCCCAGATAGCTAGTGGAGGGGGGAGGGTGCCAGGATTTGAGTTCAGATGGTACATCTCCAAGGCCACATGCTTGGCTCTGTGGCTCCCCCGATCAGGACACAGGAACACCAAGCTGAACTCATTCATTTTCCTCACCCCAAACACACACATGCACAGTTTTTATGAAGCTTTTGACATTAAAAGCATGACTTCAAGCCATGTTATACTTTTCATTTTACACGACTGCCAAAGCTGAAGCTGACCAGCTTGGTGAGCAGCACCGATGGTCCCTGGCCCAGTTCCTGAGGCCCTGCCCACATTCCCTTCTTACCCCCAACCGCACCGCGGGACAAATGCTGGCGTTAGAGGCACAGCTCTCCACTCCACGCCTCTTGATTAAATAATGGCTCGAAACTGACTTGAGCAGCAGTGACGCATTTCAGAAGTTCAAAAACTAAAGGCAAAAGGGAGGAAAAGTAGGTTGTTCTGGAAGCTCCGCCAGAGAATTCCATGTAGACAGGTGACCCATATTATGTCAATTAAGCCGCTTAGAGGCATGCTGCAGTGGGCTTTTTAAAACACTGAACATTGTAAGGTGATGTGGAGATGGATTAAGGTTTGATGAATGCACTAGGGCCTTCCCTCTGTAATTCAATTAATAGAATCAGGCATGGACTTTTGCTGGAATCCTCCCAGGCAGCTGAAAGGCAAAGTGGGGCACAGACTTCTAAGTCTATGAGGGGAGAATGGTAGGTCCTGGAGAGGCTGCTCAGCCCCTGAGTACGTGCCATGTGTCATGACGGGTCCCAGCCCAACAGCACTGCGCTGGTGAGGACCACGTGGACGCTGAGGCGCAGGAGGCACATGGCTCATGGAGCAGATGAGCCTCTTATCCAGCTACCCGTCTCCCCTCCAGCCCCATGTCCATCACTTTCCCCTTCTCCTCCATATCTGCCCTGATGAACATGTCCATATCCTGAATTCCTTTTTTCAAACTGCTTCTTCTAACAAAGTGTGTAGGACCTGCATGATCTGGTTCTGGGCCCCTTCTCCAGCCTCATCTCTTGCTATGACTCCCTCTGGCCACAAGGACCTTTTTCAGTTTCTCAAACAGCTCAGCTCCTTCCCACCTCAAGGCCTTTTCAAGCATAGTGTTCCTTAGTGTTCTGCCCCGTGTGATTCTCCCAGGGTCTCTCCTACTGACCTCAAACCCATCCATCCATCCAAGCATCCATGCATCCATCCACCCTTCCTTATTTATTCATTTATATTTAAATTCAATTAATTAACACATAGTGTATTATTCATTTCAGAAGTAGAGTTCAGTGATTCATCAGTTGTATATAACACCCAGTGCCCATTACATCACATGCCCTCCTTAATGCCCATCACCCAGTTATCCCAGCCCCCCACCCCCGTCCCCTACAGCAACCCTCAAATTCATCCTTTAGATAGCCACTTTCCTGGCTCTCCAAAATACTGCTCATTCCTAGATATAATTACAGTTTGTAAATACGATTTACATGTAAATATGATTATATATATAATCACAAGATTATCTGAATATTGTCCACCTTCTCCACTAACTGGCAGCTCCATGTTGGTACTTGTTTTGGCTTATGATTATATATCCAGGGCCTATGATAGCTTCTGGCCTACAGTGGGTACTCAACAGTTATTATCTGTTGAATGAACTCATGAATGAATGAATTCCATTCTTTCAGAGTCTTAGTCTCTTCAACTAAGGTGAAATATTAACTTTGCTTGCCTATTAGTGGCTGATATTAACATTACTTTTCTCAGACAATCTGTGTGCTATTTAAAGGATCTTGAGTCCAAGATGTCAGGCAAAGCAATGGTGAGATTTTCAGAAAGGAATGGTGGGAGGCTGTTGGGAAGAACTGGGGAAGCTGGATTTTTCTGATCCACCTCTCTTCTGGTCTGTTCTATCACTTCCTTCACTGAGGCACAGACAGACACCTGAAGACATCAGAGTCATCTCATTAAGAGACAAGCAGGGCAAAGATCCCGAGAGTTCATACCCAAGGTAGAGAAGCCACACTGGGGCTCTACCGCTGTGTGAGCTCTGGAAGGGCGGCTGCCACTCTCTGATCTCACCGCAGGCCTCCCCCGCCACCCTTCTTTCTCTCTGAGGTTTCTCTGCCAAGCACACCACCACTGTCTCCTTCAAAATCACAGCAAGGAGTATCAAAGTAAAGTAATGCTAACATTAGGAGGCAGGGGTTTGGGGCACTTTTGTCACAAAAAATTGTAAACACAATATTTTTAGCAGACCATTCAACAATATCTAGTAAATTTTTAATGCACATCCTTTTTTCACTCAAGAATATACTTTGAAAATTTGCTCTGAAGGATTCTCGTACAGCATGCAAAGATATATGTGCAAAGGTGATTCTTATTGTGTCAAAAAATGGGGGAAAAACTCAACTGTCCGACAGTAGGGACTGGTTAGATAATTCTGGTACAGTTATCCTATTTGCTACAGTCATTTAATAGAATACTATGCAGCTTATGCAAAATGAATGTATACTCTGACTTTGAAAGATTTAAGCAATATCCTGTTAAGATTCAGAATTTTTAAAAATAAATACACTTACAGTGATATATAAACGCATACTGTAAATTGTGGTTATAAGGAGTTCATGTAAAACTTTGAGTTTCTATATTGTACACTGGTGACTATTATTTATAGTCTTTATAACTGCATTTTACTTAAAAATCATAATGTTGATGCTTTTAAACAAAGATATAAACATGATTTTCAAAGTATGATAGGCCATTATTAACTTGATCAAGAGGCCGTCCTTAGACTTACGAAAAAGGCAACTATCCGATGCATGATTTCTAGAAAAGCTAGTCTTTTGAACCGGTGGTAGGCAGCCTCTGGGATGACCCGCGATAATTCCTGCTCCCTGGTACTCACATCCTGTGCGATCAGTAGAATGTGGCAGGATGGATGGTATGTTACTTCTAAAATTAGGCTGTAGAAGACTGTGGCTTTGGTCTTGAGCTCCTGTCTCCTGGATCACTCACTCTGGGGGAAGCCGTGTCATGAGCAGCTGCACGGAGAGGCCCCTGTGGTGATGAGGTGAGGCTTGCCGCCAACAGCCATATGAATGAGCTTGGAACCAGTCCTCCAGACCTAGTCAAGTCGCAGATAACTGCAGCCCTGGCTGACACCTTAGTGGCAGCCTCACGAGAGCACCTGAGCCAGACTCCCCAGCTAAGCCAGTGCAGGGTTCCCGACCCCCCAAAACCATTAGCTAATACGTGTTTGTCATTTGAAGACGCCTGTTTGGATTACTTTGTTATGTAGCCATAGATCACTAATGCAGGACCTGATCAGCTACGTAATTTCTAGTGGCGGTTCCCTAATCTATACAAACTGCCTTTTTAAAGTTGCCATCTCTGTGCTCTAAACTTAGTTTCACATTGGCTCCTGCTTTGCACCAACCTCAAACTGGTAAAGACCAGCAACCAAAGTTAGTAGAGGGCATTTTGTCCTGTCCTCAGGAGGGTACCACTGATGATGAATCCAAGGGAGGTCACCAGAGACACAGGAGCCTGGAAATGATATTGGTCTCAAACCTTCAAATTAAAATCCCGTGCTTTTACTTCTGCCTCTTTGGGTTTTTTTTAAATCGGATCCAATCAAACCATCACGTTATTGATTTAGGCAATGGTTCACATTAAATGTCACAAGAACATACCCATACTTAAGAGAAAAGGACAGAACAGCTGAAAAAGCTGCCCACTATTTCCTTGCTAAGTGGGGTCTCTGATAAAAGAAGAAATGGACTCCTTTCACCTGTAGGTTTAATTCTGCTTCATGCCAAGTGTAGAGAAGGAAATAAGCTTTCATTGTCGTAGAAGACTTTTTTTGCTCTACTGCTGGTGATTTTCCACTCAAGACCCTTGGGTTTTAACTAGCCACAGGCATCTGTTCAAATAATTCTAGGAATGGCTTTTATCTTCTGCTTGAAAATGGCTTACACATGTATTGCACACTTTAGTATAACTGAAAAAAATGTGTGTCTGAACCACCACCTCAAAAGTCAATGAGGGGTCAGGGAAGCATAGCCAGCATGTCCAAGGAGAACCAATCTCCCAAGGCACCACTGAGTCACTGCCAGCTTGGTCCAAGGAGACTTGGCAGTGGCCGCCAACCTGAGTCAGATCTGGAGCTGGTGTCTCTGTGCCTCAGTGTGGCTTGGTAATAGAGTCATGGAGTCTGGACAAGGAGTTCTCAAACAGCATACATGCAAATATAGTCTACACGTATATGTTCTTCTCTTCTCACAAATATAAGTAGATGCCGGTGTGATCCATCAAATGGAACTCATTTAAAAGCACTCTTCAATTAATACCATTCTTAACCAATGGATATTAAAAGTACAACTTATATACTGAGATTTGTAAAATTTTACTTCAAAAAAAACAGACTTTTCCAATTGATATGTTGAGAATCATTGTTCTAGAAATGCTATAGGGAGATCAGGGAGATAAAAAATTTCTCGGTCTCCACTGAGATGTAACTGCATTCTAATTTTGTTTCACCCACTCCCTGAATGTGCAGATTCCATTCACTGATTAAAACAAATCATGCTTTATGGATAGATTTACATTTTCAGAATATACTTTTTAAACAAAAAGAAAAGCAGTCTCCTTATACAGTAAGTATGGCATATAAAATATACTATATCATAATTCCCAGGCCAAAACCTTTAATATGAAATAATGAACTATGGAGGAGGAAAGAAGCAACAGAGTGAACTCCCCTCACATAGGCTGTGCAGGATGGTAAGGTACTCTCATCATCCTTTTTCCCTTCTTTTTCTGCCTTTCTTCCTACACTTTGAGGCAGAGGCTAAAATTCACTTCCCTGGCTTTCTTGCAGCAAAAGTATAGGTACATCACCCCACTTGCTGCCCGGACTCCAAAATGGAAGCTTGAAACATGGAGAACTGGGGATGGTGGATGTGGGCGTGGTGGCAGCTGCCGTGAGCTACAGCGTTTGCTCCCAGTAAAGGCAACAGTGACATCTTCTCTGGACCAGCTCTGTGGTGTGATTTGGGTGTTATTTCTGACTCTCCATCCTCTCCATCTAAAGACCCTCCATCTCTCCCAGAGATTCAACGAGCACTGCGTATCCTGCTGATAAATTCCTTCGATGGTAAAATTCACCCGAGATAGTTACTACTGCTTGTAATTAAGAACACCCACAGTGGGGCGCCTGGGTAGTGCAGTCGTTAAGCGTCTGCCTTCGGCTCAGGGCGTGATCCCGGCGTTCTGGGATCGAGTCCCACATCGGGCTCCTCCGCTGGGAGCCTGCTTCTTCCTCTCCCACTCCCCCTGCTGTGTTCCCTCTCTCGCTGGCTGTCTCTCTGTCACGTAAATAAATAAAATCTTTTAATTAAAAAAAAAAAAAAGAACACCCACAGTGGATAGAACTGGGGAACAGAGCAGAGCTCTCTGAGGCTTGAGCCTTTTGATATCCAACATGGGCTGTCTGGTTAAGATTTAGGTCACAGGCACCCTGGCACTATCTGAGTTCTTCCCAAACCACAGAATTGGTAGTAGTCACCTTCTGATCTTATGGAAGCATAAGGAAAAATCTACCGGATACATCTCCTAAGGTTCCTGCCATCTTCTTAGGATTTATTACACAGGTCTACACTACTCAAATAACAATATTCTTGTTGATCTTGGAGGAAAAAAGGGATTGAAAGTCATCAAGGTCTAGAACTATGTTTGTTCACTACCAGAGTAAAACAATTTACCATAACCTAAAAACAGATGTCTTTTTCTGCCTTGCCTAAGCTTTTGTTTGATGATATTGGACCAGATGTGAACACGTAAGTTTAGGCTTCCACTAAAACCACAGTCAATTCTCATTATTCATGGTAGTTATGTTCTATAAAGTTACCACGAACACTGAATTAGCAAATGTTAATTAGCACTGCATCTAAGGGAAATGCAGGGCTAGGTTCCTGGGAGCCTCTGGTCACACTATTTGGTCAACTGATCAATATATAATTTTATTTAATGTGTATTTCTGTTTAAAGACACCTTATTTAAGACACTTTATTATTATTTTTTAAGACACTTTAGGGGTGCCTGGGTGGCTCTGTTGGTTAAGCCTCCACCTCTTGATCTCAGTTCAGGTCTTGATCTCAGGGTCATGAGTTCAAGTCCCGTGTTAGGCTCCATGCTGGACATGGAGCCTAGTTAAAAAAAAAAACAGACACTTTATTATTGATTCATTAACAGTGAACACTGGGCCAACAGCACTATATCTCATACCTAAACAAGGCTTATCTAGCACATGTATTTTCTCCAAAAGGCACTTCACAACAGCCTTTCTGCACTTGGGAATGACAGCACTTTAACACTATGCTTTGGGGGCTATTTTACATGGTAAAATTACCATCAACAACAAAAAAAGGCAAAATAATATGAAAAACATGGCACTAAGTAGACCATGGAAAGAACACTTATTTCCAGTATGACAGCTAAAACAAAAAGACAGAATGTTGCTTTGGTTTGACTTCAGCTGGGTGTATGGTGTGTTGAGCAACTCAGTATTTTCATTCTGTTTTTGCCTGCAAATTATCACAGAAGAGTCATGAGGACTGACTTGGGGGTTACAGATAAATTTTAGTGAGTAGGCAAATTCACAAACGTGGAATCCGCGAATAAGGAGGACTGACTGTACTTTGTTCACAAAAATCTTTCTGGAGACCATGAACTGCTTTTGAACACTGTTATTACACATCCTCACTTTGAATTTAGGTATCATAAATCTTTGAGGAGCAATGTAAATTGCAGGGAGAAAATAACCTTCAGAAAATACATTTGGGCTTAAATATTAATGCGCTAACGATGATCTTTAGTGACATCCTATATTGACAATCTGTAAGGGAGGTAATTTTTTAAGATTTCTTGTTCATTCATAAGCAAAAGCAGCTTAATAAAAATTACATCCTGACAGCTTTTCATCTAGATACTCCCCATTGCCCCTTAGACTGTCATTCCACAGACAGATGCTGTGTGGTTTCCAAACATGGCTGCACACAGACTGTGCATATTAGTTAACATTTTTTCTAAACTTCTCTACGTAACGCTCACATGTATCATTTCAAATGAGTGCATACTATTTCACCGACCTGTCGGATATTTTGATTGGTTCCAATTTTTATCATAAACAGCTTTACTATAAATGTTTTTAAAGACAGTTTTCATTTCCTTTAACGTTGTTTCCTAAGGATAAATCCCCAAAATGGGTGAAGAAAGTAAGCAGCCCTGCTTGCTAGTAATATATTAATTAGGTCTTTTCAGAAAGTGGTGACAAGTTTTTCTTGTTTCCCCAGTAGTTCTCTGCCATTGGTTTTATTTCTTTAATTTGCTAAATTAATAGGTGTGAAATTATATCTCGTGAATGTTTTAGTTGCACTTACTTAATTACTGGTGAGGATGAAAAGCTTTTTCATATATTGATTCAGTCATTCACTTAATCAATTAACATTTATCAAGTCCCCACCGGGAGACCAGGCCTGTGTCGGACACTGTCCCTACACTTAGGGAACTTCCCTTTGCCCTGTTTTTACTTGTATACAAACTGCCTGCTAACATTCAACTGTCTGCCTATTGGAGGCTTGTGTCATCATTTTAGCTTTAAATAAGCACTTTATTCAAATTTAGACAATAAATCTTTACCTATTATCAAAATCTTATTTCATTTTTTCCTTAGTTTTGATGGTTTGACTGAATAACTTTAAGTTCTATATCACCAGAAATAAAAGTCATATTCAAAATATTTAACTGCAGATAAAATATTAATATGTAATAATTATTTATTACATTATTATAAAATATATTTAACATTCCTTTTTTTGCTAAATTAACTATATCCTTATATATCCATAAATAATATATTACGCAGAAAATAATTCACCAAAACATTCTAGAAATTTCCAAATCACTTGATTTTTACAAGCTGTTGCAATCTTAACGTAGTTGTCACCTAGCTAAGCGATGCCTGTGTTCAAACCACATCAGAACCATATCAATGACTTCACCATTGTATTAACAGTCATTACATCTCCAGTATCTTTGTTCTCCTGGACATGCTTAAGGCTCTTCACAACTGGTATATACCTGGATGCTAGTGACCCCCAAGGGGCCTGTGACCACTTTGCCACCCCTACCAATTCTGGGGAGCCACAGGCCAGAGGCAGGGCACTGCACACCCCTCAACTTTTGCCTTCCAAGCCACTCAGTGGCTGTTGGGGCTGTGAGTACCTGTGCAGTGCTCCTCCCAGGTCCATTACCACCTCCACAGCCACTGATGGGAGACATCATTAGATACTTCTTAATCTCAACGGAGAGATCATTTCTCTTCATCAACCAATATGAAAACATTTCAGGACTTTAACACCCGATGCAGCTCTACTGCTATGTACTGGCTGATTATTAGGCCTAGCCAGCCCCAAATCAGTGTTTTATGTGAAATGATTATTCAGAAATGTAATTCCTACAGATTTGACATCTGCTTAGATAACAGATCCTAAGCATTCCTAAACACCTTAGGTGGCCAACCTGCCAGGCACATGGGAACACACTGGAATCATCCTTCAATGCTCCACATTTGAAATTTGCATGCACTGGCTGAATATCTAACCTAAATAAGCAAAACCCACAGTCAAGCTGACGAGAGCATTTAAATGCCTCTGGGTAAATTTACGCCATCACTTCTATCCAATTATGAATACTGAGCTACTCTTTCTGGCAATTAGACAACCAGTAGATCCAAATTCCTTTAAGGCCAAGTCACTCTGGCTGGGAGGAGCTCAGAAAGGTGACAATTAAGTAACTGAAAAGCTTCCCTCTGCTCTGCCCTCAGACCAGCTTATCCTCTTCCACAGGACTTGGGAAAAAGGAAACAGACTGTTCTCTGAGAGTAAAGCTATTAAATCCGCTACAAAACTTTTTCCAAAACTCAAATAAGGCAGAAAGATTCATGTGCCCTTTCAATGTGATATAAGAGCGTGGTCTAACGAGCTCCCCTGGCTTCATCTGACCCTGCGGAGAAGAATGGTTTTTTGATTTACTGCTGATTAGGGCCCAGACTCTATGAAGCTAGATATTCACTGATAGGACACTGGCAAATTACAGATGATTTTTTTTTTTCTGGTAGAAATGCAAATTAATTAATTGGAAAACTAACCCCCAGACTTATGCCTTAATTACTCAATAGAATATTAGCCAGTTTGGTATGGAACTTGGTGATATTCAGCATTCCTTCTTCCGTTGACCATATACACTTCTTGTATTCTTCAAATCAGGTTTTTCATTTGTTGTTTCCTTTCACAAGTTAATTAAATCCTTGGCATGTACTCCCTATGTATGTGTATGAGATTCATGTTCTCAACTTTTTCAAAATTGACTCTGACACTCATAACCTAATGGGTTGTGGTGAAGATGTGCAAAGGCATCATCAAAGAGACAAAATTACTTCCAGACACAGCTGGCTAGGTTGACGACAGTAACTTGACTGAATTACTTTCATCACCTGTCAGTTAGGACGGGGAAGTTGGTGGGTCAGCAATGGAAGCTTCATAAGTAACCGTCCATCTACCAAAGCACTGACCGGGGGGAAGCGGGGTGCACTCAGCAGGTGTACCCCCACGTCTTCAGCAGGCAACCAGCCTGATGTCACTAACACACAAACCATTTACCTAGCCCTTTTTTCCTGCCATGTTCATGCTCACTGAGTAACCTCTGGATTACAAGTTGGTTTCGCGGGCAGGGAAATGATTCACTGGTCAGGCCAATATGAGTAACCCATCGAGTTGGCAGTTTCTCTGGATTAATAAACTGCCATTGGCATGTGGTTTTACATTCCAGTTCTTTGTGGAACTGACAGCGTGTGTCTGTGTTGTGACTTAAGTCAACTCTGGTCCCTCTACTAGATCAAGTTTCTGGCCTCCAGGCTGCGGCCTACCCCAGATCATGTGACTGCACCAAGGGAAATGCCAGCTGGGCAGAACTCTGGTGACAGTGCTTCTCAGACAATCTGTGGCTGTGGACATGTTGTTTGTTCCTTTGTTGGTTTTTAAATTTCCAATCCCTGTGGACCAGTGCTTTTATAAAATTCAGTAAAAATATATTTTCACAGAAGTGAAATTTTAAAAAGTCATAGAAAATATAGGCCCATATTTTATTACTAGATTCAATAGAATCCAAGTTACTCTGTTATATAGAAGTTCCTTTTAAAAGTATAAAAGTCTCTAAATGCTTATTTCCAATTTATGCACTTATCTCAAGTCCAGGGACTACACTGTATGTGGGGACTTGTTAGAAATGGAAATTCTTGGGCCTTATCCCAGGTCTCCTGAATCAGAAACTCTGGGGGCTGTGGCCCAGCAATCTGTGTTTTAACAAGACCTCCATGTGATTCTGATGCTTGATATATTTTACAATCCTAGGTGAGAAACGCTCACCTAGAATGAGTACACATCAGAAGTCATAAGCTTAAATGGCAGATGGGCCAGGTAGGCACAGACATGTAACTGTGACAAGATGAGAATTGTAAGGAATGGTAGATTCCTTGGCAAACTGCAGCCTAGATGTCCAACATGGGAGCATTCAAATCCAGACACAAACACACACACACACGCTCAAGTACACACCTCAGGACAAACAAAACTCCTACTAGCTAGTGTGGGACCCCTGGTCTATTATTTTTTTTTTTAAAGATTTTATTTATTTATTCGACAGAGATAGAGACAGCCAGCGAGAATGGGAACACAAGCAGGGGGAGTGGGAGAGGAAGAAGCAGGCTCATGGCGGAGGAGCCCGATGTGGGGCTCGATCCCATAACGCCGGGATCACGCCCTGAGCCGAAGGCAGACGCTCAACAGCTGTGCCACCCAGGTGCCCCCTATTACTTTTTCTAAACATGTATTTATAGTAATCTCAGCTTTAATGAAATGATGATTTGCTTTTTCCTGACAACTGTTTAAGTTCAGCGTATTATATATTAAATCCTGAGTGTATGAAAGCTTATTCTTGAGGTCTCTATTCTGTCACAATAATCTATTTCCATTTCTAATTCTACATCACACTATTTTGAATTATAGGACATTATAATACATACGGAATCATCCTTATTTCTTTTTCTTTAATGGTTTGAAAGTTCATTTTTACCAATTAGTTTTGGAATAATTTTGTTATACTCAAGTGTCCTGTTAACATTTCAGAGGAAATTGTTAACTATTAGTTAATAATTAGTTAACAATTAGTTCACTGGTGATAGGTTAGGAAAAAACAGCCTTCTGGTTCCCATCCCAGCTCTGCTGCTCAGTAACTGTGGCTTGGGGCCTTATCCCGTCAACTGGTAATGCCAACACCTCTCTCAGCCCTGCTGTAAGAAATGAATAAAACAGCATATGCAAATCATCTGCTATTCACAGTTTTTCCAAAACATCACTGCCTTTTTGCTTCTTCCTATCCTAAAACACTGTAGACCCCTTCTCTTCTCTCTCCAGTTAGCAGTTTTCTTTATTCGAGGAACAAAATAAATGAAGAATAAAACAATCCTGAAAGTGATAATTTCTTCCTTGGTACTGCTCATCTATGACTTAATTATTTTATATATAGTACTTTCCTTATAACTGTTTTGGGGTGAGGTGTACTATGGTCATAAAATGTGACATCTGATGGGATTTTTGATTTCCTCATTCTTACTGAAACTTTCCATGTATTCAAGTAGAGAATAGATTTTTATAACTTCCTATGTGTATAACAGGAGGAAAAAAATAGATAAATTAGACTACATCAAAAATAAAAATGTGCAAACAAGAACACAATCAACAGAATGAAAAGGCAACCCACAGAATGGGAGAAAATATCTGCAAATCATATAATGGTTAAATATCCAGAATACATTAAAAAAAAAAACACTCCTCCAGCTTAATTATTAAAAAAAAAAAAGCTGATTAAAAAATAGGTAAAGGACTTGAACAGACTTTTCTCCAAAAAAGAGAAATCATCAATAAGCATACTGTACAATGCTCAATAATCAGAAAAATGCAAATCAAAACCAGGAGACATCACCTCACATCTGTTAGAATGGCCAAGACGAAAAAGACAAGAGATAACAAGTGTTGGTGAGGATGTGGGGAAAAGGGAACCCTCCTGCACTGTTGCTGGGACTATAAAATGGTTCCGCTGCTGTGGAAAACAGTATGGTGGTTCTTCACTAGCAAAAAATGGAACTACCGCATGATCCAGCAATTCCATTTCTGGGTATATACACAAAGGAATCGAAAGCAGGGTCTTGAAGAGGTATTTGTACATCCATGTTCATAGCAGCATTATTCCCAATAGCCAAGAGGTGGAAGCAAACCAAGCGTCCATCCGTAGATGAACGGATAAATAAAACGTGGAATATGATTATTCAGCCTTCAAAAGAAAGGAAATTCTAACACATGAATGAAACCTGAAGACATTCAGCTAAGTGAAATAAGCCAGTCGCAAAAAGACAAATACTGTATATAAATACTTACACGAGGTATCTGGAGTAGTCAAATTCATAAAGACAGAAAGGAGAAGGGTGGTTGCCAACGGCTGGGGAGAAGGAGGAATGGGGCATTATTGTTTCATAGGCACAGAGTTTCCGTTTTATAAGATGAAAAGAGTTTTGGAGATGGTTAGTGGTGACGGTAGCACAAGGAGAATGTGCTTAATAATACTGAACGGTACACTTGCAAATGGTTAAGATGGTCAATTTTATGTTATGTGTATTTTACCACGATTTCAAAAAACGAAACCTCAAAAAAACCCAAGATGTTTATTTTCCTTTTTCTACCCATAATTTTGATGTAAATCACAATTCTGCCTTATTGTTGGTACCATTCCTGCTTCAGTTCCAGCTAAGATCTGGTTTGGGGACGGCCTGAGCCCCAGGGAAGGGGCTCATTCAGAGTCTGTGGGCTCCACCCAAGAATGGTTGGATCAGAAGCAAGGCCGCACAAGAGCAGATGGGCAGCAATGGGCTCGGACCGGGAAAGACACTGAGTTCCCCCAGAGAGCCCAGAAGCAAACTCTTATTTGCCAGCAAGGTGTCAGAAGCAGGAGTGTGCTTTAGAGACCGGGGAAGAGTCTTTAACAAGCTGGGACACAAATCCCTGAAGGTCAATTCCACAGTAGAGATGGGCTTCCAGAAAGCTAAGGCAGCACTCTCAGAGATGGAGATTTTATCACAAATAGCTTTCCTCCCATTTCTTTCCCATCTCTCACTGCTACTGAAGGAGAAATAGATCAGAACCTTAGGTCTTTATTAAATACTGGTCTGAACCACCCTACCTATATTATTTCCACCAAACCTTCATGGTTCAGGGGCAGGAAACTTGAAGGCAGTGTTGACAATGTCCAGGTACTCTAGTACTTAGCAGGGGACAGTGACTTGGTAGCACTTGTCTGGGAAGCTGTTCCCTAAGGTGGCAAAGGCACCCCATCTCAGGGGCTGCGCAGTTACAGAGCTGGCGGGCTCTGCAGTGAAACTCACATTTGTATTCAATGCATATCCTACCATTTGTAGTTATTTTTAATTCAGACAAAGAACTTTCCTTTGTCCTCTGTGGCTATTTTGTTTGTTCCATGGGGCTTTCACTGGCACTATTATTTTGACAATTTTCTCTTTCTTGTTTTAATGAGTGATCTTTTTAGCTTTGTTTCATGTTATTTTATTGCATTTTTTCACTTTTATTAAGTGGGGATAAGGGAGCAAGGAAAGAACTATGAGGGCAATCTTTTCTCCTGGCCAAGTCTGTGGTGTTCATTTTTATATATCTACCCCGATGCACATCTATGGGAGACCCAGCAAAACCTAAATGCAGGAGCTATTTCCTCCTCTTAAAATTCGCTACGCAAGTCATTCAAAAGAACCACTAAGAAAAATAAATAAATTCTCTGTTCTTTCCTGTATAATTTAAATATTTCGCCATCATTTGTAAGCAATAATATTAGCTTCAAAGGCAGCTTGGGGGAAATGGTTGGAAGAATACCATTCCAAAATTTTCAGAATATGAGATCTGCAAACTAGAATCTGTGGTCTCTAACATATGTAACCACAGGACAGAGACAATTTGCTTGAGAAGTCCAAGCCAAAAATGGAAAATAGGATAAATGAAAAACAATACCCAGAGAGCAAGAACCTTGTTGAGAAGAGCCGAAGAGCATTAAAGCCACAGTCAGGGGGTCTCTTTGCTGATAGAGCCCCTTTCATATTGGCCTGTCTCCCAACAGCTTCATTTCAAAGTGGAACTTGAAAAGAACGTTGCTATTATGCAGATATTTCCCATGACCTTCCTTTAAAACACTATTCCTTTAGCACATTGTGGGACATGCAGCTGTTATAACCTTATGGGACTCTGGCCTCAAACACAGTGAGGCCAATCACACGCTCTATGTGGCCAAGTTCACTTCCAACTAGCTTTTCACCAAAAGAGCTCCCCGTCATCTCAGAACCAGGTGAGAAGGGACCCCAAACTATTTGGGAATCTACTCAGGGAAAGACAGGCAACGTTACAGACAGGCTTTTGTCCTTAGAAAGCAAAATTGATCACTAATTCCTCCACCTAAGAACTCTGTCATCAACCTTTTCAATCCATCTCTCCTTGAAGTTACCATTAGAGTGTGGATTCAACTGGAGACTTGGTTCCAACCATATAACCTGCTCATCTGACAGCTCTTAATTCTAACATCACCCCTTCCACATCACAGACTTACTCTCCCCAGAGTTGTGCGATGCAGCAACCCTGCCTCCAAATCCAGTTCCATTCCTATTAGCTTTGGAACAATCTCTTTTACAGCTGGCTGCCCTTAAGAAGTGTCTTTGTCTCCAAGATGATCACCCCGCGGGAATGCACAGATTTCCTAGAGGTACGTGAATGAATGGTCTGACTCCACTATGTCATAGTCCAGGTAAGGCCTGTCTAACTCTACTCTGTGTTAGTAAACCAGGAGGTATACAACATTTATTCCTAAATTTCAAGAGGCCAAAGCTCTTCCCTGGCTCTCAGGGCTCTTGGAATATGCCCCAAAATAAGTCAACCTTCACTCTGGGAACGATGCCACCCAAAGCAGAACCCAACATAATACCACCACTTGTGCATGTCAATGTTATTTGCTTGTTCCTTTTGTTTCTAACACTTTCCCCTTTAGCCATTTTGTTGTGATATTAGTTCTCAGATATCACTATTCTCAGTTTCCTTATTATTTAATTAATGCATCATAGTCCTACCTTATATTTTAATATATGACCTTTTAAGTGCATCTTTTTCACATGGGATGTTATATCTGTTATGATTGTTATATTTGGACCATCATTTAACATTATTTCCTCTTATTTTTGTTATTTCTTATTTTTGCTTAATACATGCCTCTGGTATTAACTAAACACTGTATATATACTCTCATCTCTTTTGAAATATGTTGGGAAGAAAGCATTTGAATAAAACTATTTCTACTTAAACCAGATCTGTACATCAACACACACACATGCATATGATCATGACAATCATCAAATTCATTTTTCGGTTGATTTCTAGTTATATCCATGATAAAACCCCAAAATTCTTAAGCTTCTTTTTATGAGTAAAAAAGAACATTTGAGCTATGAGGCTGCAGCCCTTCTCCATCTTATTTCATTCTGTGTTCGGACTGTTATTCTGAAACTTCTACTTTTCTTGCAGGTCAGAAAGACATGTATTCAAATTCTGACTATTACTTAACAAAGCAAGTTATTTAATCCGAGGCTGTTCTCTCATCTGGAACAAGGGGATTATCCCACCAGAGGTGCCAAGATTAAACGAAATGATGTACCGTAAAGAACCTGATACGCAGTACTCTGTAAATAGTAGTTCCCTTCAAGTTTCCAATCACAGTCTTATTCTGCAATGGGCCTGTGGTCAGAAGCATTGATCCTTCCTACTTAGGGTTTCTAGTCTCTCATAGCAAGAGTTGATAAGGCAGCCACAATATGAAGAAATTCCTATTTGGGAACCAAAGCGTAAGGTCATTGACTATTTAGGGTTGGTGGGATATGTGAAAATCTTTCTTTAGCTCTCCCAAATGAATGACATCTTGCCTGGATAATTTTTTCTATAAAGGGAACTGCAGATGTTTCATTTCCCTGGGGAGTTTATGGTCTCCATGCAGCTGCATCTGAAATCAGTATTTTGAATATTATCTGGCCTTTCTTCCAGATGTTATAAGATTTCTTCCTCACTGAAGTTTGAAAATGTTATAAGTAATGTCTTGATATTTTTCTCTAGATGTTAACATCCATGTACAGGCTAAGCCTTTGATCAATTCTGGAAACACTTCTTACCCTCGATTGTTGATTCTTTAAAATGTATTTCTTCAATCAGCTTAAGTACTTACTCTATTATTTTTAAGTTAAAACACTGTGCTCAATCCTAGAAATGAATCATTGTGGTCTGCCATTATTTATACATATTTACTTAAGCCATCTAATGTTGGATTTGAATCTATAGTTAATAAGCATACTTCCCTAATTAACTATTTGGAAGTTCTCTATGTAAACTCTTTACTACTTCTAGAAATGTCCTTAATTGTACTGCAATTTTTACTACATGGCCTTTGTTTCATGGCTTTCCATTTTCTTTATTATCATGTAGAGTATATTTAAGTCATTTATTGAAACAGACTCTTTTGGTTGTTCTGTATCAGACAATTTTAAAATTTATTTTTTTCCTCCTCTTTTGTAATTTTGTTCTTTGGAGTTCCAACATTAAAAAATTAGTTGGCTATTTTGAAAATTCTTTTTCATTTTTTTTTTTTAATTTTTGGATACTAAGGTTATTTTATTGAAGATTTCTGAGACATTTTCATCGGTATTTTAACAAATTTACTATGAAGAAGACTGTCCATACTGCTACTTAAGCCATTGGTTTCTAAGAGGTAAGAAATTCCTACTTGTAAATTCCACTCTTTAAAAGTAAATACAGGAGTACTGCAGGTATTTTTTTAAACTGATGATAAAATTCTTACAATAAGTAATATTCCTCACCCACCTTATAACTTAAGGTTTTTTTCTTTCTGAGCCTCTGTTCAACAGATAAAGTTATGTTTCAAAGAAAATTAAAATGTAAATGATTAGTTTCCTCTGTTAAGATCCTACTTTTAAGAAAGTCTTGGCTAATCCAGAACCAAATGAAGAAACAACGCGCTTACCACACAAAGCTCAGAGCGCCGCCTTCACCTGCAATAATGTGGCGCCATAGCAGCAAAGTTGGAATGAGAGCAAGTGGCACAAAGCCCTTCTTTACTATTCTTTAAGTCAGCTTATCACATCTATCCCTGGGGACTGGAATAAGGAACTCCTCTGTATTCTACTCTAAGAACAAGTTTTAGCACTAAGAGAAGAAAAGCTATGTATTTTTATATTTATCTTACATCTAGTCTTTTAAACAAATTTCCAGTTCTAAAAGAAACAAAAACTCTTTTTTTTTTAATGATTTTTTATTATATTATGTTAGTCACCATACAGTACATCCCCGGTTTCCGATGTAAGGCTCGATGATTCATTAGTTGCGTATAACACCCAGTGCACCATGCAATACGTGCCCTCCTTACTACCCTCCCCTCTGAGGTCCTCAGTTTGAAAAAACAAAAACTCTTATACACTGAGGAACACATTCTTTTTTTAAAGTTCAGTGTCTACTTGGAAACCATTATAAAATATTTTTGAAAGATATAAAACAAGACTTGTAACAGAGAGACCTGGGAAAATAAAGAATATAAAAAAAGTTGATCCTTTCCAAATAACATACGATTAATGCAGTTTTAATTAAAATCTCCAATGGTTGTTACCTCCTTTTTAGACTGTAACAAAATGAACTTAAAGTTTATATGAAAAAAAAAGCCAAATAACACCAAGAAATATTGAAAAAGAAGAGTGAAATGGGACTTGGTTGCTTTCCTATATATTACAACCTAAAACAAAACTACTGGAATCAAGATAGTATCATATTGACACAGGAATAGAAGATCGTCCCAGGAACTATAATGCAAGGTACAGAAATTAAAAGAAGTAAAAAATATAGGACTACGGTGGCATTGCAATTCAGTACAGAAAAGAGGGTTTTTAAAATAAATGGTGTCGTTAGACTGGATACACATTTGAAAGAACATAAAGTTATATTTCTACCTGACACCATATACAAAATATATTCCAGATGGATTTAATATATGCATATAAAAATAAATCAATTAAAGTATTAGAAGAAGAGCTAGGAGAATATATATATTACCTTAGATAAAGGAAACCTCCCTAAGCAAGATAAAAAACCATAAAGGAAAAGATACACATACGTGACTAAATATAAAAAATATTTTTTGTATGGCAAAAGAGACTATAAACAAAATCAAAGGCAAACGAGAGACCAGGAAATAAGTAACTACAACACACAAAGTCTTATTATCACTAATAAACGAAAAGCCCCCTACAAACTGAGGGAGTCAGATAACTTTATAGAAACATGGGCAAAAGATAAGAAATGAAAATTCGCAGAGGAAATGCAAAAGAGCAATAAAAGCATATGAAAATATGCTCAACCTCACCGAAATTCAAGAGATATCAATTAAAATAGAATAGCATTCTTCATCCTTTAGAATAGTAATACCCAGGGGTCACCGGAATATAGGAAACGAGCAATTTCATACTTACTAGTGGGAGCCTGAACTGGTGTAACTCTTGGAAAGAAATCAGGTAAGGTATTTTAAAGTTTGAGATCTCTGTGCCCTTTGACTCGACAACACCCCTCCCCATGCCCCACGTCCGCCCTGGCAATCAACCAGAGTGAAGCACTAGAGTATAAAGACATACTCATCAGGGGAAATACAATCACAACCAAGGCAGACACTGTTAATTGCTCTCCATGGGGGACAGCGCAGTGAACACTACACACTCATTAACATGAGTGAGTCAGATCCATACCAATGAGCTGGGTGAATGTCTGTGACATTTGTCATGTAAAACATAGTTGATGGTAATAATTACATTGGAGAAATCTTCAAAAACACAGTATGCACGTGTGTGTTATTTTTCTGTAGGAAACTGCTGATAGGTGTGTGTGATGGAGCTATACAAAACTGCTGATATTCAACTGCTTTTGATCTAATAATATGTCAATTTAGTAGGTCACAACCTAACATATGTTTATTACATATGTAGGCGCATGAAAAAAAATGTGAAATGATACAGCCCAGGGCACTGACACTGGTTATCTGGAGAAGGGAGGAGATAAGGAAGGAAAGGGTAAATAATTTTTCACACACCTTACCTGTTAAACTTGCAAATTAAAAACATCTAATAAAGAAAAAAATTAAAGAAAAATAGCAAAGAAATAAGAAGCTCAACCTGCATATTACTTGAACACCTATATCTAGGGGCAAAATCCATAGCGATTGTCTTTAATTTTCTTTTTTTTTTTTTAAATTTATTCAGTTGAGAGAGACAGAAAGAGCAAGAGAGCATGAGTCGGGGGCGGGGGGGGAGGAGCAGAGGGAGAGGAAGAAGCAGACTCCCCCACTGAGCAGGGCATCCCAAACGTGGGGCTCAATCCCAGGACTCTGGGATCATGACCTGAGCTGAAGGCAGACACTCAAACTGAGCCACCCAGGTGCCCCTATAGCAATGGTCTGTTTAACTTTATCAAATGTAGCAAACAAAAACCAATTTATTTCCCTGTCTCTTTCACCAAGATAGTTCAAAGCGAAAACCCGAACCAATTCTTTGTTATTTAAAAAAAAGAATTTCAGAATACATCTGCAACAAGACTAATAAAAACGAAAATTCGGAGAACGTTAAGTATTGGCAAGGGCAGCAACAAAAACACTTTTACACTACTAATTAAGAATAAATTGGTGTAACCACTTTAAAACAATACGGCATTACCTAATAAAGTTAAACCTTGCGTATTCTATGACCTAGCAACTGAACTCCAAAGCACCATGTCTTAGAAAACTCCTGGATGACGACTAGGACACTTGTACAGAGGGTACAGAACAGCATTTTCATGAGAGGAAGAAGCCTGAAGCCACCAAAATGGGTAGAACGGATCAAGTGTGGTATATGTCATACAGTGGAGGAGCAATATTGATATACTAATTACTCTTTGATCGTGGTGAAAATAAGTGAACTATAACTACATATGTCCACCTGTGTGAATCTCAAAACATAATGTTAAATAAATTCCAAATGAGAGAAAAAGCATGATTCCATTTCAGAAACAGGCAACACTAAAAAAAAAAAAAAAAAAAAAAAAAGCAGGGGAATGACAAAAAGTCCAGATTACGGCTTTCTAGGAACGGGGAGAAAGGAGGAAGGGAACAATGATAAGAAAATAGGAATCTTTAAAAGTGATACTTATCAATAAAGCTAGTAGGGGGAAAGATGGGGAACTGTATGTGTGCTTGTTTTATTAGTTGTCTTTAATGTGTGTGTACATGCATGTATTCTTCTGATGTATGGTATGTTTCACTCGCACACACGTGCACATGCACACACACACAGAAAGAATCTAGGTCAATGTCTGCTTATGCCTACAAAGCCTGTTCTACTACTGAAGAAGTCACTTAAACATCTTCCCAGTATATTTTGCATTATAGATGTTTAATACATAGATTAATGAGTATATTTCTAGAATGAATAGATATAATATAGCCCTATATATTTCTAGAATGGATGGATATGACTACATAAATGGATGGACACTCCTGGGAGCCATCTCCTTCCAGGGTCAAGGTAAAACAGAAATTTCTCTCACGCAATTTTTTTGTAGTGCACCGGAAGTGGGACAGAATATCACAGAAAATCCAAGATAAACACCACCTCACCTTGGGAAAACTTCATTTGCTAAGTTACAGCAAAAACCAAAGGTAACGTTCCTGAGTAGAGTTCCACAGGCTCTACTTTCACCCTGGGTTCATACCTTTCACTCACATTATTATTAAATGACACCAAAACTCAAACCATGGCTATTAAGATGGCTAAGAGTAGGAAAGAAATGACTTTTATTCACTACAAACCGTGAGTACCCAGGAAACACAGATTTATTGAGAGTAGACCGCCTGGAGCTCTATGTCCAGACATGACGGTGTTGGTCCTGATTCACAGCAGTGGGGCAGCTAAGGGTATTCTAAATAAGGCGGTGTTTCACCAGGTAAAGGAAGCAATTAGAAAGGGAGGAAATCTGCCCTGATTCCCATCCTCTACAGCTGCTTGAAATCAAAGTTATACCCCTGACTGAATCACTACTAACTCTGAGATACTGGCTTCTTTTCCTTTCCAAGGATTATTTTGAATATTTGGACTTTGACTTTACTCACTCTATTCTGTCTACTGCTGTTAGGAGTTTGGTAAATACTCTGATTTAGCTAAGATGGTTTACCGACAGGATATCCTGCATCTAGTTTAACTGAGGCCAGAGGAAAAGGTGATTAGACAAACTGAATACATGTTATTTTTAAAAGGAAAAGACAAAAAAGTCAAGGTAGCTATAGGCCCTTCATCATCTCAAGTAAACCAAAATAATATGATACTGAGCCACCTCCAAAATATGACTTATTTACAGGTGTGACATTTTTACTTCTAGCATTAGGGCTAGAAAGGTCCACGTGGTACTCAGGATCTGGAAATGCAGGTGCAGCATGATCCATAAGGAAAATAGCCTTAAGTTTTCCGTTAGCAAATAAAAAAAGGGAAATTAATTGCTGCTGCTGTTGAATTTTTTCTCCAGTTTTACGACTGCTTTTTAAAGTATCAGCTTCATTGAAATATAATATACACACCGTATATAATTCACTCTTTTAAAGTATACAGTGCAGTAACTTCTAGAATATTCACAGTTATGCATCTATCACTATTGTTCCAGAACATTTTTATCAACCTCCCAAAAAAAACCCATACCCATTAGCACTCACCCCATTTCCCCCTCTGCCACCCCAGCTCCTGTAACCACTAATCTACTTTCTGTCTCTATGGATTTGACTGTTCCGGACCTTTCAATAAATGGAACCATATAACATGTGCCTGTTGTGTCCGGTTTCTTTTACTTGGCATACTGTTTTCAAGGTTTATCCACATTGTAAGCATGAATCTGTATTTCATTCTTTTTTATGCAAATAATATTCCATCATATAGATATATCACAATTTCATCCAGGGATCAATTGATGGACATTTGGGTTGTATCCTCCAAGTTGCTTACTTCTGTTGAAGAGCAAAAGAAAGCCGAGGAAGCAGAAGAAACTGAGGTTTAGTTCAGAATCAACCTAAGCCAGGGATTAATAAACACAATTACTGTTATAACTGCAATTTACACCCAATTATTGTAAGACACCCTAGTCCCAGAGGGTATCGATGGAAATATCAACTATGCTAACATGGAATATTTGAGAATTTTTTCTTACGCTATTAGTGAAGGAAGAAGAAGGGAAAAGGAAACAAGACGTAATGCGTAATATCCTCCAATGGGTGAGCAAACTGCGGCACGCCAATCCACCAGAATACTACGCCATAATAATAGAAAAAACTAGTGATCCTTACAACACGGATGTGTCTCCTGCAATTATGCTGAGCAAAAAAAAAGCTAGAAAAAACAAATATGATTGCATTTATGTAAAATGCTAGAAAATGCAAACTCTTCTAGAGTGACGGAAGGCAGATCAGTGACTGCCTGAAGATGGGGATGGGAGGGAAAGATGGTTACTGGGTATGAGGGAACTCCGGAATGGAAATGTTCATTATGTTGACTGTGCTGATGGGTTTCCCGGGTGTGTTCAGTTAAAACGCATCAACTTTAATTATGTATCATTTACTGTATGCCAATTATACCTCGATAATGTTAAGAAACTTTTTTAAAAAGTGAGTATACCCTCCAAAAAAGTATTTAAAGGACTACTGTGTGAAAAAGACTGCCTTTGTTTTGCATATATGGTTTTTAACTTTGTAAGAAGTCAAATTATTCTCATTTTATACACAAAGAAACTTGAGATAGAGAATTCAATAATCTGCCAAAGTGGCTGCTGTCGATATTAAACGGAGAGCTCTTAATCTTTTTTTTTTTTTTTAAAGATTTTATTTATTTATTTGACAGAGACAGAGACAGCCAGCGAGAGAGGGAACACAAGCAGGGGGAGTGGGAGAGGAAGAAGCAGGCTCATAGCAGAGGAGCCTGATGTGGGGCTCGATCCTGGAACGCCGGGATCATGCCCTGAGCCGAAGGCAGACGCTTAACCGCTGTGCCACCCAGGCGCCCCCCTTAATCTTAACCCCCAAACCCACCTTCTTTTCTCTATACCACACTGCCACTCACTGTTCCTATTACAGACCCAACTCTTTTTTCTGGAATCCCTGTGTCCCAGCATTTCCCCAGTTGGAATGCTCTGGCCCACAGAAGAGGATCATGCTTTACCGTGGTATTACAAATTTGTTTTCTTTTGCCTGTCATGGTATGCTGCCACAAATACCTCTCCAATTATGGGGATTTGTCCGAGTCAGTTGATTTATTCATTTTCAGTGGATGAGAGTAGTTAATCTGGATTAGATCAAGGCAAGTAATCCTGGTCCCTGGGTCAAAGAAGTGAAAATAATTCATCTGAGATTAAAAGCAAGTTGAATAAAACTGGCCATTGAACTCACTAGCTGAGCATTGCATTTCACTGGGATAATAGGTCCCTCTTTTGAATATGGGAGGTCCAAGAATGTGGACTATTCAAAGTTGCTCTGAGGTGTCTATCTACTTTTGCACTAAACTTGAGCTCTAGGTTGAGTTTGCCGTCCCCTCTCTGTATGGGACAAGCACCAGAGTGGCCCCCTCACCTCTGTACAGCCTCCAGATCATCTTAGCACATACACAGCTGAACTTTGTCCAAATGCTACCATTGTGCTTGGGCCCATTTGATCATGGGCTATAACCTGGTTTAAGTAAAAAGACTGAAAAAAAATGCAAGGTGGTTAAAACAATTGTTTTTGTGGGGCGCCTGGGTGGCGCAGTGGTAAAGCGTCTGCCTTTGGCTCGGGGCGTGATCCCGGCGTTATGGGATCGAGCCCCACATCAGGCTCCTCCGCTATGAGCCTGCTTCTTCCTCTCCCACTCCCCCTGCTTGTGTTCCCTCTCTCGCTGGCTGTCTCTATCTCTGTCAAATAAATAAATAAAATCTTTAAAAAAAAAAAAACAATTGTTTTTGTAAGATAAATAAATCTGGGGGAGGAAGGAATGCCATTTCTTTCATGCAAGACTTTCATAATGAAGGTTCACTATGCTAGATATCTTCCATTTGCCCTTCAGACCCATTCTCCATCCCACCCCACCAAGCTCTATGCCCTAGGAAACTAAACTGTATGAACTCAGCAGCAGACTTCCTGGCTCTTTGTCTTCCAGTTGGGTTTGGCCAACAGGGAGCACAAGCAGTTCAGAGGGAGTCCAGTGTATAGGTTTCCCGGGATCCCTGCCCCCAGAATCATTATAATCTGGCTCCACACCTTTCCTGGAGGCTATAGCTTCTCTCAGGAGGCCTCTCCTCCCAGCCCTCATCCCTTCAGTCCCATAGACTGTAAAGGAGCCCCAGAGAAGTGCACTTTCCTTATATTCTGCCCACGTCCTCATAAATATTCTCTTTCTTAAGCTCTCCTAAAATCAACCAGTTTGAGGATGCCGATTGTTTCCAGTACAGCAGACATTTTCTGAGGGCTAAGAATATGCCTTATTCAGAAAATGAACTTACTCCAAGTCCTTGATTTATATGAAAACATTGACATTCGTGAGGTTGATATCAAGCCCAGGCAGAAATAAACAATGGCTAGGTGAGGTGTGGAAAGGAGAGCTCAAATGCCACGGATTCAAACTTACTGCACTGGCGGTCATGTAACGCAAAGACATACTCACCGGGTTTACGAGCACGGCAAAGGTTGGCAGATGCATTTCTCAGATTTTAAAATGTGAGAGATGTAAAACATTTTCAGGTTGCTAGATCATCTTCTTCATGCTTACAAATCATATTTCCATGGTGCCTTCCACATTTCTGCATATATTACTCAGATTGAGACTTTAAGCCACTTTTGGGGGGAGTCTAACGATCAATAGGAAGAAAGAGATGTTTGCTACAATAAAAACTGCCTAAATGGCAAATCTAAGAAAGAGAGCAGATTTCAGAGGTACCATCTGTTTTCCTTCATTGAGAGGTATTATCATATATAATAAAAAATGCTATAAAAGTGATGCTTCTGTGTCAGACATAAATTATAATCTCAACCAGATTTTGATTACTGAGAGCTTCTATCAAGGATGTAAGTCCATTAAGGAAAAAGACGGATCTGATCCCATCTAAGCACAAAACAACTAACGACCCATCTCCAGAATTAACCCAACTATAGTGTTCCCAAATAAAGAAAATTCTATAACTAGAATAACTACTTGAAGGCTGATTTTCTTTGATGATTTTTCTCTAATGAAGGCAAAATATCACGTAGCACCAAGCTTTTAAGGAAAAAGGCTAAGATGTTGAAATATTAATATGATACTTTAGTTTGAGTGCGTGTGTGCATGCATGTGTGGGTGTGTGCGTGTTTCCCACTGATTACAAGCCACAGATGAAAAAGAGAAACTCATTGAACTAACTTGAGCCAGAAAGGTAAGCTCTAGCCTTATATTCATTATGACTGCCTAAAGGAACTCAGGGAGTATTTGAAAGAAGATTAAAAAAAAAAAAAAAATCTGGAGGACTCTGGCAGCTTCCATTTAATTTTGCATAACACCAGATGGCTCTTACAAAGTTCTCACCTCTTATTTTCCAAATGAGTGGTAAATTCATGCTTTTGATTTTTCCTAAGTCAATGCAATGTATCAATGAATAATACGCTTTGCATTTGTACAGCATTTTACAATTTACAGTGTTTTCCGAGTCATTATCTCAACTAATTTTTACAGCAGTTCCGACATAGGGCAAATATTATAACCCCCATTTTATGGATGAGAACACAGTCCTGGAGATATCATTCAGAACTCTTTGTAGCAATTTGAATTTGCTTAAGTAAAAAATGGAAAATGGAAATGTATTGACTCACATCAACTGAATTCATGGTCTCCAGTGGCTAGTGAGCTCTCTCCCTTTATCTGTCTCTCGTTTGCTGCCCTTCTGTGCATCAGACTTCATTTTCTCAGCAGACTGAAACATGGCCTTATGTGACTCTTACTGCCTTGAGATGAGAAAGGATGGGACCTCATCCTCAACTTGGGTTGGAATATTCCAGAGGAAGAACCTACTGGCCCCTGCTGGGTCACATGTCCACCCTTTGAACCGACTCCTGTGGTCTAGGGGTGAAATACTGTGGTTTCCCCTGCTTGGGTCAAGTCTCCACCCTTGTGGCCAGTATTACGCAAACAAACAAACAGGAATAGAGCCAGTGAGGAAACTGTGAGGAGAGTGTCAGCCATCCGAATTTGTATGTACTGTATTAATTAAATGGCCCTGGGGCAGAATAGAATGACTCCATAACCAGATCTTTCGAGCACAAGCCCAGCGCCCATCTGCTTTACAGCACAGCCCCTCATGAAGGAGCCACCAAGGTGTCCTGGGCCTCTTTGTTCCTCACAGTTACCAGTGCAGTCTGGCTCAAGAATAAAACTTGGAATAGACTCAGGGTCAAGTCTTGATCATATCCCTCGTCAGCTATGCTCACAGGCAACTTACTTAACCTCTGAGAACCACAGCTCCCTCTTCGTAAAATAAATAATCCCTGCGTCACAGGGTCATCCACAGGATCCAGGGAGATAATGTACTCCAGATGACTTTGAAAATTATACAGAACTACCTTAAGGTTTATTACTTAAGTTGTAAATTTGAGGGACGCTAAAATTACACAGTAACATTCTTCAGTGTAGTCCTCCCTCCCACTATGCTCTACTGGCATCACTTTGGTGCTGACATTTTTTGAGTTTTCAAAAGACACAGCTTAAAAAGAAGTTCAAGTAGCATCTCCAAATTAAAAGATTTAGTCCAGAAGAGCAGCTTACTAACAGATGGTTTAGTGGCACTTATCACACTCACCTTTCCAATACAGATTAACCAAAAGATGAACATTTCTGGAAGATGCACTAGAAACTATTAACTGTGGTAACCTCCAGGGAGTGGGGCTAGAAATTGGTGTTTGGAAAGAAACTTCTATTTTTCATTTATGCCTGTCTCAAAGACTGCTTGAATTTCAAAAATCTTACACATCTATTCCTAATACAAAAACTAATTAAAAGCATGGCTATCACAGAAAAGAAATATAGTATAATACCTAGTAGAGTGTCTGACACATAAAAAGCTTTCGGTAAGTTCTTGTTGATCGATCAAACTAGGTATTTCTAGTTACCAACCTTCCAGCAAAGTAAAATCAACTTCACTAGAATAAAAGCCATCTTTCATCTCTGTGACTGTACATGTTTTCCATTAATCATATCGTGAGGAATGTTCATTGCCCCCCTGCTGAGGATATGATTTTAAACTCTTACACCGTCACACACCAAACATGAAAGCTACCTTCTTAATTCCCAACTATAAAGCACAGGGCATGCATCTACCTCTCAACTCTGTCACTGCTGCGCTCATAGGCATACTTCCCTATTAACTTCGGAGGATGCTGGGCTTCTAGGAACCATTCTATTTTACAGCTGGGGGTTTGCATGATATTTTCTAAGAAATTAAAGGTTACATGACAGCATATGCCAGACCTAAAAGACAGATTTAAATGGTATCTTTTTAAATGATGCCATGGCTGGCTATGAAGTTTGGATGCTGTGCACTGGCTAAGTGCTGTTACTGGTTGCCTAGTTACATCTCTGTAGAAAGGTCAAAACGGTTGCCTCTAAATCTAGAAGGAATTAAAAAACCTTAAAGCTTCATAATTAAACCAAGGATTGTGTGAGCCCTTATGTAAGCATCCCTTAAAACAAGTCCCCATCAGACTTTGATCACATGACAGCCCCCGGGGATGTCCAAGGAGATGTTTTAATAAAAGGCATTTCTCTATCTGAAATTTGTTACCTTGCTCACATTTCATTAAAGTTATCACATCTGGACTCTTTCTATTTTATCATATCCCACTGCAGTCTGCAACTACAGGATATTAAAAAACTGTCCAACCTCGTTGACACAGCGTCTATCCCATGAAAGATAGAAGACTGCCCAGTGTTTTAAATGGTTCAACTTAAAAAACAATTTGTTATTGTGATCAGCTTTGAAAATTATAGGCCAGTGTATAATTTAGTAACAAAAACTATACATCTTAATAAACAACTGGTGTCTTAACTATCAGAGATGTCCCTCCCTTATCCCCTGCAGCGTTTCCTCATCAGTTCTACCTTGCAGGCACTTTTAGGTCTAAGTATCTTCTCTGAGTAATGGCACAGGATAGCACAACAATTTTGATCTAGAAACTTAACATGAATGTATTAAAATGGCTAAGGCTTCTTGCAGAATTTAAAGAGAGGGAAAAGCAGTCTTTTTTTTTTTCTTTTTCTACTTGAAATCCAATCAATTTTTTTTTAAGGTAAAATTCACATAACAGAAAATTAACCATTAACCATTTACAGCGTACAATTCAACAGCACTTGGTATATCTACAGTGCTGTGCTGCCATCACCTCTCTCTAGTTCCAAGACATTTCCATCACCCCCAAAGGAACACTGCACCCAGAGTGGTCATTTGGACCTCTTATTTATTTACATTCACTCTCTAATTTCTCTCTGGCAAAGAATAAGAGAATCTGGGTTTAAATGACAGCATAATGATTTGGTATGCTTTCATTTCTTCTGGAACTTGTTTGATTCAGAAAAAAACAGCAGAGTCTAAAGCTGAAATGACACTAGTCCTAACAAAATGAAATCAGGATTGGTTGTCCTGGAAGGAAGGAACCCAAAAAAGGGGTTGAGGAAGATATCAAAATAATTCACAGTTCTATCCAAGACCTATCCTTGTCAGAAACCCAGACCCTACCTCCACAACTGAGAGTACTCAATTTATTTTGGAAAACAAAAGGGGGCGGGCTGGTTATTGAAGGAGAATTACTTGTACCCACCAACTAGGGCAGTTTGGAAGATGGGGAAGAATTAAATACATTTTTTAAAAAAGAAGAAAAAAAGTGTCAGCTTCTGAAAGTCCAAAGTCTGTTCTGGGGAAGCTAATTTATTGTTCTTGCAGTCTTCTTTATCCCAATGGCTTAAAGAACAAAAATATCCCAATAAAGGTCACAGAAATGTAAAAAATGAGACCCTAGGATCTTCAATATTCCAGTTTTCTCTGTCTGGCTTGGAGTGGCTAACACAGGGCGGTGTGCAATGGAAGCAGGAAGGACTGAGCAAGAGTCTTTACCTGAATGCAGCTACTCAGATCAGGGCAAGTAGCCCACTCTCTATAGTGGGCGGGTCAGGAAGCACCAAGGTCCTGAGCTGGGTAAGACGCCAAGCCAGGATCCACTCCAATCCCTTCCCCTCAGGCTTTCAAGATCATCTTCCTAATACTTATCTCCTTCTGGACAGTCTATGCTGTCTCTTAGGCAGGAAAGTTCAGTCTTGTCGTACAGAAGACAGGATTCAGACTAAGAGAGCCCTGTGCTGCTTTGGCAAACTTGGGTTTTATCATTTCCACACGTGCTGACATGCTGACAAAGATGTAGTGAGGTCACTTCAGTGACAAAGTTACTAAAGATGTGCTCATGGAAGGCATCTTGTAGGAGGGTGTTGGTTAACACTGGAGAACTGAAAGGGTAGGGCATGAGATGTAACACTTCCTAAATGTCACAAGTTCTTCTTAGTGCTGAATCTGAGGGTTTGGGTTTTTTGCTTTTTTCTTTTTTTAAGTTGGTTTGGGCAAACATGTGGATACAGATTTTCCAAGAGCTGGAATCACTCCTATCTTCAACCCAAACCCTGGGGGGGGGGGGTTGTTTGTTGTCATTACCTAGTTCAATCAAAATTTCTATTTTGGGGCACCTGACTGGCTCAGTCAGTGGAGTGAGTTACTCTTGATCTCAGGGTTGTAAGTTCGAGCCCCACAATGCGTGTAGAGATTATTTTAAAATAAAATATTTATTTACTTATTTATTTTATTTTTTAAAAGTAATCTCTACCCCTAACGTGGGGCTCAAACTCACAACCCTGAGATCAAGAGTCACATGCTCTTCCGACTGAGCCAGTCAGGTGCCCCAAAAAGAAAACCTTTAAAAAAATTTTTCTATTTTAACGATTCATGGACACGACAGCTACTTACCACTAGAGCCGTTTGTTAGACATCTGGTGGGGTGACCAACCATCCTGATTTGCCCAGTACTGGCCCAGTTTTAGCACCAAAAGTTCTGTGTCCCAGGAAACCCCCAGTCTTGGAAAAATCAGGATAGTTTGTTACCTATTGCTAGCCCTAGGTTTGGTCTTCAGATCTGCATTGTTGGAATGTTTGTAAGTGGACAGAGAGGGGACTTGCTACAAAAATAACTGAAAAATTTTTAAATCTCCAACAAAAATTTCCAACTACATTCTACTCCAGAGATGATTTTCAAAAAAATAATCCAGTGGTCTATCTGACTCAGAGGCAAGAAATGGTTTCTTACTTTGTGGGGATAACCTACCCGATATATGATGGAAATTAAACCATACTTTGAAATTAGCTATAATAAATACCACTACAGTGAGGCTCTAAAATATTATGTTATTTTTTCCTCCAATTTCCACATTTTAGAACTTAATAAATAGAGCATAATATGACAGGCAGACATAACAGCATAAAATAAAAATCTCCCATTTCTTTGGTACTATTCAAAGACCTTGGAACCCGCACATGGTGGGCAAACTCCCCAGAGTTAGAGAAACTCCAAAAGCAGCACACTCTCCCGAGGCCACACCCATAGTACCAAAAGGTCTGGCCAAGAAAGGAGCTGTGGGACTTCAACCTATCCACTGGATCCAATGCCAAATACTCCAAGTAAAGCAAAAGGCTTCAGGGCCTCCATCTACAAAACAGGATTTGCAGAGTCAAGACTTCAACAACCTGGGAACCTTAACCCTGCTCAACCCTACACAATGAAATGTTAGACACTCCTACCTCTGCTACCTGAGGCCTTTCTGCTTTTCTGAATAACTAATCTCTTTCACTTTGTAGCAAACAGAATAATGGCCTCCAAATAAGTCCATGTCCTAATCTTTGGAACCTGTGAATGTGTAACCTTTACAAGGGAAAAGGGACTTTGAATTAAGGACTTTCAGATGGGGAGAGTATCCTGGATTATTCAGGTGGGCCAAATCTTATCACATGGGGCCTTGAAATCAAAGAAGCCTTTCTGAGTTCAGAGCTAAGAGACACAGAGTAGAAGACATAGAGATGCAATGCTGTTGGCTTTGAAGATAGAGGAAGGTAGACTCTAGAATTCTCCCCAGAGCCTCCAGAGGGAAAGGTAGCTCTATTGATGCTTTGCTTTTAGCCCAGTGAGATCCCTACAGAACCAAACCTGCAGAACCGTAATGTTTATTGCTTTGAGCCACTAAGTTTGTGATAATTTGTTATGGCAGCAAACAGGAAAGGAATATATCCTTCATCACTGCTGCTTTTCAATTTGCGTGATGCTTTAGCAGTATTTTGTTCTAAACCCCAATATTTGACCATTTCTTACCCAGTGTTTAATTTGCTTCTTTATATAGACTTAAAAAAACAGATTTGGTACGAGAGCAAATTTGCTCAAAATTCCTCCAATAGTGCAAAATACCATTTTTCTTTACATGTCTACTTCGTTTCATTTCTTTCTTTAGTTTGTTAGCACATGACCACTTACCTAAGGAGCCACTGAGCATAACTGCAATCAGTAATTTTGCATGAAGCAAAAATGCTTGTGAGAATGGAAAATGGCAACCTCTCTAAGGTTGTATGCAAAGACACAGTAGTTCTCAATGTCTCCTTAGGGTGCTCTGGATATCACAATGACTGGAAGATGCCACTGGCCTTCTGTGAGACAAGAACGGGAATACCAAAGAGTACAACGAAGAATTGTCCTACTCAACTTGCCAGCAAGTCCCATTGAGAAACTCTGCCTGGACTGATTTGAAACACTGAAGTTCATTCATCAGCATGAAAGAAATCAACACAAAAACATCAGACAGAAAACATCAAATACTTATAAGACAGTCTTCATTATTAGCAATATAGTAGTCCCCACTTATCCGTGGTTTTGTTTCTGCAGTTTCAGTGGCCCTTGGTCAACTGCGAGGAAGCAGGTGATCCTCTGCCTAATGCTTTCCCACAATGCCTGTGTCATTCACCTCATTTCCTCTCACATGCAGTTTATCATCACGTGCCATCACAAGAAGGGTGAGTACAGTCCAATAAGATATTTTAAGAGAAAGACCATAGTCACATAACTTTTATTACAGTATATTGTTATAAGTGTTCTATCTTATTATTATTGTTAATCTCTTACTGTGCCTAATTTATAATTAAACTTTATCATATATATGTGTGTATGTATATACATATATATATATATACAGATACATATATATGAAAAAGCACCGTATACGTACGGTTCAGTACTAGTGCAGTTTCAGGCATCCAGTGGGGCGTCCTGGAACGTATCCCCCACAAATAAGGGGGGACTACTGGATTTGGTAGAATGTAGGGATGGCTCTGTACTCACTTGTAAGATACTAAGTACTTAAATCCAAAAGAACTTCAATATGGGGTAGCTATACGTGGTCTTAAAAGCACATTCACACAGGCCTTTCTTCTAATAAGCTCTAGACCAGAGATTCTTTTTTTTTTTTTAAGATTTATTTATTTACTTGAGAGAGAGAGAGGGAGAGGGCAAAGGGAGAGAATCTTCAAGCAGACTCCCCTCTAAGCACAGAGCCTGATGCAGGGCTCTATCTCACAACCCATGAGATATGACCTGAGCAGAAAACAAGAGCTGGACGCTCAACCAACTGAGCCACCCAGGCGCCCCCTAGACAAGAGATTCTAAGTTTCTAATACCAGCAAATACTAAATATTTGCTAAATAAATACATGGGTGAAAGACTAAGTAAACTAAGTCAGGTTATAGGTAGATAGTATTTTTTATTAGCACTTTTCTGTAACCACTAAATAGTTATGTAAACAAACAATTAAAAATCCAACAACCAAATTCAAACCATTGACATATAATCCAACGGGGAAAGAAGAGAAATAGGTGGTAGGATAAATGAAAAATATTGGCCATGAATTGATAGTTGCGGAAATTGAGTGATATTATATTATATTATTCTATTTTGAAAACAGCTTGAAATTTTTCCTAATGAGGTTAAATTTTAAAATAGGGGAAAAAATCCACGTTGCTTAGATCGGGGGGGGGGGGGGGCAACCTCTCCAGACTCAAATGGCTTTAGCTATTTTCAAAAGCCAAGTTAGCTTCTTTAAGAAGAAACCCCTACAGCATTAGATTGACCTTTGGTTATTATTGTATGTTGCTGCTGGAAAAGCCCTTACAATGTCTACACCAATCTGTTAAGAACAGGGCTTACTCTTCTCTGATCTAATCTACTATGATGTCTGTCTTGCACAAGGTATGTCTTTAATAGCTGCAACCGATTAATTGGATATGGTGCCATAGGAATACATTTTCAGGCTGTGACCTCAAGGCTCTCCAACTTAGATTTTTAGAAGAAAATGGGAAAATCTGGCGGTGAGAAATCAGACTTCAACTATCATCAAGGATAACTGCTTTTTTTCTTAAATCCTGGAGTCCTGTTAATCCTGCTAAAGCCTCAATGAACATTTCTTACTGATAAACATCACATGTTAAATGCATTCATCTACAGGATCAGTTAAGATACTCTTTTCTGCTTCAAGTTCTGGTTAGACTCAAGAAGCTCCTCGGAGAAAATAGTTTTTAATTCTTACCTCTTCAGTTCCCAAAGCCTGAGGCTCACTGGCAGATCTGGGCTGTTGAGAAAGCAGAGAGGAAAACGAATGTTTTTTTTTAATAAACAGGACAAAATAACATGACACATAAGAGTTGAATAAACAAATGAGTGTTTCTGTAAGTAGGGTTTGGTGGTAACGGCTGAATAGCTCTAAGGGCAGAGGGTCTCACAGGTTTACATTTCCAAGCCAAGAAACAAACACTCTGTTAACTCTTTTTCTTTTCAGAAACAGATGTGAAATAAGAGTCTCTTTCTTTGTGAACTTCCTTGGCCTACAGGAAAACATGAAAACACAAAGTCGGCTTCTGAACCTAAGGGAAGCAGAGTTCTTGGTGACAGAGATGACTAAGTGAGATGACTAAGAAGAAACTTTCCTCCCTGACCTAACCCGATTTGCTCCCGACAGGACCAAAGGGGCAGAGGCAGACCACATTCCTGCTCCAGGAGTTACGAACAGGGCTGGATTTCCACTTGTGTGTATCTAGCCTGTAAGAGGGTAGATTTGGACAATTTCGGAATTATAAAAGCATCTTTTAGTATCTAACGTTTCTGTAGGCTGCGTAACAGTAGAGACACTGACACCCCTGGCCCCAGTGACTTCGGCGGATGTCGAGGCAAGTTCACATTGGGTCCTAGGACCAAATGAACATCGTGTCTATAAAGATCTCACGCGGCTTCCAGACTGGCAGGTGTGCTACAGTCTCAGCCCAACCAATTATATTCCCAGATGACCAGAAGGGATAGTATGTTTTAAAATGAGCCAAAGTTATTAGGAAAGCATTATCTCATGATTAATGACAGCAAAGAAAAAAAAAAAAAAGCCCAAACCAACCTATTTTCAGAGAATGAACCCTAGGGATAACAATGATTAGTGGGAGGAACCTGTCCAACCAAGGCTGCTCGGAGCCGAACACTCTCGCGCATTACTGGTGCTAGCAGCCTCTCGAGGACATAGTTTGGCACTATTCATCAAGATCCTCAAATATGTTCTCAGTCACTGTCATTGTGGTAACACTCCTTGACTTTATAAACAAAAAAATCCAAACGTAAGCGAAGAATTATTACCAAGGTGTCAGAAATAGCCTAAATATCAGTAACATAATTTATTAAGTAAACCAAAACTCCGCATGATGCAACTTTGAAACAATACATACAAAAATCTTAAATGATGAGGAAAAATACACATGATATAAAGCAATGTGAAAAAATACAAAATTTTATATACATATATATATATATATATATATATATATATAGTGTGTGACCTCAGTTAATTTTCTAATATGTTTCAAATACATATTTTTCTAATACAGTTTATATTTTTCAAGTGTAATATTCTTCTAATATATCACAAATAATATTTTCTAGTAAATATTATATATAATCTTTCTGATATAGATTATTCTAGAAAATGATTGGAAGAAGATACATCAAAATGTGAACAGCATAGGATAATGGAAGTAGCAGGAATTGCTAGATACAGCCAGTATCTGCTCTGCTCTTCTAGGCTTATAATAGATTTTTAAGCTAGGAACCTACATGTCAAGGATAACTACTTTTCCCAGCCTCCATTGCTGCAAGGTGTGTGGCTATGAGACAAAGTTCAGCGGGACGGCTGCAAAAATGATTTGTGCAATTTCTGGGCCATGCCCTCTCCTTTCCAACGTTCTCCCTTCCTGCTGGTCCTAAGTGGGATCCTTAGGGCAAGCTGCTTTCGATCAAAAAGCAAGAGAAACATGCTTGAGTGATGGACTAACAAGATAGAAAAAGCCTAGGTCCCGGGATGATCTTGTGGAGCAGAGCTAGCTTTCCAGCCCTGGACCACCCACCTCTGGGTTATTATCTGAAAGAGAAAGAACTTCTGTCGCCCCACTGTGAAATCAAGCCTCTGTTACGTGCAGTTTAACCAACAACCTAATTAACAGAAGCGGTCATTTCTTTAAAATTTAAGTATTTTCCAAATTTTCAATAATCACCATGAATTACTTTACCAGAAAAAAAATTTAAGCATGGTTTAGTAATTTTAAGAAAATTAAGATAGCACAGAAGAGAGTTCGAGCAACATGAGCCTTCTGTCCATATATGAGAGAAAAAAGAAATCTACAGTTTCAAGAAGTAGTTATTATATCCTCACAAGGGCATAAATCACACACCAGCTCCCTGAGTTTGTATGACCTTTTCATCACACTTCATGGCACTTTATTTCAAGCCATCTGAAAAATAGTTTTAATACAGAAAAGTTCTTTAGCTTTAAATACAATCTGCTTTAATATCTGCTTGAGGAATCCTCTAAAAAAATAAAGCTCTAGTCAACATATTATATTTCTTCATTTAAGAGAATACCTAGACCTCTTAAAGTAAACTTAGAAACATTCTTAAAAACAGCTTTATATGTCCTAACTCATACCTTTAATTTAAGGGTGTTGTTTGTTCCTCAGATAGAATCATAATGACTCACCCCTACTGTAAGTCCACTGGCCCAATAACTGTTGACTGTCCATCAAACAAACGTTATATTTTGATTTTACTTTCCTCTGGAATGGCGACAGATTTGTCAGAGCTCACATAACCTCCCTCATCTCTGTGACCCATGGGCCTGTATTATAAGATGACTGTCCAAGATAAAGGAGTCATGTCTACCCCATGCAACAGAGAAAAGATACCTCGTCTACTTGGGGATCAGCTCTGAAACAATGGCTTCACTGAAACCAGTCTCTACCCATATTAGAATAATGCACTTTATAACGCAGATCCTTTCACCTGCAACAACATTTTGCCAGTGGTATCCGGTGCCTTTTAGAAGATCATTAAAGCCCTGTGCACCTGCACAGAAGACACTTCCCCAGGTAGACCTTAGAGACTTCCACGTAATTATACAACAGATAAAGGATCTATTTTCCCTTTTTGCCAAGAGAATGCCAAATGGTCCTTTTCTCTCCTGTGAATCACAACACCCGACACTAATATGGCTAACTTATATTCAATAACAAAGGCAGGATGCCAGAGTTTCCTCACTTCCCTCTTAGGATGACTATGCCAGTACGTTTTCAAGAACCCCCTAAACTCTCTCTTGCAATAGGCATATAGAAGCTGATAGGCCAAGCTCTGAATTCTCAGTTTCTCTCCCCCTCTTCTCTTGACAGGAACATAAGCAAGCCAACTCGACAGGCCTAATTACCATGGTAACAACATGCACTGTGATTATGAGTGTGTTTGTTTTTTAAAATGACTCACAGATTGTTCTCCCAGAAGCCCCAGACACACCAGTTTCTGGGTGGTTTATAAAAGCTATTCAAAGTTTTCTTGCAAATTTCTTGCTCCTATTAGCATAACCGCTGGGATGGAGAGAGATTCATCAAATCAAATATGCCCTTCTCCTTAAGGATGACAAAAAACCCCACTTGGTTCCTTAACCGCTCCAAGATTAATCAATTTAAAACTTGGGTTAATAATGAAATTGAGTTTGTACACTGGAGATAATTAATCTGCCCCTAATTTTAATAATTAAGGTATTTAATAATGTAGTTTTAGAGACCCAAATGAAATAATCAAGTGAAATAAAATCAGCAGTAAAAAATATCAAATAAAATAGCCTAATCTGTGGGTACACGGTCAGTCACATGTAAAGTGCTACAAAAGAATAAATGTTAAGTTTTAGTACCAAGATGTTTTTAAACCAATGTCCAAAATAAAAGACACTTATTTTTAAGATGCAAACATGGAGGTGCCTGGGTGGTGCAGTCAGCTGAGTGTCCCCCTCTTCCTTTCGGCTCAGGTCATGACCTCATGGGTGGTGATTTGGAGCCACAGGTCGTGCTCCTGCTCAGCGCTAAATTGGCTTGGGATTTTCCCTCTCTCTCCCTCTGCCCCTTCTCCCTGCATGTCCATAGGCAGCACGCGTGCGCTCAAATAAATAAATAAATAAATAAATCCTTAAAAGGCAAACATGAAAGAGTCCAGACATTTGGAAAAACCGTGGACTGCTTTCATTCCTTCATTCAATACATATTATTTAGGACCCTCTAGGTAGTAGTGTCATTGTCTGCAACCGGAACAGTGCCATTGGGCTTAAGGAAGACCATTTTCTTATTGGAGATAAAGGCCGTGGGTGTGGTTTAGTCTGTTATCTTATCTTAGAAAGATTCTTTGCTTCACAAAGCACCATTGCGGGTAAGCTCTCAATGAGAGGACCATTTTCCAACGATAGTATCAGGCCTAGAATTCTGAGTCCTGACTTTGGCATGATAGTTGGCCCTCTCTTAAAAAAAAAAAAAAAAAAAATAGGCTGGTAATTTTGGTTATGTCGGTTTTCCTCCATATGAATTGGAAATAAACCTTACTTTGAAAGAAATTTAAATGGAAACTTATAAATCTATTTAACTTAAAATTCTATCTCCTGACGCTTACATATAACACAACATATAACACACACACATACACAATAGTCATTAGAAATTACTGCCTCCGAATAGCTACATATTTTACATACTGTTACCAATAATCTACTTTTCCTCTAGAGTTTGAAGGGATAACCAGAATGAACCTGTCAGGATAGGCTAGGTTATACTGTGTGGCAATGAACAGCCCCAAAATCTTGGTGTAGGACAGCAAAGCTTATTTCTCACTCCCACTACATGTCCATCGCCGGTCAGTGGAGAGACCCATCCCTATGATGCCTTTACTCCAAGACCCAGGCTTAAGAGTGCAGCCCCCATTTCTCTGCTTCTGCCTCTGCCCATTGCCAAGGACTGCGCTCACATCCTGGTTCTTAGAAGCTTCTTCCCGGAAGGGGTAAAGAGGACTTCTCTCATTTCACTGCCTAATACAAGAGATGCGGCTACACTTAACTGGAGTGGACAGAGAAGTGTAAAGTAAGCCTATCATGAGTTTGGAAGGAATACTGGAAATATTTATGACTGAGCGCATAAATTACTGGACAAATAGTGCAAGGCTGAGTGGACTCTTAAGTCAAAACATCGACATCTGGCTACCCCAGAGAAATAGGCCTCCTCGGGTGATTCCTCACGCCAAGTCCTTTGTATCTGTGACTAATGTTGGGCCATGACAATCACTTCTGCTAGAATTTGGTAAGAATCCCATGGATAGAATAAAAGGTACTCTACTCCAGCTTTGTGGTAACAATAATAATTGAATAGCTATACTTCTAAATAGTTACTATAGGTCACGTGCTCTGCTATGTAAACATTTTAATATATTATATAATTTTCTCCTGACAATTTTGTGAGCTAGGTATTGTCATTATTATTTCCCATTTTATAGATGATGAAACTGGGGTATAGAAAGTAACTTGCTCAAGACAGATTCTGATTCCAAACTGGTATTCTTTAACTACTATGTTTGCCTATGTATTAAGCCTTAGAAAATTATTTTATACACTACCGTATTTGAGGATTAAGACTTATAGTAAAAAACAATTTTTTTTTTACCTAGAAATTTTCACCTATTCTTAACTTTTGTATTATTTTAATTAAAAGAAAATCTAGGGTCTGTTCAATAGCAAGGTTTTTTTTTTCTTAGTGAATTTTTTTTTTTTAAAGATTTTATTTATTTATTCAACAGAGATAGAGACAGCCAGCGCGAGAGGGAACACAAGCAGGGGGAGTGGGAGAGGGAGAAGCAGGCTCATAGCGGAAGAGCCTGATGTGGGGCTCGATCCCATAATGCCGGGATCACCCCCTGAGCCGAAGGCAGACGCTTAACCGCTATGCCACCCAGGCGCCCCATCTTAGTGAAATTATTTTAATGTCCATCCACAGCAATATTCCCTAAACACCACCATCATTTATGAGATTTTTAAAAAATGGCAAAGGATCAGCTCAGTTCTCCAAAAAGACTCTAAAATGAGATTTTTTTCCTGTTAAAATTTTCACCATTTTTCTCATTTCTGTACAGATCAGATAAATACCCTTCTTAAACAGAGCTCTGTTGGCAAAGCCTAGAAATTTACTTTACTTTCCTGTTTAAAAATGCAAATATGAGTAGGAAGCACTCCATCATTTATCATAGAAAAGGTACTCCTACTATTAATCCGTTAGTCTGCTCTGATGAGGACGCAAAGAAAGCACACACCGAGACAAGCAGTCAAAACACTGTAATGTCAGCAATTCTACTTCGAAATTTCCCCTTTCCACTACGGCTGCCTCACCTATGGAGCCTCTCAAATACACGACCACCACTGTGGAAATTAGGAACCATGAAGACAAGGCAACAGTGATGGAAGTGCATGTTGCCCCCAGAGTTGGAAAGTGAAAACCAATTTTCAAAATAACTCATAATCAGGAATTCCAGAGATTAGTCATTCTTCTCTTACAGGTGCTGTAATCAACAAAATACATACCTCTCTAGAGAAAACAAGGCTTTCATTTAAGTCCGACAGGCGCCATACACAGAGCCTTTGGCCTCTCTACCTCCTGTCTTGGCCCAGAGCGGATTTTATTTACATCAAATTGATTTAACTGACCAGTCAGGAAAACTCAATTGGTGTGTGTGTGTGTGTGTGTGTGTGTGTGTGTGTGTCTATATGTATGTGTATGTGTGTGTGTGTGTGTGTGTGTGTGTGTGTTTACAATGGAGATAATACAAGACTAAATTAAATGTTGTCTAAATTAAATGATATTCTTATTGCTTTATAGGAGCTGATGTATTTTCTTCTGGAATGATATGTTTAGAAGGTTATTCTTTACTAAGTCTCACATTAGCCATTTGTATTTTCTTTCAGGATTCTTTCTCCAATCTAGCTAGACCACTACCATTAACAAAAACAAGCTCTTTGTTTGTGTATGTGTGTGTTTTTCAAAGGGAAACGCATGGAAACACTGTTCAACTCCAAGTTGTGTGATCTTGGTGTATTATTTAGCCTTTTTGAGCCTTGCTATCTTCACTTACAAACTGGGAATAATAATGGTGTCAGACTCCATTGACTGCCTACCTGATAATCATTAACTCCTTCATCTTTGCTAACAAAACCAGACCTTGTCTCTGGGATCTGGTGACGGGGTTCTTCAGAGAGGCAGGGCTGCTCCATGGCCTCAGGAGGAAACTCTCACATAAGCCAATCACAGCGGTTCCACCTGCTAGTCTCTACAGATAAGGCATGTGAACTGTGGGGGAAATTCGGCTGGAGACAGCTTTTCTGTCACACTGCTACGAGGTACGTGAAAAGAAACAAGTCCCTTCACTCTGCCTCTAGATACTGAAATCCAGCTGTTACTCTGAAAGCAGCCATCTAAGCACGGGAAGGGGCCAGCCTAAGAGAGTACGCCAACCTGCTAAGGACGTCAGAACAGGTGGAAAAGAAGAATGCAGGTTGCCTAGAACAGTGCCCAGTTGTGATAACTCTGGAGTTACCATTCCTTCAGGAATGCCTTACGGCAAATTCTGTTGTTTAAGCCATTTTAGTAGGGTGTTCCTTTACCAGTAGCCACAAGTGTCTGATAGAGAAACACTCTTCTCATCTCATAGGGTTTTTAAACTCACGGCAAACAGTAATGTATATAAAGTATTCAGCACACAGCAGCACAAACAGCATGCCCGGCAAATGCTAGTTCTCAGCTTGATTGCTGAAAGGTGTTGATCTTCGCTCATTCAACCATAAGCTAGCGCTTGACTCTGTGTGGTTTGAATGACTCCTCTGTGAGGTTTTCCTTGGTTCCTCCAAACAGAATTAAGGGCAGAAATCATTGCTTTCTCTACTTTGTTCCTCTAAGAGATAATATCAAATTCCTGAGGTTATTTTAAACAATAACATTGGCATTTAATTCAGACAACAAGCCCTGTAGTGCTGATTGTAGTGTAGAAAAATATAATTAAACAGAGCAGTCTTCCTGACTATAAATCAATTTGATCTAAATAAAATTTAACCCAGACCAAGTACTCCACAGAACAGCCAAGTGTGCTGCATTTGGAGTCTGCCTAGTTTAATGGAAAAGCTGCTTTCTGGAAAGACCTATTTCATAGAATATTATACACATAGCTGAAAGGGACATATTTCCTCTGGAACTTCACCCCATCCTTACATCAGGAAGGCACCTACACCTGCTTGGGGGCCCTCTCTCCCTAGATCCTCACATGGCGTTCTCCTCACCACATGTCTCAGCTCAAATGTCACTTCCTCAGAGAGGTCTTCAGGGATTGCACATTCCCATCACCATCATACGCACAATCTCCATCATTCAACCCGTTTCTATTTTCATCCATCTCAGCACTTCTCACTACCTGATATTTTCTTGTATTTCTGGTGATGGGGTCCAAACTTGGCCATGATCTAATAGCCTGGGCTGAGGTTTGGACCTGGGTATTTTTTTCAAAGTACCCCTCAGTGATATCGAATGTGCAGCCAGATCTAAAAGCCATTTGTTTATGTGTTTACTGGATCTCTCCCAACACTAGAATGTGAGTTCCAAGAAAACAAAGAACTGGCCTGTTTTGTTCATCCAAGTCTCTCTGGCCCCTTGAAGGACACGTGGCACATTGCAGACATGCAGTTAAGACTTGTGGACACGCTGACCAACTGGATTGTAATTATGTCAGCATTTGCCTGTTTCCCCTGTAGTTCATGAGCTCCTAGAGAGCTCCGACAGTATCTAGCCTAGTCTGCACCAAAAAATAAGTGACGAAAGAAAGTTCATTAAATAAAAAAAATTGTAAACAAACTGCATTTGTGAACTTAAATGTTTACACACACACAAAATAAAAGATATGTGAAGTGAGGGACATGTTAATTAACTCAATAGAGGGGATCCTTTCACAATATATTTGTGTATCAAATCATCACATTGTACATTTTAAATATCTTACCATTTTATTTGTCAATTATACCACAATAAAGCTGAAACTAAAAATATACTAAAAAAATAAAAATTAAAAAAATTAAAAAAATATATACTAAAAAAAAAAAACCCATAAAACTGTATTTGTGTGCTATAAGGAAGACAAAGATGGAAATGGGTGTGGCCACTGTCCTCAAAGAGCTGGCCGAAGGGGAAAAAATGCAGATAGCCATTATACACACTAAAATGTGCTAACTAACTGCTGTGAAGAAAGAACAAAAGATTTCAGGGGAGGTAAAGATTGTTTCTTACTGGGGAGGGCAGAAAAGAAACCGAGGAAGGCTTCATGGAAGAGGTAGAATTTACAGAACAGATGGAATTTGGTTATTCATAGAAGTAAGACTATGGGGTGAAGTGTGGAAGGGGAAGTAGAAAAGTTATTCTAGGGAGAGGCAAGAACACAAACAAACCAGCTCAGCTGGAGGTTATGAGGGCCTGAACTAAGACACCAGCTATCAACATGGAAAAGAGTAGATAGTGTCAAGATATGTTCCTAATGACAGTGCAAAAAGCTATGGGATTGGCTACAACTTGATGGTTGTTGAGAAAAACTGAAATTGAGTTTTTATAAGTGAGGGACTGAGAGAATGGGGTGTCATTAATAGTCAGGGAATCAGGTAGGAGATGGTTTTGAGTGAGGAAAGGTAATGGTAGCACTGATTTGGACATGTGAGTTTCATTTTCAGTGGGATGAATGTTTGCAGGGTGCTTGATGTACAAGTTTAGACAGCAGATGAGTGATCAGGATGAAGGACCAAATTTGCAACTGACCTGCTTAGTGACAATGACTGAAATCATAGAAAAGGATCTGATAAAGGGAGAGGGAGAAATTAAGGGGCAGAAAATTAAAATCTTGAGAACATATTTAGGGAGCAGAGCTTGGGAGTTAGTGGGGAAGTTAGGAGCCTCCAGAGAACTATGAAGGGTGGCAGAATGTGCCACCCCAAAATATGCCTCCTTGACATAAGGATTATTTTGAGCAGGTTATTCTGGGAAACAGCAGACACAGGAGAAATTCTGAAAACAGACTAGAAGTTACCGTTTGTGTGAGGGAAATTTACATTTATAAAGGAAATCTCCATTTATAAGGGTGCCTCCCTCTCCTACCTGAAGAGAAGGACGACTAAATCACTAGACTCTAGTCAGTAGACAGGCATGAACTTAAGTCTGCATAACAAATCTTACTTTTATTTACCATGCTTTTCCTGATCATCTTCCCATAACTGGCCTCCTCTACTCCTCCTCTGTCTTGAGCTGAAGATGGTATTTCAGCCTGAATTCTAAGCCACCACTGAGAGTTACTCACTTTTCCCTGGGTATGTCCCATGTATACATGAGGTACACATGTTAATAAACCTGTTTGCTTTTCTCTTATTAATCTGCCTTTTCCTACAGGGTTCCCAAATGAGAACTTAGAAGGGTAGTGGGAAAACTATTTTTCTTCCTCTACAGGTAGAAGAACAGTTTAGTAGAGGTTATAAAAGTCAAGGGGAAGCTTTGTTGGCAGCAGGTGTAATTTTAAATTTATGTGTGTGAACACATCTGCAGGCAAAGAGGAAAGGGCCAATAAAAAGAAGAAACCAAATACATAGGAAAGAGATAGAATTATTGTCAGAACATAGTCCCCTACAAAGTAAAAGGAAATGGAATGGAGAGTCCAAGTAGAGAGTTTAACTCCTGGCTTCAGCAAAAGGCTATGTTAATTTGACCGAGGAAGACAGGGGAAGAGAATGAATGGAGACACAGAGAAATTCTGAGGTGGTAAGTAATGAGGTTGAGGAAGCCTGTAATATATGCCTTCTCAGATAAACAGAAGTAAGGTCACCTGTAATAAATAAAGGTAGGACTTGGGTTTAATGGATTTATTCAAAATGCATAGGGGATAGTAACATATGACATGCAAAAAAAGAAGAAAAGGGTTTTCAAAGAATAGCAATGGCCCTGCTGATGTTCCAGTGAATGTGGAGTAGAACCCAACTTAGACCCTCTTTATTAGCTCTGAGTACTAGGTGCCTGAGGAAAGGATTGTGGGAAGGTCTGACCCTGACAACAAGGCTGTCAGGGAGACAAGGAAAGGCCAAAGGAACAGGGAGGAAGGAGTCAAGGGACTGGTTTTCCCAAGCCTCTCCAGTAAGAGCTTGACTGTTTATATATATTTGCCAAGAGATAAAAGAGCTGATCCTGTCTTATCTCAAGCCTTGGCATACAGTGGTACCATTTCTAAGAAACATGTTATCACTAGAGTTTAAGATTGAGCTCCCTCTCTTTAATGTTTAGTGAAGTCCCCTAGAGATTTTCTGAACAATGACTCCCATTAAATACAGCTTATTTTCTTTAACATAAAGGTTTGGGGGAACATATATATACATTTCTAATACTCTTACCTGAAAATCTGAATCTCAAATTCCACTGTGGCATCTTTACATTTCAACAAATTTGAACAGAGAAACTGCATACTTACATAGGATGTTAAATTTAAACATTACGGTCTTCTTTTTAAAGAAAATAATTTCGTCTTACAATTTTAAAAGTGACAAAGTGTAAAGACTTTCTCTGTCCATTTGCCCTAATATGGAGGGAGGTGAAATGGAGATTGTATTGGGCAGTAAGGTATTAATCATCTGTGCAAGTCTAGAAAGGTAACTTATATTCTGGGCCTCTTCTATTATCCATCATGGAGAGTCTGATGAATGTCAAGCTCATCCCCAGGTCATTATCAGTTGTACCATTCTATGAGGTCACAGGCCAGGGACTAAATCTTAACACAGCTCTGTAATTCCCTTCTCCACCTGGATCTAGTAAAGCCAGTCATGGATCCTCCCAGTAATTGTAGAATAAATAGATTTGCAAATTAAACAAAGTGGGGTTCATTATTCAACCAACCAACCCACACACACAAAGAGTGCATTACAAGAATTTCACATATGGGGGCGCCTGGGTGGCACAGCGGTTAAGCGTCTGCCTTCGGCTCAGGGCATGATCCCGGCGTTATGGGATCGAGCCCCACATCAGGCTCCTCCGCTATGAGCCTGCTTCTTCCTCTCCCACTCCCCCTCCTTGTGTTCCCTCTCTCCCTGGCTGTCTCTGTCTCTGTCGAATAAATAAAATCTTTAAAAAAAAAAAAAAAAAAAGAATTTCACATATGATCATTCAGGAGCTCTTCAAACCATTCAAGGTCAACCTCCATACCCACACCACAAATCTCAGACATTGTTGCTCTTAACAGAGTCCCACTTCATCTTCCTGCCCAACTCCCCTCAGCTCTGTCCACACACTGCCTCACCAGTTTCAGAATCAGGGGTGAAATGTGTAGCGGGAAATGAGACCCAGAAGGATTCTCTATTTTCAAAAGTGATTTCAAAAGTCAAATTCAGATTAGAATTACATTTCGTTAGTAGAAACCGCTCTCAGAAATCTCTTGTTTTTTAACTACCATAGCCCATTCTCCATAGGTTAATCCTCTCCATTATAAAGAGCTGGAAAACAATTTAGTACTTTAGATGCTCTTCCCTTTTTCTGGCCCTGCCAACTATGGGGTATTCTTTCTCATCCAGCTAATGAGAGGAAACTAGAAAGACGTGGGAATGACAGTCCCCCAGTGCCTCTTTGTAGTAGCCTGATCCACATGTGACCAGCAGGGTCACTAGTGTGACTGTCTACAATAGGGGTTTAATTTTCACTATCGGGTTCTTGATATCACCAATTATCAGGAGCTATGCAGATTTTCTTACTTTCTCTTTTTGATTTTAAAAGTTACTTCTGAGAGAAGTATTTTACTTGGGCAGGGATAATACTGGTATATGCAGGAGATTAAATACAAATATTATAATCAGGATCTTTAGGACACACTATGTTAAGAGATCTCACCATTTAAAAATATCTCCTTGAAAACAATCCAATTAAAAAATGAGCAAAGGATTTGAGTAAACATTTCTCTAGAGAAGATACACAAATGGCCAACAGGCCCATGAAAAGATGTTCAACATCACTAATCTTTAGGGAAATGCAAATTGCAAATACAAAGAAATACTAATTCATACCCATTAGTATACTACTATCAAGAACAAAGACAAAAACCCTCCAAGAAATAACAAGTGCTGGTGATGAGGAGAAACTGGAACTCCAGTACACTGCTATAGGATTGTAAAATGGCACAGCTACTGTGGAAAATATGATGGCCATTCTTCAAAAAATTAAAAAGAATTACAATTTAATCCAGCAATTCAATTCTGGGTACCCAAAAAGAGTGAAGGCAGGGACTCAAACAGATAACTGTGCAAGCATGTTGACAGCAGCATTACTTATAATAGCTAAAACGTGCAAGCAACCCCAGTGTCCAACAGATGAATGAATAAACAACGCACGGTATATACACACAATGGGATATTATCCAGCCTAAAAAAAGGAAATTCTGACACCTGCTACAACATGGATGAACTCTGAAGACATATGGTAAGTGAACGAAGCCAGTCCCAAAAAGACATACCGTAGGATTCCACGTGTGTGAGGTACTTAGAGTAGTCACATTCAGAGATGGAAAGTAGAATGGTGGTTGCTAGGGGTTGCGGGGAGGAGGAAATGGGGAGTTATTGTTTAGTGGGAATAGTTTCAGTTTGAGAAAATGAAAAAGATCTGCAGATGAATAAGTAGTAATGGTTATACAACAACGTCAATATACTTCATGCCACAGATTTATTTAAAAATAGTTAAAAAGGGAAATTTTATGTTATACATATTTTACTTCAATTTAAAAAAAAAAAGTGTCTCCTGGAACCTTGGAGGTAGAAAAAAGGTGAAAGATATGCTAACTTTTCCTTATGCCACCAGGGAAGGAAAACTGACATCTGAGTACCTACTACGTACCAGGTACTCACATAGTCACACACAAAAGCAAAACCAAAACACCACAAAACAAACAAAAATTAAGCCCTGATTATGTACTATTAACTTCTCTTTACAAGGAAGAAACTAAGGTTTATACGTTAACGTATCGGGTCAGGTAGTAAGAACCAGTGGTAGGATTCAAAGGCAGATCTGCCTGACTCTCGAAGCCCATGTTCTTTTCACTCCACAATGTTCTTTTATTCTACCCACAGTTGTCTTTTTGAACTGGCTTTCTGCTTTGACGATAGAGCTTTTATACTTAAAAGTTAGACCTGCCTTCTGAAGTGGGCTAAAAATGTCAGTCCACCAAATACATTCACTATGTGTCCACCATATGAGGCCCAGGGCTGGCCATGAAATAATGGAGTCATGTTTCCACTCAGCCATTGGCCATATGGCAGAAAAAAAAAAAAATACGATTAAAATTTTACTGGAGGGCAACTCCCTCAAAAGCCCCTGAATACTCTGGGCAAAAGCATTATGTCTTTCAATATTCCATACGGCCAGAACAAGGGGAAAGAGCCTCATTTTATAGCAGTGAGGCATTTTTATCTTTTTCCTAAACCTTCTACCATCACAGTTACTGATCAGCTGTTACTCACTAATGTTGTGCTTCAAGATGGAATTGAACAATTAAGGAAATGTTGTGTGTGGTGCAGAAAATAGGCAGCTCTCAGCTGTTTTATGAAAGAGAACAGGGGGCCCTCTTGACTCTCCTGCGCCTAAGAGCCAAGGTTTCAGTTTTGTGAAACACACAGAGAAGAATAACGCAGATTGTCTACACATCCTCAAACAAAGCAGGGTGTTGGCACGATCCAGTGAATACACAGCCTGTAGATGAGTAAGTACCAAGGGGTGAGCCCCATTCTCATAGAGCTCAGATTCCCAACTTTCTACTTCATTTAATGACAGGTGGCTTGATCATGGAACTCCGATTAGGGGCATTCTGGATCCAAGATCTACCCTCCATCTCCTCTGTGGAAGATTATCTTTACAGATTTTATACTTTAGGAGGGAAATGCAAAGTGCAACTCTGAAATACATGGAATGACTTATCTTGCCTACAGGTTTGATTAAATTCAATGAGTCCACAGGGAAACTCAAAACCAGCAATATTTTGCCCCTTAGACACAGTACAAGTTTAACAAGTAACCTCAGAAAAGTAGACATTTTTTTCTTTAGTACGTAAAGATTCTTATCTCTGAAAATGAGCTGCTACACCACAAATTTTGAGATGCCAAATCAATTTCAGAAAGATGGCATTAAAAAAACAGACCTTACAGCTCTTCATAACTGAGAACAGTGATAAAGGAGGAAGCATACACACTCTCAACGGCATATTGAGTGTTTAAAAACCTGTATTTTAAGAATTTGTGAGTATCTAAATATGACCTTTTTACTATTTTTTACTCCACTATATGCAATTCTTTCTTTCCTTTGAAAATGTCTTTCCTTTCATTCTAAAAATTCAAGAAAAAAACCTCTTATCAATGACCATTTATTGCTCACCCACACTTCCCATTGGAGACAAAGCTTAATTTCTTAAATCATGCTTCACCAGGGTCTTAAACTCTTTCTCCTACATACCCTGCCAAAGAAATCTCACAATGTCATTTTCACTCTGCTAGACCTATTTATTGGACTTTTACATATCATTCATAAATTTGAACAAGTCATGGTCACGGACTCTCATTAACAGGATCCATTGCTCAAGATGATCGAAGAACAAAAATTGCGTTCTGATTTTACTATTTGGCTCTGTTTACGGGGTATACAGGTCAGGAAATAACCCAGCTCCACTTTCACATTTTGTCCCCCTTTGAGGTTAACGTGCATCTTGACCCACAGATGAACACAATCCACATGGACATCAAACCCATACACGTCTGATTCTGGACAAGTGAAACCCGCCACGCTCCTCTGAGAAAGGATGCAACTTTAGGAGCAGACCTATCGGCTATGGTAGCTGTTTCTGAGGCTATCCTAAAAGCAGCTGCACAGAGCAGACGGAGGAAGACACTGTTTTTTAAACGGTAAATACTGCCCCTCACATACGCAATTCCAGTCTTTGTTGGCAAATTCTGAGTACAAAAGGATATAACCAAAAAAAAAAAAAAAAAGAAGAAGAAGAAAGAAAGAAAAGAAAACAGGCTAAATCACAGTCATTACACTGCAACACAGAAGACACCTCAGTGAAATATGTAAGAAAGATAATACAACCAACATCTTCCTCCACTTACAGCCTTAAAATGAGGGGACTGCAACGCTCAGATGATGAGCCCACAGCTTCCGAGCCCCAATTGATTTCAACCGATCCCTGCTTTTCTTCCGAGAGAACTATGCAAACGGCTCTTCGCAGGGAGTGTGCTTTCCTGACAAATCACCAAAGCTAGGCGCTAATGATGATTTTTTTTAAGGCAAATGTGCCACAGATTTGGTCATTCTCAAAAGCCCTTCTCAAAGAACCCATCCTAACCCTTTCCCCCAATCCTGAAGCACAGTCCCTATCCTCCCTCAGCAATCCGCCCTGAAAACCGCAGGCGGGGGTCATTTTCTCGCTGAGAAAGGAGCGAGCCCACGGCGTCCCCTTTACCTTGGCGCCCGCGGCCGGTCGAGAGCGGCTGGTCTCCCGTGTGCGAGCCGGAGTGTGCAGGCGAGCCCCGCGCAGCCCGCCCCGCCCCGCGCGCCCCGCCCGCCCCGCGCCGCCCAGCCCCGCGGTAGTAGGAGCTGCCACGGAGCGGCCGCTGCGCGCTGCGCGTGTGTGGCCGCGGCGCCTGCAGCCCCGGGACTAGTCCCCACCCAGCTTTGTCTCCAGTCAGCGTGCTTCTACAGGAAGCGGCGCATCTCCCACTTCCTCCTCTGCTCGGCAGCTCGTAGCCGCTTCTCTCCCTCTCATTCAAGCTCGCGCTGTCGCCTCCTGCTGCGCGGCTCGCACTAGCGTGACCAGAGCCACTCTCCCCTTGGTTCCAAGTCCCTCTGGTTCCTCTGTTCCTTCCTTCCCTCACCTCCACGACAGCTTCCAGCGACGGCCTGGCCGGCCCCCTTCCCCAAGCGCAGCCGGCTTCTTAGCCTGAGCCGGCCAGTTGTTGAGGGTGCTGCTGCTGTTGGTTTTGGGGGGGCACAGCCCCTGGCCAGGTTCTGGCCCCGAAACCCAGCCCCAGCCCCAATGGCTGCCCCGGTTTACTGTGGTCCCTTTCACGGCAGCTCGCTGCGAGCCTGCCGCTTGCAGCTTCTTGTTGCAGCAGCTTGCTCTGCGGCCAACACTGCTGCCGCTTGGTTTTTCCAAGGTCCCACTACCACGGAGATCTGACTTAACCCACGTGCTCAGAAAGGATTGGCCCTGGTTAAGGATCCTTGTGGGGCACAGGAGCCAAACCAAGTGCTGCACTGCTACCTGTAGCCTAGCAGTGAAGACATATTCCCAAAAGATTCTCTGGTGGTGGGAAGCAACGGGTGGAGCTGAACGCTGTGAATTCCCAGCCTAGAAATAGATCTCTGCCCCGCCCCCCCCACACACACACACTGGCACACTCACACTGGTAGGGCCCTAAGGACCCTCATGATGGTCCTCTAGTCCTTTCCCCTCACTTTAGGATGTGGTGTAATGTTATGGGTAAGGGAGTCTGTCCACCAGGCTTGGAATCCAAGCTATCATTACTGACCATATGAACTTGAGTAAACTACTTAACTCCTGTGGTCCTGGACTTCCTCATCTGCAAAATGGAGAGGATTATAGTCCCATCCCACAGCAGAACGTGAGGATTAAATGAGATGTACACAAAATGCTAATAGTTCCTGGGACTTAGGAAATGTTCAATACATATTAGCCCCTATTATTCTTAGAGGATGTGGAAGCTCAGAGACGGCTAGGGACTTTGACAGTCAGCAGTCACACCAGGCCCTGTCCTGTTTCTGGATTCCCCGCAGTTAGTATATTCACCACTAAACCCCCATGCTCTTGGTGACAATTTATTCAGCTTGTGAGTCACTCTCCCCTCAATATTAATACAAGGTACTTTGGGGAAGCTACAATTAAACATGGTCTGGGGGTGGGGGAAAATCCTTCCAGTGTCCAGGCAGTGCTGTTAAGAAACCTCTCTCTAGGCTTCATTGCCTGGAAAGCTAATCCTCCCTAGCCAAGGGGAGTTAATCGCACAACTCCACCTTTTTTGATCCAGTCTTGCCTGAACCCTCCAGCACATCTTCCTAAACCACCTTGAGACCACAGCACATTAACCTGGAAGGTACAGAATTTAATTTCTATGGAATGTTCTGAATCCTAGTATACCCTGTGTTTTGACTGAATGTTCCATGAACAGAGTTTGCTTTTCTTTCTGGAAATCTTTGATCAAAAAGGACGCTAATGTTAATTCACTAACATCAGAAAATTACAAAATGGATTGTTTTAAGATTAAAAATAAAGGAACTACTTTTAAACCACCAGCAAACAGAAATGTAGTAGGGGCAGAGAATGCACATCGATTCCCACTGTGTCCTGCAACCCAATGAAAATCAGACGTGAATTAACTCCAAACCACAAATCTTCATGTCAAAGGTTACCAGGAGCTTTTAAATAAAAATTTAAATACAGTATATATGATACAAGGCCTAACAAAAATGAGAAGCACAATTATTAATGACTGGAAAGATTATGGAAACAAATCTCTGGTTAATTTTAGACTAGGGGATTTCGGCGTTAACTCCGGATTCAGACAGTTCTCTCTCTGTCCTTCTCACACACTCTCTCAACTAGTAGAGAGTGGCTGGTACTTACTCTTACATCTACACAGGAAAATCTCTTTCAGAGAATGAAATCTGGCAGGAATTTGGCCTGTTGCCTTCTGATTAGCTCTTCTACCTCTGGCCCTTAGAAAACTCTTAGCAGGTTCACCTGGCCATTGCTGTGGGCTCCCAACCAACCTCCCTTCACAGCTGAAAACAAGATTTTAAGATCTTTCTGTCATTAACCTCATTGCTTTCAACTGGTCCTAATAGCCTCTTTTTCTGGAGAAGAAAACTATGGGGGTATAGTTTTGCCAAGAGAGAAGATTAATCCAGTTCAGATCTCTTAACACAAGCATAGTAAGTACACACACAGTCTACAAAGCATTCATTTCTTAGGAGATATAATTACATCTCACCATGAACAGTACATGCCATTAGTAACTAAACATGAGCCTATCCTCAATGCGTTTTATCAACGCATAACACAAAAACCTGTAAAATACTCCACCTTTCATCAGTGGTCCTATTTGTAGGCATCGGTACCTCGTATTTCTTACGTCCACCATGTAGAAGAGGTTGATGGTCAGAAAGAGGCCATTGTTTTGGCCCGATAGCTCTCCTGCATTACTGCACATTCTAGGTGAATGTCTCTTGCCGTCAACATTTCCCAAATTTTATATATTGCCTCAACCAAATCGTGTCCCTCTTTCTATATTCTCCATATCATGTAATGAGCAACAAACCAGTTGCCCACAGAAGGAAGATGGGGGTGGGGCACCTGGGTGGCTCAGCCGTGAAAGCGTGAAAGCGTCTGCCTTCGGCTCAGGTCATGATCCCAGCTTCTGGGATCAAACCCCGCATGGGGCTCCCTGCTCAGCGGGAAGCCTGCTTCTCTCTCTCCCACTCCCCCTGCTTGTGTTCCCTCTCTCACTGCCTCTCTCTAAAATAAATAAATAAAATCTTAAAAAGAAAAGTATATAAGAACACTATCAAAACTATTTGTCTTTCTTACCCGGTGTCCGACTGAAAGGTCCTCACCCTTTCACTCCCACCACCAAACTATCCCTTTGACCAAATCCCTATTTCCTTGCCACGGCCTTATTACATAAATGCTTCGCTTTCGCCTATGTGACTGCAAGACTCCTTCCTTAGCCCTCCTACCTCCAGTCTCCAAGCTGTGCCCACTAGAAGTACGCTGCTAACGTGAGCAGTGGATACCGTCACTGTCCTCCTGTACTTTGTCAGTATCGCCCCTCCCCCTGGCCTACAGGACACAAGTCTTCACTCCTTCGCCTGGCACACAAGGCCTTGCAGAATGTCACACAACTACACGCTCACCTTATTACCCCACCTGCAGCAAGCCCACGTCCGCGGCGTGCTTCTTTTCTCCTGCGCATCTTGGCATATGCTCTTCCTTTTGCCAGAAATGCCCTCATCCCTTCCTGCATTTGGTCGGCTGGCAACCCGTCCTCATCCCCTCAGACTCAGCTCCACTCAGAAGCCTACTCTGAGCACACACACAGCGCCCGGCGTTTCCCGCCCCGAGAAGGCGCAGTGCCTCGCCTCTCCCTCCACGTCAGCACGAACTGCGCGTGGCTTTAATGAGTGGTTCTGTGTCCACCTCACCTGTGGCTATTTGAGCCCCTTAAAGTTAGGGCCATGTTCCATTCATCTTTGCTTGTCACAGAGCAGGTCGTGAACAGATGTTTGTATGATAAAAAGGCATCGTTGGCAGAAATTCCAAACCCGTCTTTGTATTCCTGTGGGTGCCTGGGGAGGGGAAGAAAAGGGAAAGGTCTGAGAAGAGAAGTTGGCCATGGGATAAGAAACAATAATGCCTCGATTTTCTTCGCAAGCTGCTGAAAGCCCTGTACCTGAGCGCCAACTTCTGAATTTTTGTTATATAGGTGAATCTTGGTTCTACGTCTGCACAAAACTGCTTAAAGAAGCCCAATCTGGCAACAAAAAGTAATTTTAAAAAATAGATTTTAAAAAGAAATCGAAAAAAAGGAAAGAAAGCTGTTCTTTACTTGCATTTCTGGATGAACTTTAAAGAGACTAATTTATAAGCCAGAAACACTTTTCACATTCCCTCCCGCACGCTCCAGTCTTTGCCACCTCGCAGCTGTCCCAGAGGCTCTCGTATGCCAGATCCCCAAACTCTTCTCCAATCTCTTGACAATATTGTTCCTCTCTCTCCTCCGCCCTCACCGTGCCTACTAGTTCTTTACTATTTTGACTGACTTGCCTTCTCTGGCTTCTCCCTCCTTTTCTGTCCATGTTCAGTTTTGATGTCTGTCCTTTCTCGTTCTGTTGTACCAGACAGGAGCCATGCACCATACCGGCAAAGCCACTCCTGGAGTGCACGGGTGGGCTGTCACGAAGAGAGGAGAGTGAAATGGGAGGAAGGTGAATTCACATATTAATAAATCTTGTCCCACTCAGATCTTTGTGTCCCAGAGTCACTGCCTCTGCCCAGACATCTGAGCCTACCCCCAGCTGTCAGGAGTCAAGAAGACTGAATCATGTTTGGTTTAAAGAGAGTCAGGGGGTGAGGGAGGCAGAGAGAATAGCTTTTTCTCGAGACACAGTGGCTGCCCCTCACTAATGAAAAATGGCAGTCCCTGTTTCATGGTCCAGCAGAAAAGCTAGTAGGACAAGGGACTACAGAGTAATGGCCAAGGCTTCCTCTAGAGGACAAAATGTTAAAAGCATGAGTTTGGCTTTCCCTTTAGCTTGGGCAGGGCTATCGAGAGGATTAAGTGGAATAGTGTGAAGCCCCCCAGATACTTCTCTGATATTGCCTGAAATGTCACCAAAATTAAACCAATTTGGGTTATTAACCCAAGTGTGTGTGTGTGTGTGTGTGTGTGTGTGTGTGTGTGTTACATGCATAAAGCCCTGGGGAGGTTGTCACTGATGAATGAGTTCTAGAAATTTGCTTTCCTTAACACCTCATGAGAAAACAAACCCAAGTGTTGATGGGTAGGGTGGGGGTGGGTTCGGAGGCTGAGGGTTGCTGGAAGCTGGGAGCCGGAAGGCTAACCATGAAGCTGGAGAAGACTCTAAGTATTGAGGGAAGCAGGAAGGAAGAAGGCTGGAGAGGGGGAGGGAGGCAGAGCCAGGGCTGGAAGTAAGTCAGGGAGGCCTGGATGTGGAGTCCAATAGGGGGAGTCTGGCCAGGGTGAAGAAGGCTAGACAGTCCCCAAGTGGACATTGCCTGCAATGTGTCTGCAGTTCTGGTCTTCCCAAAAGAAGGCAATGTTCTAGACCCTCCAGCGACAGAAGTGGGAGCTGGACTATTGACTGGGTTGATGAAAGAGTTTAAACCAAATGCATTGTTACTGTAAAAACAGAAACAGCAGTTCTGCAAAATACAACTTGTTCCCTCTAAAAAGTCTCTGAACATTCACACAGAAAATCAGGGACAACAGGAAGCAAGGAACAGGATCAAGAGGAGGGAGTCAGCAACAAAGTATGACAGAGGTTAGAGAGCACGGTGCACGATAGAGCCTGGGAAAAACAACCACTAGAAGGAATATCGGAATTAAAGGATACGAATCGGTGAGATTAACATCACACAAATAAATCATTTTGAAGTGTCTTGAAAGAATGGGAATACAGTAAGAACTCCAACCATTTGTGGGCAAGGCAGAAAGGCAAGATGTGATTTTTCTGGGCCAAATATGTCAACCAGAGAGGGTGATCTATTTCGATAGTAAATAGTTAACAAAAGGCTGGAGAATAAAAGAAGACATTCCCAGGCCTCAAGGTCTTGATGTCTTTGTTGATTTTCCTCCTGTAAAGAGTATTCATAGGTTAACTCTTGACCTTGGTCCCCCCGCCCCCCGCCTGTTTTTCTCCTGGGTTCTCACTTTGAATTTTCCTATGATAAATCTCAGAAACAGAAGCACAGGCATTGAGGAAGGCCCTGTGGTGTGAGGTGCTGGGTGGTGACTGTCTCTCCTACAGAGTCCACTCTAGTCTACTAAGCAACCTGAGGACAAGGACTGGCCTCTCTGTGTGTCCAGCGCCTTGCCTAGTACTTGGCATGCCGTGTGCACTCAGAACACGTTTGTTGACTTTAACCGAATCTAAACAATTAAACCCTGTGGGAGATGGTGAGGAGTGCTACTGACCACCGTGAAAACACAAGAACATACATTTTACAAAATTCTAAGAGAATGAGCAAACAAATCACCGTGGTAGCTTACAACATCACCCAAAATGTCCTCAGAAATTGGAAAATGAGAAGACACGGCAAGGTGGAAAATGTGCTACTGATGTCAAAAAGGGACAGGGCCTGACGTTACCACCTAATATTAAACTAGAATGAAAATCCGTTATCTGCTCAGATGATAATGAAGTCCCACCATACAAAGACAGTTCCTATAAAGTGTTATCAACTGATTACGTGCAAATCTGTACACTCGAAGGTGCATCTTCAGTAATGCAAAACATTTGCTATAACTTCCCGTGAAATGTTACAAAAATGATGTCAGTTACATTAGTGAGAAATTATTCAAATTCTTTAAGCATCACATAAAGTATTTCGTAAGGAAATTTCAACAGAGAAGAATTGGGTGGTATATAGTAAATGCAGAAATCTCAAATTATTGACTTGACAAAAATAATATGATTCCTCGGGAAATTACTATTTTCATGTGTGCAGTTTTCTCAAAGAAAATGGCTGGGCTAGCAGCACCTGGGTGATTCAATGAGTTAAGCATCCCACTCTTGATCTGGGCTCAGGTCATGATCTCGGGGTCCTGAGATTGAGCCTGCCTTGGGCTCTGCACTCAGCGGGGAGTCTGCTTGGGATCCTCTCTCTCCCTCCCACTCTGTCCCTCCTGCACCACACCCCTGCAGCAGTCACTCTCTCCCTCTCTCAAATAATAAATAAATAAATTTTTAAAAAAAGAAGAAGAAGAAGAAAAGAAATGGCTGGGGTAGGCTTAGCACCCCCTCATCCTCAAATCACCTCCTGCTTCTCCTGGTTCTAGTTCTTATCATCTTGACAACTTGATTGTCATTGTGTGTTTCTCTTTCTCTCTCTCGTGTACCATATGTGGAATTCTGGAATACACATGTAATGTCTTACTCTGCGGTATATCTAGTACCTTCTGCAATGCTTAGTGCACAGCGCATAGTAGGTATACAATAAATATTTGTTGCATGTATGAATAAAGGCAAAAGTGTGCCAAGTAAGGGACACAGATTAATTTTAGGGGGATATTATAAGCCAAACATTTGTGGGTTTATTCATAATTTTAAAAAGATTAATACAGTCCTATAGTATCTTGTTGGTAAGCAGGTTTGTCATTATTTGTACATTGTCCTTTATGGCTTTGTTTTCAAGTGAAAAGAATGGGTTACTTGCTCAAGATCAGTGACTGTCATTGCATCCTTCCCAGCTCAAAATACTGGAATTCACCCAGACCACAGCCAAGTCATTTGTTTGCTGCTAAAATATTTATGTACATTTCTCCTAACTCCCCAACCTCAAATTTTACATCCAGAAAGTAGGTAGATTCATATGAACTAAAAAGTAATAGCATAACTATGACTAAGAAAACCCCACCAATACCCACTAAACACACTTGGCACTCTAACCTTTAAGAGCAGAAAACTACATGACCTGTATCCTTACCTAAGGTTTACATGTATCAGTGGGTTTACATCTGAAGAAAGGGGCAGCAACTTCAAATAATACAGTCAAGAGGGATAAGAAGTTGTATATGCTCATAACTGAGGGGACACCGCTAGAGAAAAATAAGATTTCAAGGAAGAAGTGAAAGTGTTCAGAATGAATAGATTTGCTTAATTGTTAGTGAAACAGACTCCTATTTTATTCTGGAATAATAGTCTAAAGAAATTCTTCAAAGACCTACCATTTCTGACAATCATCCGATGGGAAAATCAAAACACCTTTCTACCCCTAAATTTCTAGGAAGATAACTCTGTGCTTATCTTGATTAGCCCACGTCTTGATGGTGCCTGGTCCACAGTAAATTCTAAATCTTTGTGAGGTGAATGAACACAAGAATAACCGAAACTCACTATTCCTATTCATACTATATATAAATGATGAGGTTTAGCATAAATAAGAGATCAAGCTGTTGGTTCTGGTGTGGGTTCCGAACAGGTACGCCTCATTACCGAAAGGAATTACCACGAAGACTTCTGTGTAGATTTCATGTGGTGCATGGGTACGCACGTGCTGCCGAGTCACGTTTGTTCACCGTGTTCTCTTAACAACCAGCTGTGTCCTCCACTCCAAGGGTCACTGCTGCATGGCTAACAGGTTCATTTCTCCCAATTCGTGTCTAGAAAGGTGTTCATTTATAATGCACCCTCTAGGGCTGATGGAGAAGAAATCTCCTTTCACCCACCCTAGATTGGAGGCTGCCTTCTTCTTACCATCAGTCAGTTGTGACAAAACAGCATGGACATGGGCTCCACAGTGGCCCTGGGGGCCCAGGAGAAATGTTTTCTGCTTGCTCTCTCTTCTCTTCTGACTGTCCGTAACCAGAGGTCAGCAATCTTTCGCCTCGGAAGTGCCACAGAGGACAAGAAATTCCACAGGTGTTCCTGGCAGATTTCAGGAAGAAACAGAGGAGGGGAAATTAAGGGGAAGATTAGGAGGGAAGTGTTTCTTTTTCTCACAAAAACCATTTTTTTTAACAAGACCTCTGAAAACAGAACTCAACTGAGAGCCAGATAAACAGAAGACAATTTAACTTACTTTTAAGAGGGAGCAATGTGAAAACTTGGTTTTAAAATGAAGGGAACTAACAACAACCTGCAAGGAATAGCAAACGGAAGAGGGAGACAGGACTAAGAGGTAATTGTGTTGCTTGCAAAGCTGCCAGAGGGAAACCCTAACTCACTGAGTAGCTTTACTCTTTGGTGGTTGGGGGGGGGATGAGGTTTTAGTTTAAAAAGGGTGGGGATGTTACTGAAATCGGTCATTTAACAACATTTACCTTTTATTTAAAATTAGATACAATGTATACATTCAGATACACAAGTATGTATCGGAAGCTCGCTAGGCGCCAGCAGGAAAGAAAATAGACTCTGTCTCTTACCTCATGAGGTTTATATGATAATGGGGGAATCAAAAATAAAACACAGCTGACCCTTGAACAACATGGGTTAAACTGCACGGGTCCACTTCCACGTAGATTTTTTTTTCCATACGGTACTACAAATATATTTCCTCTTCCTTACAGTTTTCCTAACATATTTTTCTTTAGCTCGCTTTATTGTAAGAATACAGTATATAATACATACAACATACAAATGTGTGTTAATCAACTATGTATGTTATGGTAAGTCTTCCAGTCAATAGTAGGCTAGTAGTAAAGTTTTGGGGGAGTCAAAAGTTGTGTGTGGATTTTTGATTGCTTGGGGTGTCGGTGCCCCTAACTCCTGTGTTGTTCAAGGGTAAAGTGTAGTTACCACATAAATATATGTCAGGCAGCATCAAGTGCTGTGAAGAAAAATAAAACCGGGTAAAGGGGAACAGAGTGGCAGGATTGCATACATTTTTTAAGATTTTATTTATTTGAGAGAGAGAGAGAGAGAGAGAGAGCAAGCACGAGCGAGGCGAGGGACAGAGAGGGAGGGAGAGGGCGAGGGTCCCAAGCGGACTCTGCATGGAGTGTAGAACCCAACACAGGGCTGCATCTCAGGACCCTGAGATCACGGCCTGAGCCGAAATCAAGAGTCAGATGGTTAACTGACTGTGCCGCCCACGTGCCCCGGCATGCAATGTTTTACGTAGGAAGGTTGCTAACTATTCCCTGATTTCTACCTTTCCCCACCCCTTTCGATTCATCCTCCATCCTTCTTTGCTGTGTTCTGTGCTGTGGTAACTCCTAGATGTCCCCCAGTTATTACTAGCTCCTGGTTGACACCCTTGTGGAGTCTCCTCTCGCATTGACTCAGGGCTGCTAGTATGTGGCTGGAGAGACCGGGTGTGACGTCCAAGCTAGGGCAGAAAGGGCATCGCAGCGGCCGCCTTGGCGCCCTGGAGCACTCGTGGGGGAAGCCGGGCACCAGGCTGTGAGTGCACTCAGGCAGCCCTGAGCAGAGGCCCATAGACGGAGATCTCAGTCTCTGGCTGACCACCAGCAATGACATCAGCCATGTAAGTGAGCCACCTTGGAAATGGATCCTTCATCCCGCACGGTCTTCAAGGAACCAACATCCTGGCTGCAGTCTCATGTGAGACCTGGGGCTGGACACAGGAAGGCAAGCTGCTTCCAAATTCCCGACCCACAGAAGGAGATACCGAGGGCTTACTGTTCCAAGCCACAGTATTTTGGGGCAGTCGGCCGTACAACCACAGATAACTCCTACAGCACCCAATACTATACCCCCCGGACTCCCCTAGACTCTGGTTTCCAGCTGTGTTCGGCCAACGCACAGACAGCAAGGCCGGCGGCCTATTCCTCAGCACTCTGTTCTGGGCGGCTCCATGCGGCTTCAGGATGCAGCTCTCCTTGGGCTCCTATAATACTATTTCTTCCCTTTGGCCCCTCAAGACTACCTATGGTCTCTGATCTCATTCTTGGCTTCCTTACTCCTGCACACAGTGAACAAGTCTTTTTATTCTCCTAAAACTTGTGTGACTTTCATTTCCAGCCAAGACTCAGGCTGATACAAAAGGCTTCCTGTAAGAGAGGACATTTAGAGATGTGAAGGAAGTGAGCGGAGGAGGCCTCCTAACATGTGGGGAAGAGTATTCCAGCAGGTGCAAAGACTCTGAGACGAGGGGATCCTTGATGTGTTCAAAGAACAGCAAGGTCAGCGTAAGAGAGTCAGAATGCACAAATGGGAAAGTGTGAGGGTATAAGGGTGGAGGGGTGGGCAGGGGACACATCAAGACAATGGTTGCATTCTGAGTGTTGTGCACAGCCCTGAGGTGGGTTGGGAGAGGTCTCAATGGGGGGCATGACATGACCTAACTTGCCTTGCTTTGTGAGACCAGGCTGGGAACTGGAAGACCAGTCAGGGGGCTCCTTTAGAACTCAGAAAGATGATGACCAGCTCGGGTATGATAAGTAATAAAGGTGCAGAGAAAAGACTGAATTCAGGATGTGTTTTGAAGCCAGACCTGTAAAAATGTGCTGCTAAGTTGAATGCGAGAGAAGTAAGGGTAAGGAAGCCTCCAAAGTGACTGATGAATGCTGGAGCCACTTACTGAGATGCGAACAGGGAGCAGAGGAAGGCAGTTTGGAGGAAGGAGGGGCAGAAATCAAGAGCTGGTTCATTTCATCTTCAAAAGAGGAAAAGCGTAACATTCTGCTGTTTAAAAGGAAGATGAAAGGTTTTTTTTTTCTCACTTTACAAAACAGAGGATCTCCCTTTACAGAGGAACTTTCCTAAATCCCTGCCTAATAGGGTATTGCCATTAGAAAAATGTTTTAAATCAAGTAGTGCATCTTCAGGTTTAGTTATGAATGTGATCAGCTGTGGATCAGTTCTGGCTCCCCAAAGGTCGGACTAACTAAATCCAGGAGCCAGGCCTGCTCCCTGGGGCCAGAGTGCCTGCTGTCTGTTATAAAACACTATCTGCCTCTCAGTTGAGGATTCTAATGATCAAGCCCATAAAGACAATCTCACTGGTTAGCCTCACATGACTTTCTTTTTTAAAAAATTGAAATATGACTACCATCAGCTCCAGAAGCAGATGGGGCAGGAAACAAGACTCAACAGACACTTCCGTTTTTCTTGGGACAGCACCCTTTGCCCCATTTCCGCAGCTCAGGGTTCTTCTACCATAAAAGTAGAGGTCTGCCCCAAACCCAAACAAGACACTCACCCTGCTTACACAACATCGGTTACCTGGCTTTCCTTTGCGGACCTGAAACGTTAGAGAGGACTGGGCGATTCGGTGTGGAGCTTGTGCTGATGGACTTCCCTGTACGGACTTGCTAGGGGACCAGGTCAGCGCCCAGCGCTCTGAGGGGAGAAGGCAACGCCCTCCATCTCCTTGTGATGTTTGCCACTCGCTCACTGCACCCTCGTCGACAGAGAGCTTTGTGATGCGAGTGCAGGGCAGTCCTGACACCAACAGGCATTTGTTGTTGTTGTTGTTGTGCTCAGAATGACCTCTTTCTAAAAATTCTGTAGGCTTCCTGGAAGGGACACAGCCTACTGTGATAAATGGACTTCTCCCTTCCCCCCTCTGGTTACTATGGCAACTCTGAATGACTGATTTCCTGGTTGCCATGTAAATGCAGTGGGATCCCAGCCACCGCACCACACAAAGACGTCAGTAAGAGTAGTGAGAAAACAAAAATCATATTTAAAAAGACAAAGAGTTTCATCGCAGGCCTTTTTCTCACACAAAGGCAGAGGAAAGGAACCAATTGTAATTAGAAACGGTGCTCTTCCCGAGGTAGGAGTGTGTCTCTCCCTCGCTGGAGGGAAGACTGAGAAAGAGGGGGAAATCCCTCCTTTGTAGTGGAGTTGGCATGGTGACAGAAAGACAGACGCCATTCTCAGGTGGCAGGAACCCCTCAGTAATCAGCCTGACTCCCACAGAGAGGAAATCTGAAATATTTAACTGGACGGGAAGAATCAAGTTGAATTGAAAACAAAATAAAACAGGAAACAAGTGTCGTGGACATTTTTTACAATTACTTTTACAATTTTAGAATTAAGATTCCAATTGCTTCAATTTAATATTTGCTTGACAATGACTTTTTATTTCTATTCAATAACTTAGGAGAAATAAAATGCAGTTATTTTTCTATTTTTTAAAAAAATTATTTGTAACATCCTGATAAAACCATATGCCAAATATTGATTAATTCAGATTTCTATGATTTTCATAGTCTGGGTGTTAATTATGTTTAGTAACACCTATAAGAAGCACTGGTATGAAAATAAATATGATATATTTTGTGTTACTCTATGTATACAAAAACTAAAGTTGTGGATAACTCACCTCTTTAACTTCTCATCATATCTTAGAACCAAATGGTTTAAAATTAATCTGTTGTTTCTTTTCCAGAAAAATCTTTCTTCCTTTTGACTCATGTTTCATATAAAGGTTTTCAAAACCTAATCAGGCAGAATTTCCATAGGTTTGCTGAAAAACACATATAGGGAAAGCTATTGGTGCTTTACTATTAATTTTCGGCAGTTGAATCACAAGGTAATTGTTCTGAATGCCTGTCTTGGGGAAGGTTGGAGCTGCAATGAGCTAAAGCCTTCCATGTTTTATAGATGCTAGAGAAGTGACACCAGGAGGTAAATTTCTGTGCCTGGGGTACTCCAGGGCACAAAGCAGACAAAGCCAGGCCCTGAAACTGCACTTCTTAATATTCTTTCTGGCATTCAACCCCGCATCGTCGCAAAAGCCAGCATGTTCCAAACTGGGTCAGTAAGTGTCACACAAGGTAAAAAGTTGGGGCAGGAAATTCAGAGCTCAAATAATTTTGCAAAATCTTAGGTCCAAGAATGTTAAGCAGGTTTATTTACTGTACAACTTCTCAGTGATTTTGATATTCCAGTATCTATGGTGATTCTCTGGGAGGGGGCTCTAGACAATATGCTGTTTCCCAAATGAATCTGACCACAGAGTGATGTCTTCACAGAACATCTCTAGTTCTTCAGAGCATACTTTGAGAAATGCTGGGCCAGATTTCTTTAAAATCTAATTATAACTTAAAGATACATAAATGTTTATTTATAATTTAAAATTACACAACTTAAAAAAGTAATTGGCTCCATTAGATACCCTAATTTAGCCCATAGACAGATTTTTTTTTTTTAAGATTTTTATTTATTTATTTGACAGAGAGAGAGAGAGCCAGCGAGAGAGGGAACACAAGCAGGGGGAGTGGGAGAGGAAGAAGCAGGCTCCCAGCAGAGGAGCCTGATGTGGGGCTTGATCCCGTAACGCCAGGATCACGCCCTGAGCCGAAGGCAGATGCTTAATGACTGCGCCACCCAGGGCCCCCCATAGACAGATTCTTAAGAAAGCCAAGAGAAAGTAAAAAAAAAAAAAAAAAAAAAAAAAAAAAAAAATTTAAAGATTCATAATAAATTAGGTGTCTTTTAGAATATTTATTTTGAACCTGAGCATATGAGCAAATCTTTTTCTTGTCAGGATGTTATTGTTGCTCCAATAGGTATAACAGGTGAAAATCTCTTGACAATAAGCCCCATAAGACCTTTCGATTGTTTCAGTGAAAGTTTTGGCAAGGAGCAAAGAGGGATGTGAGTGATGCCTCCACTGGGGGTAGAGGGGAAGGTCAGCTGGAGTTGCTGTGGATTCTCTTGGGAAGGAACCACCAATGCTTAGGGGACTTTTGGGGACTGAGTTCTCTTCTATGGAGATTTTGGGGCTTCCATCTGACCACACTGACTCTTTATAAGACTACTCTTCCCCCTCCCCTGCAACCAATCAGCTGTGAGAAACAACAGTGTTGCCAGTGGCCTCATTACCACTGAAGATGAAGAGAAAAGTGACAAAGGGAACTTTCTCCGGCTCCTCCTCTTCCTCACTCTGATCCTTTAAGAAGGGGACCTAGTCAGGGGTGCCTGGGTGGCTCAGTCAATTGGGCATTTGACTCTTGATTTCAGCCAGGTCATGCTCTCAGGGTCGTGAGATGGAGACCTTCTTCTGGCTCCTCGCTAAGCGGGGAGCCTGCTTGAGATTCTCTCTCCCTCTGCCCACCCCACTCCCCCATGGGTGCTCTCTCTCTCTCTCTCAAATAAATAAATCTTAAAAAAAAAAAAAGAAAAGAAAAGAAAAAGAAGAAGAAGGGGACCATGTCAGAAAGCTGATGTACCCCCAAACCAGCCTTCTCCAGTCTGCCCTGGAGAGGGGTTTGTGCCAAATATGAGACAGTTAACAGGACCGGATTGTCTTAACAAACAGAAGTGACTGAAGAGTTCTGGGACAGAATGAACTATTATTGCTACCCAGAGGAAAAGGAGAGCCGACTGGAACAAGTGGGTTAGCGGCCTTGGGGAAGATAAAACGAGTGCATGTTTTTACCTCAACAAGTTGAGTGTCTTCAATTGTACTGGCTAAGTAGCTGGGACAGCCATGTAAACATGTAGGAGCACAGATGGGGGAAACTGAGAAGAGGAAGCATAGAGACAAGGTAGATTTATTTTGCCTGGATTACAGGAGAGCATTTAGAACAAAGTTAGCAATTGAGATGGCGGCTGAGGGCTCGATAAAAGAAAAGGGGTAACTGTCTGTTCAGAATGAGGGTGGGACAGAGCATGACTTATTCTGTGAACCGCGAATGGTTTCTGAGACAGGGAGGAGAAACTGCAGGTCTTGGAAATTTCCCCGTGGTTTGGCACAGCGGGAGCAAATGGCCAGGCTGTGTCGGTGAGGTACTCTGTGGATTGTAGAGGTGGGCTGGGATCAGTTTGGGAAGTACCTTTTATGACATTTCAACCAATGTGGGAAAATGAGAACCACAGAAGGTTTTAGAGGACCGATGAACCAGATTTGCATTTTGGAAGAACTATTCCATGACAATGGTAGGCTTCTTTGAAAGGGGGCAGGGTGGAAGATGAGTGCAGACTAGACACACAAACTATTTGAGCGGTTTCCATAGCACGAAACATCTGAGAATGTCTTGGGAGGAGGTGACAGGCGGAGAAGAGCAAGAAAGAGGAGGTGAGGAGTACTCTAAAGAGCGAACAACCAGAGTGGGTGGTGGTGCTTCCATCTAGCTGTTCAACAACCACTGATTCGCAATACTATAAAAACAACATCTCTTCCCGCTCTTTGTCCTGAAGACCTTCCTGCGATTTACAGTAAGAATAGTGATCAGAAGCACCTGAAATAGTTCAGCTACTTATAACTTATTGGGTTCTTGGTCTCTTCTGCTTGCTAACAACATGGGTGGGTTTCTTGCAACAGCATCTCAGTCTGTTACTTCAGTGACACCAAGATTAATAGCAGATTTCTCCAGAGGAAAAGGATTTTTTTTTTTTCTGTCTGTCTTCAGTTCTGGCAATAACTGTGCTCTGTGAAAAAGGGTCACACAGGGGCCATCTGTCTGGCAACATAGGCCAAACTTAGTAAATTAATTTTGAACCCTGAACAGGTCCGTCACTATTCTGGAGGGACCCCAGGAAACGCCACTCCTGCGCTGGGACAGTAAGGGCCAGCTTCTCAGCGATTTTGTTTTGGTGTACAGAGCCCTGTGGCTGATGTAAAGAAATTCTGCCTGCAATCACACGTTCAGTTAGTGACTCTAACAGCTCTAGAGGATGTAGAAAGGAGAAACACCATTAACTGCTCTCGTGAAGACCTGAGAAAGAGGTTTGCCCTCTCCCTTTCTTTACAAAAGTAACGCATATTAAAATCAGAGATTTAGAACACTTATTTGAAGACATCAACTCCAGACTAAAAGATTCTAATTGTACCTTCTTTCATAAGTCCCTGTGTCTAGACTAGATAATATCAGGACAATTGTCTCATATCTGAATGAGCTTTTAGTGTCCTGGCTCTGAATAAGAGAGTTTTTCAAGGACCTCAATTTCATTACTGTTTAGGTCAGGAAAGGGCGAATAAGCATGACATCATGGTGTCCATCTAGGTTAGACAAAAAAGGAGGCCTTCGACACAATGGGAAAATAAAACACAGTGCAGTAAAAACCTCCTTAGGCAGAACGCTCAGAGATTCGCATGTTTCCCCTGATGGGACTTTCTGGGTACAGTGTGTGAAGCGTCAACTCATGTTAAATGTCTTTCTTAAATACGTTAGTACGTGCTTCATATTTTGCTTGTTTTATTTCCTCTTAATAATTTGGTTGAAATATAATCACGGTGTCTGAAGCCAGACTACCCGGGTTCAAATCCAAGCTCCACCACCTACTAGCTGTGTGACCTCTCCCCTGTGCTTCAGTGTTCTCCTCTGTGAAACGGGGACCATGGCACCTTCCTTCCAGAGTTGTTGTGAGCATTACATGGGTCAACATAGCACCACGAGGAGCTCTTCTCCTGGCGGAGCCTCTACACATGGGTTCCCAGACCTGTGCAAATGTCAGAATCCTCTGGGGAGACATTTTAAAAACAGACTCCTGGGTCCACTGTCAAAGACTGTGATTCAGTCCATCGGGAGGGGGCTTGTTGCAGCCGACTCATTAAGAACCACAACTTAAAATTCCGGCTCCTGTGGTGCAATCCTTGCTCTTCCCTCCTATTCTCTTGAGCTTCTACCATGTCCTATTGTCCCCTATTGGCAAATCTCAGATTTTGTAACATTTGGTGGATTTGCCTACCAACGGTGGACCTCTAGAGAACTACCCATCTTCTTACTGAACTGGTGTCATATTATACATTTCTGGCCACTTCTCAGTGTCTGTGACCTTGACTTTTAGAAAAAGTGATCAGATAGATACATGAGGGCTCCAATTAATCTATGTTTGCCATGGTGGGAGATAATAGGCTTTTAGCATTAGACATGCATGTAACTGAACTTAGTTTCAGGGCTCCGAATGCTGCAAAGTAGGAGAGCCTTCAAGGACTTGCTCATGTAATGTAACTTACGTAGAAGGAAGGGAGGGCCCTCTCCTAGCTATAAGCATAGGAGTCATGCCAAAAGGCAGTCACTTAGAGGGGTGTGAAAAGCCAGACTCTTCTCCTGGTTGCTAGACCGAGGGGCAGCATAGCTTTCTTCTCTCATCATCTCTTCACTGGATCCAAAGCCTTCCTCAGCTCTCTCCAGGAAAAATGCAGAAACAATCGAATAAATGATAACCAGGCATAAGGTTGAAGAGCAAAATTAAAGCTGTAGAGGGTTTTAGGAGATTGGGAGACAAATGGAAAGGGGAGGACCAAGGAGGGACTCTCTCAAGAGACTGGGAAGTGGGCAGTTGTTGGGCCTGCATCTGGAATACAGATCTGAGACTCTGCTCGCTAAGGAGGGACAACCCAACAGGCTCAAGGAGTTACTTCCAATTTTCTGTTGAAGGTGGCTTTTGTGTGAGACATTTAATGGGTGTCATAGCAGGCATGATCGATGGAAAGACACCGACAGACACAGTATAGGAACAAGGAGTTTCATAATGCTAAAATGACAAAGGATGAAGTTTTGGTGTCATGCAAAGCAGAAGACCAGGTGACACGCTCTCAGACCCTGTACAGGCTTCAGGTTCTCGGGGTTTGACAGTGACATAGAGCTACTGATGAAGTCAACCAGGTGGAGTAACAGTTTCACCAGACATGAGAAACTCACCTTGCCCATTCTTACAGCTATCTTCTTGAATCCTTAACAGACCCCTAGTTGCCAGATGTAAGTGATTGATGCAAAACAACTATAGCACTTATCAAATGTCTCCTGCAAGATAGTTAAGCAAAGATGAATTCTCTAATATCATCCTGCACTGGCCAACGTTTCGGGACTGTTGGAGATCCAGTCCTAGAACTGCAGTGACTGGCCACATTTGAAGTCAGACATGGTTCTGCACATATTCTAGGACTCTCTATGTGTAATTGAATGACTTTTTGGTAAAACGCCTTGTGGTACATTTTGTTCTTTTTTCCATTAAAAAAATTAAGGTATAATTTGCATATAGCAAAATGTACCTCCTTGAAAGCATAGTTCCGTGACTTTTAACAAAAGCATACAGTTGTTTAACCACCAGCACAGTCAAGATATAAAACAGTAGCATCTCCTTGCCCACCCCCAAATTTCCTCATGCCCCTTTGCAGTTAACTCCTCTCCTGACCTCTGGTCCCTGGAAACCACTGATCTGTTTTTATCCCACTGGTTTTGCCTTTTCCCGCATGTCAAGTAAATGGAAGCATACAATATGTACCCTCTCGTGTCTGGCTTCTTTCACTCGGCTTGATGCATTGGTGATCCATGCATATTGTCCTGTGTTTTTTGGGTCACTCACTGATGAGCATCTTACTCTTCTGAGGTTAAGACTGTTGTGTATATGCTGGCGTGAGAGGAAATATGGATCCACGGTGGGACATTTGAACAGGGCATACATGAATCCAAAGAGAGATTTTTCGAGTGATTGAGTGAAGAGAGATTGAGGTAAGATTTTTAATTTATTTTACTTAACAAACACCTGTAGATTGTTGCTGTGTGTCTGACGTTGTTCTACATGCTTTATAAATAATAACTCCTTTCATTCTCAATCCTCTTAGGTTGGAGTTATTCTTACTCCTATTTTACAGATGAAAGAACTGAAGTACCCAGAAGTTCAGTTACTTGCCAAAGGTCACATAGTAAGTAATGGAAATAGGATTTAAAGCCGGGTAGCTTGATTTTTTTTTTTTCCTGCCCCAAATCATAGCTGTCTATCAAAGACTCACCCACGGTAATAAAGAGAAGAGACAACAAATTCAAAGTCTGGCCATTGAAGGAAGCAGTCTTCCTTAGGGTCCTCAATTATATTAATTTGTTCAGTAGGAATGAAAATAACTACATATTTAGAAATATAGTTGTAGATTGTTTAAAATGTAAATCCGGGATATGTACAGAACCTGTAAATTTTCGGGGTGCCTGGGTGGCTCAGTCGTTAAGCGTCTGCCTTTGGCTCAGGGCGTGATCCCAGCGTTCTGGGATCGAGACCCACATCGGGCTCCTCTGCTGGGAGCCTGCTTCTTCCTCTCCCACTCCCCCTGCCTGTGTTCCCTCTCTCGCTGGCTGTCTCTATCTCTGTCAAATAAATAAATAAAATCTTAAAAAAAAAAAAAAAAAGAACCTGTAAATTTTCTGTGAATTTGTGAGTCTGCTTTGATTTGGGTAAATGTTCTAATACAGACCAGCACAAGACACTGAACACCAACAAAAAAGGCGAAGCTCCACTCAGAACAGATAATAAGAGGTGTGCAATCACTATCATTCATAAATGTGTACTGAGCACCATGTGTCCACTATCTTCTTAGTATAGGGACCCACTCTGAAGTTAGATCTCTCTGTATTAACGGAAGTTTGTTTCTATTTATGGTTAGATTTATTTAAATGTGCATAGTTCTTTACATAGTTGTAATTAGGTTCCCAACAGTCTTCATACAGTGCTAAATTTAAAGAAACTTTCTAATATGACTAAATATTTTTATCAAATAGATTTGATTGGTAAACGCCACCAAGATCATGGTAGCCAAAATGAATGGAAGGGAATGTATCAGAAAGGCATAATTTTGTTTCATTCTGTTACACTCACCTATTAAAGTAGCCCCCAAATTAGAAGCACTGGGATCCATCCACTCACTCCAGATAGAGCGAAGAGCATTTGCCTTCACTTTCTTAAACCTAATGCTTTATACAACTATCATATTATTTCCTTTCTTTTATTACAGGAAAGTTACCAAACTTAAGTGCAAATACCTATTCATATCACAAAATAGCTAAGATTAAAGAGTGACAATATCAAGTGTTGCTAAGGACGTCCACTTACGGGAATTGTCATACATTCCTGGTGGGAATATAAGCTGGTGCAACCACTTTGGAAAAATATTTGGCAGTACCTACTAAAACTAAAAATACATATAACCTACAACCCAACAATTCCACTCCTGAGTGTACAGCCAACAAAAATATATGCTCATGCTCACAGAAAGGATAGACAAAAATACTCTTAACGGCTTTATGAATTATAGCCAACAGTTGGAAACAACTCAAGTGCCCTTTAGTAAGAGAACAGATAAATAAGTTTGGGTAGATTCATACAATGGAATACTAAATAGTTTTTTAAAAAAGAATACTAGCACATGCAACAACATAGGTGTATGTCACAGACATAATTATGAGCAAAAGATATCAGACATAAGAGAGCACCTACTGTCTGACCCATCTTATGAAAAACAGACAAAACTAATTTATGGTAAGAGATGTCCAAAACAATGGTTACCTAGAGTTAGTCATGATGGTGTTGAGTAGAAAGAGGCATGAGAACTAGAAATGTTCCACATCTTGATCTGGGTCATGGTAATATGTGTTTGGCAAAACACACACACACACACACACACACACACACACACACACACATCCTTATATGTAAAAAGCGTTAAATTGTATACTTAAGATATCTTCACTCTACCATATGTATGCCGTATCTCAATAAAGAAAATTAAAACATTTTTCTTTGGCCAATATAGGCACTGTAGCTAGAAAAGCAAGGATTTCATAATTTAACAGATCTAGGTAATCTTTTGTTATATTGAATTTAGACAGATTTGTCTCCTTGATTTTTAGTTTCCTCATCTGTGTAAATGGAATTAATAATGACCACTTTTCAGAATTGTGTAGATCACACGAATAATAAATATTAAATGTTTCCATACACTATGCATAAAGTACTATTAAAAACAGTTATCCAAAATTTGGAAATCTGTAAGTCTCTTCCATGTTGAGCAAGGGTTGTGCGTGGACCTGTTGGGTGGATTATCTGATTCTCTAGGTGGGTACTTTTGTTTGAGTTGCTATTTACTATTGATTAGGATATTTTGGAACTCTGTAAGTGTAAAAGTTAACTCATAGAAAATTGCTGGCAATGCAAATGATTCTTGTCAAAGAGAAATGCAAATTAATTTTGTTCAGAAGAGATAAAGCTGTTTTCTAGATTGAAAAGATAACCCCAAGATTATCCTGTTACCACCACTTAGGACATGAACCAGACCTATACCTAAACCACAAGTTTTATTCAAGTGTTCCTCTTTCTTTCTTAGCCTCTGTAAATACTTCCATCTTTCTAATTCTTTTTGAACCATCTCGCGGTTCCCTCATTCATGAGTTAAAAAATCTTTGACATGTGCTCCCTTTATATTTGAGGGAGTCATGTTTTTAACTTTAGATCTGACAATACTTAGCAGAGTGCTTTGCTCATAATGACGTTCAATAAATTTTAGCTCTTATTCTCATCCAGCTTTTTTCCTTTCTTCCAAGTCTAGGCATGCAAAACAATATAAGATGAGGTATTTCTTCGATAACAGGTTTTACAATTAATGTATGTTTTATCTCATCCATGTTAAGATTTTTAAAAAATAATGCTAAAATCTTTTACTGCATTTATAAAAACAAGCTTTTTATTATAGGCTGGCTTTGAGTCCTTTCTTTAGTTGGGAAGTTGGAGCTTAGGGGGGGCAAAAATGGATAATCCTATAAATGTGCCTTACAAGGTTTTTTTTTTTTTCCTAGGTGCACCTGTTGAAGAGTGTGTAGAGGAACATGGACCATGAGAAGGAGAAGTGGGTTAGATATGATATATTTTGGTCAGGTTATCCAAAAGTGAACGATAGGTGACCATTGGGTTCTTGCTAGGATTGTGGGGAGGGAGGGAATACCGGTGAGGCAGCTGATACATGGAGTTAACTAGAAAAACACTTATTTGTATGACTTTTTATAATTCTAAGAACTTTTCATACACATGGTCTCATTGGACTCTCAGAACACCACCATAAAATGTATTTTTCCATCTTGTATAAAAGAAAACAGAGGTAGGAAGGGTTCAAGGTCCCTCCTGGTGAATGAATTAGTGGCAGTGCTGAGACCAGCCGAGAGTCCAGTGCTTGCCCTGTCACACCGCACTGCCTCTACTTACCCACCAAATCCTCTCAGAGCGTAATCTTCCCTGCACAGCTGCATCTCATCCTGCAATATTCAAGCTTGAACATTAGAGCTTCCTTTTAATCACCTGTCAGCAAGAGATCTGACAATTAGCAGCGAGACTAACATTTACAAAATAGTAGGAAATGGAAAAAAAACAGTATTTTAGCTAAGATTTTCCATTTTGTTAAATGATAAGATTAATTCCCAATTCTGAAAGGAAGAGACTTTGGGAGCCTCACAAATTTGGATCTTTCCTTAAAGGAAGTTGTAAGTTCAGCCACAGGAGTGAATGACCCCGGAAGTTTGCCTTCATATGTCTTTCTTTAGGTACATCTGTGTAAGTGTTGGTAAAGGAGCCTGGAACAGGGGGAGGAGCGGGTTCGAGGTCGATATGCCCGGGGCAGCCTATCTCAAACCAGTAGTGGGTGATATTCTGGAGCTGCAGGGAGGGCCGAGGGAACCAGAAAGTGCACTCTGAAAACCCCTATCTTACTTGCCTATCTAGCCTTGGACCTCTGAAATATTACTGGTAAAGAGAGCTGGGAGATCTGGAGGTCTGAATAGAAAGTAATTTTTCTCCTTCTCAAGATAAAAGACCTGGGGTAAGAAGGTAGGTTTAGATGCTGAAAGAATAAGAAACCTGGATGCGTGGTCTTTTTCTTCACTTCCTATTTTCTGGCTTTATGTCTCTTATCTGATATGATTAGCCCAGTGTTCCTTCCTGCTTCACATGGTAATTACTGAATCTCAGCTCCACTCTCTTCCACGGAGCCTGAGGCCATTAATAAACATCAGATTAGCCTGGAAGCTTTCTTTTGTCTCCTCTTTTGCTTGTGCCTCAGGGGGCATTAAAAAAAACTGAGTCTTGGTAATAATTCCAGGCACTAAAGCCTGATTCTACAGAGTCCACCTTCTGTTCATTTGCATTCCACGACTTTGGGGAAGACCCTGCTGACCAGCAGAGTGCCCTGCTCTTTTCAGCACAGAATTTGCCCTTCTCCATTTATACATTAGGTGGGTGAGCATTTAGGGCTTCTTTAAACCAGGCATATAATAAAAAGTCCTAACTCAGAGCATAAAGGAAAATGGGTCTCTTTGGATATAGCAGAGATACATGGAATGCCCTAAAGGGAATGGAAAAGAAAATCTATTTCCAGAACATTTGCATTCTATTAATGAGTTCTTCGGGCCATGTACCCAATAACTTTGCATTCATTACAGCCCTCGTTGTTTTCCCAGAATCTGCTTAAGCAATGTCCCTGATGCTTTCCTTCTCCCCCATAAAAGGGATTCTCCTAGAAAAATAAAGTGGCTTTAGCAACCTCCGCATGGAGTGGCGTGTGTTTTTCCTTACCCACGACCCAGTGGCGCTGGCATCCACAGGGCACATGAGCACAAAGCCTGTTGCACAAGGCAGGAAAGCCTTTCTTCTGGCTTGCTACCCTCTGGAGGGAATAACATTAGTGCCTTGCCAGCCTTTTCATCTGCCACCTTTCCCTAGCACTTGACTCTTGTCTCCCAGCTGGATGACAAGCTCTGTTCTCAGTCCCAGGGAAGGCCGAGCTTCCATGTGGCTCTTAACCTCAGCAGGGAAGCTGGGGCCGGCAGAAGCCAGGTGAGCCCAGAACGGAGACCATCACAGCGCTGCCACTCCCACACTGCTGTGCGAATTTCACATGCTGAGCTCCAGCCATGCTTTGGAGGATTTTTTTATATGTATAGAAAAATAGGCATTTGCATTCGTCTCATTACCTTCTCCAAAAGCCCCTCTGCATTATTTATTTAATGCACTTTCTGAATGAAGTTAACATTTTGCAAATCTATTTGCCAATGTTTTTTGTCTCTTTCAGTAATTGTTCAGAGAGTAAGACCGTGTTTCTAACTCAATTGGTATTGCGCGATGAAGATGACTAACAGGCCTTGCGACGCTCGTGTCGAGTGTGTCTCCAGCCAGCTACTATAAGCTAGGAAAACACAGTGAGCATCTCATGCTAGCCAGGACAGCCACCAATATCATTGTAAAAAGAGGGACTACGTGGCAAGGAGAAGTGGTGGCAGTTCTGATAGAATGGTGATTTCATTCATCATCCCAGCAGACGGCGCACGGGAATGATGCTGTGATGAACCGCTATGGGGACAGGTGAGTGATATTCTGTGGAATGCGTGTTCCTGGTGGCTTTTCAAAAAAATCAATACTGCCATTCTTTATAGCCCTCAAATATCGCACACCTCATCCCCTCTACCTGAAATTCCACAAAGAGTAGTTTTCATTCCTTCGATTTAAGGTTTCCTGATTCTTGTTTAAAAAGGTATAGATTAGGCTTTACTACTCATTCCCATCTTAGTGTAAAGAAGTATTGAATTTTTCCCGAAGAGTAAGTGCTGAAGGGGCACATATTACTATCTTCATATTCACAGTCTTATTCAATTCCTATCCTACTCTAAGAAGGGTTCTTTTCACCTCTTGCTATAGAGACAATGGGTAGCAAGAACTAGAAGTTGCTTGGAGATGTTACAATGCTTTATTTTAGAAAGACATGAGAAGAAATTTGTGGACCAAGAAGAGCTGGAAAGGGGTTTTGAATGGGAAGGTAACATTATGCTAAATAGAATAAGCCAGACACAAGGGACAAATATTGCATGATTCTACTCGCATGAGGTATCTAGACTAGGCACATTCATGGAGACAAAGTAGAAAAGCATTTCTCAGGGACCGAGGGTAGAGGAAGGTGGGAGTTATTGTATAATGGATGCAGAGTTTCTGTTTGTGATGATGAAAAGTTCTGGGAATGGATAGTGGTAATGCTTGCATGACATTATGAATGTACTTAATGCCATAGAATTGTATACTTAAACATGATCAAAATGGTAGATTTTGTGTTACATATATCGACCACAATAAAAATACACATGTACACGCACACACACGATTTTTTTTTTTTAAAGATTTTATTTTATTTATTCGACAGAGATAGAGACAGCCAGCGAGAGAGGGAACGCAAGCAGGGGGAGTGGGAGAGGAAGAAGCAGGCTCATAGCTGAGGAGCCTGATGTGGGGCTCGATCCCATAACGCCGGGATCACGCCCTGAGCCGAAGGCAGACGCTTAACCGCTGTGCCACCCAGGTGCCCCCCCACACACGAGTTTTGAATGGGGAAAGGAGAATCAGTGAAAGATGGAGATTTTTATGAAATGTTTAGAAGAGAAGAAAGATTTGGGGGAGGTGTGTAAATTGTTACAAAAGGGCTGGAGATGGATTTTCCATGAAGTTCTCACTAGCACAGAACTCTTTTTAAGTTGCTGGGACTCAAGGACTGTATTTGCATGCTCATGTTATATTCTACTTCATGGGGGCACCCCTCCCCCAACTGTACAAACTTCAGACCTCAGAAATCTGAATCATGAGTGGGTTTATAGAGAAGCAAATGAATGATGTTACGAAAAATTTTCCAAACACTGAAAGGCAAAATGACTTTGGGCCCTGTCTAATAGGCCTTCATAACGGTCATCTGAATTCAGATGGTCTGACTAACTATCAATTATTTATTAGACCATTTAACAATCTGTAAGGGTAGCCTTTAAACTTTGCAGAAAACTGCTAATGCAAATGTTTTTTGCCTATTGCTATGGACTAAATTATGCCTCCCTCTGCACTTTCTCAGTTTGTATGTCAAATCCCTAACCCCCAATGATTTGGAGATGAAACAACGTTATTATATTTAGGTAAGGTCATGTGGAGGGTGCCTCATGATATGATTAGTGGCCTTATAAGAAGAGACACCAGGAAAAAAAGAAACCCAAACAAAACAAAACAAAACAAACAAATAGAAAAGACAGCAGAGTTTGCCTTCTCTCTCTCTATGCAACCTGAGGATACAGGGAGGAGAAGGTGGCCTTCCTCAAGTCAGGAAGAGAGATCACATCAGAAACTGATCATGGTGGCACCCTGATCTTGGACTTCCCAGCTTCTAGACTGTAAGAGAATAAATTTCTGTTATTTAGGCCACCCAGTCTATGATGTTTTATTAGGACAGCCTGAGTTGACTAAGACACCTATAGAAAATAATTTTTGCCCCGTAGGGACACAAATTATTTCTGAAAGTAGAAAAGAGAACTCCAAAGATAATGGTTTATTGCCCCATAAAAAATAAACTAGTTTTGAATCTAGCAATCTTCTTCCTGCATTCATTCATTTTTGCTTTCTCTAACTACATATACGTTATATTCTCTTATCATCTTTGAACTGGCTACATCATTATTTTAATGAGTTAAAACTCTGACATACACTCACTAGGTACTTGTATAATAATTGTGTTTTTAATTTTGAAAATAATGTTTTCAACAGTGAAGAGAATTCTTTAGGAATTAGGTCACCTGTGGTGTAGTATATTTCATTTCGGTATCTCTTCATGAGACTTCAGTAAAGATTTAAATAACATTTTGGAAAAACAACCCTAAATTCTTATGGAATCACAAAAGACCTCCAATAGCCAATACATTCTTGAGAAAGAAGAACAAAGCTAGAGGCATCATATTTCCTGATTTTAAACTATATTATAAAGCTATGGTAATCAAAACGGTATGATACTGGCATAAAAAAAGATACATAGACCAATGGAACATAATCAAGAGCCCAGAAATAAACCCATGCTTATATAGTCAACTAATATTTGATAAGGGAGCCAAGAATACTCAATGGAGAAAAGACCATCTCTTCAATAAATGGTCCTGGGAAAATTAGATATTTACATGTAAAAGAATGAAACTAGACCCCTGGCTTACACCACTTACAAAAATTAATTCAAAATATATTGAAGACTTAAATGTAAGACCTAACACTATAAAAATTCTAGAAGAAAACAGACGGGGTAAGCTCCTTGACAATTGATCTTGCTAACGATTTTTTGGTATGAGACCTAAAGCATGAGCAACAAAATAAAAATAAACAACTGGGACTACATCAAACTAAAGGCTTCTGCACAGCAAAAGAAACCATCAACAAAGCGAAAAGACGATCTGTAAAAAGAAAGAAAATATTTGCAAGTCATATATCTGATAGGGGGTTAATGTCCAAGATACATAATGAACTCATACAACCCAATAGCAAAACAAAACAAATAAATCCAATTAAAAAATGGACAAAGTAACCTGAATAGATTTTTCCAAGGAAGATACTCAAATGGCCAAAGGGTACATGAAAAGATGTTCAAGATCATTAGTCATCAAGGGAATGCAAATCAAAACCACAATGAGCTATCACCTTACACAGGTTAGAATGGCTGTCATCAACAAGATAAGAGATAAAAAATGTTGGCAAGGATGTGGAGAAAAGGAAACCCTTGTGCACTGTTGGTGGGAATGTAAATTGGTACAGCTACTGTGGAAAACAGTATGGAAGTTCCTCAAAAAATTATAAATAAAACTACCATTTGATTCAGTAAACCCAGTCCTGGGTATATATTAGAAGGAAATTAAATCACAACATAAAGAGATATCTTCATCCTCATGTTCATAGTAGCATTACTTATAATAACCAAGACATGGAAACAACCTAAGTGTCCATTGATGGATGAGTGGATAAATAAGTTGTCACACACACACACACACTGCAATATTATTCAGCTACAAAAAAAAAAGAAAGAAATCCTGCCATTTGTGACATGAATGGACCTTGAGGGCATTACCCTAAGTGAGATAAGTCAGACAGAGACAAATACAGTATGATTTCACTTCTATGTGGAATATTAAAAAACAAACGAATGAACTCATAGATACAAAAAACGGATTTGTGGTTACCAGCAGCAGAGGGCTGAGGAATGGGGGAGTTGGGTAAAGGTGGTCGAAAGGTACAATCTTCCAGTTATAAGATAAATAAGTGCTGGAGATGTAACGTACAACATGATGAATGTAGTTAAAAATGTCGTGTGGTATATTGGAGAGTTGATAAGAGAGCAGATCCTAAAAGTTCTCACTCATCACAAGGAACAATTTGTAACTGCATGAAGTGATGGATGTTGGCAAACCGTCCCGTGGTATTCAGTTCACAATATATACACACGTCAAATCATGGTGCTGCACTTCTTAAGCTTATACAGTGTTGTGTGTCATTCATGTCTCAATAAAACTGGAAGAAAAGTAGAAGTTACTTTTCAGATATTAGACTGATTTCTTTCAAATAGAACACTACGTTGGCATTGGCCGTGAGGTAGTTCAATTATATTAGGACTTCTCCAGATTTATGTTAAATCTGAGTTTAGGTTAATATTTGAGGTCCACCTCCCTACTGGCCATGAAATGAGGAGGAAACAGCACCAGATAATATCTGATTGCTAAAAGGAAATTAGTTTCTCCTTCCTGCTCAAAGGATTGGTTGCTTGTACAAGATAGTATTCTTTTGTGACCCATTTTACCAGAATACTTCTCCCTGTGGACTGTGGTTTCTGATATTGATGGTCTAGGTTTCCTGGATGAAGGCTCCCCTTACTGTTCTTTTCATCTGTATTTATCCATTAAGAAAATATTTATTGGACACATAATATGTGTCAGATACTGTTCTAAGTACTGAGGACAACACAGGGATCTAAACAAGTAATGATTCCTGTCCTGTCCCCGTGGAGATTATACTCTATTGAGGAACACATACAATAAACGAATGAATAAACACACGTATTGGATGGTGGTTAGCTGTTGGGAGAAGCTTTTAAAAAACAAAGAGGGATAAGAAGTGCCAGAACCAAGGATGAGGAGAAAAGTTGAAATATTAAGTAAAGTGGTTCCTGGAAATATGACAATAAAGTTGTTGGCATTAAACAATGTTCAGAGTTGGGGAACTAGCAAAGCAGATATCTGGAGGATGAGCATTCCAGGCAGAAAGAAAAGCAAGTACAAAGGCCTTGAGGCCAGAACACGCTTGGTACATCTGAGGACTCACAAGGATGCCACTGCAGTGACACACAGGTCAGAGAAGCGTAGGGAGAGAGAAGCACATGATGTGGTAGGGCCTTGTCAGCCATATTAAGGATTTAGCTCTTGCCTTCAGTAATATGGGTCCCTTGGGGAAGTTTCTAGAGGAGGAGCTTTGCCATCTAATGTTTGAAAAGAACCACTTTGGCCGCTGTACTGAAGCTTGAGTGGAGGAGGAGCAATAATGAAAGCAAAGAGACCAATTAAGAAGCTAGTGCAATGGGGCGCCTGGGTGGCGCAGCCGTTAAGTGTCTGCCTTCGGCTCAGGGCGTGATCCTAGTGTTCTGGGATCCAGCCCCACATCAGGCTCCTCCGCTATGAGCCTGCTTCTTCCTCTCCCACTCCCCCTGCTTGTGTTCCCTCTCTCTCTGGCTCTCTGTCAAATAAATAAATAAAAATCTTAAAAAAAAAAAAAAAAAGAAGCTAGTGCAATAACTCAAGTAAGAAGCATTGGCAGCGTGGACCATGGTGGAAGTAACAGGAGTGATGAGAAGTGGTTAGCTTCTGGATATATATTGAAGTTTGCTGATGGATAAGACATAGGCCCTGAGAGTAAAAAGAAGATATATGGATGACTTTATGATTTTTGGCCTGAGTAATTGGAAGGGTAGGTAGAGTTGCTCTTTACTGAGCTGGAAGAACTGTAGGAGGAACCATCTGAAGGTAAGGAGGAGTTCCCTTTGGAACCTGTCAAACATGAGATGCCAGTTATCTATCAAGTGGAGAGGTCCAATAGGCAGTTGGCATGTAAGTGTGGAGTTTAGTTGAGAGGACTTTGCTAGAAATATAAAATTGGAAACATCAAGGGAAAGATGGCAAAGCCAGGAGAAGACATGAGCTCAGTAAGGGGCTGATGTACGCAGAGAAGAGGTCCAAAGACTGAGCACTGAAGTGCCTCACTATGCAGAAGTCGTTACGATGGGAACAAACCGGTAAAGGACTCTGAGAAGGAATGGCTAATGAGGAGGGAAAAACCAGGCAAGTGTGGAATCCTGGAATTCAAAAAGAAGAAAGTACTTCAAGAAAAAGGGAGTGATTAGCTAAGAAAGGCTACCTATCGCACAAATAAGATGAACGCTAAGAGCTGTCCACTGAATTTTGCAGTGAAGGTCTCCAGTGGTCCTGACGAGAGCCACACTGTGGGAATGGTGGAGGTGGAATCCTGGTAGGACTGAGTTCCACAGAGAACAGGAGGAAAGAGATAGGACAGTGAAGACTAACAACTCTTTCCAGGGGAAAAGAAAAATCCTGGAAAGAAAGGAAGTGGAGGGATGGCTCCGTGGCTGGAGGGTGATGTGGGATCAAGACAGGGTTTTTGTTTTTAAGATGGTGGGAAATAGCTGTGCAAACATGAGTCTGTAGGGTGCGGTGAGGTGGGTTTCACGAAGGTGAGAGCTGTCACAGGAGTACACGCTGGACTGAGAGACCCAAGTCCCATGAGCTCGAGTGATGATGATGATGAGGGGTGCAATCTGAGCTAAACAAAGAGGGAATGAGGGATGGAGGGATAGAGAAACAGTGGTAGGATGACGAGCCTGGAGGTGTGTCAAAGGGCTGCTGGAATTAAAGAAGCTTAGGGTGGGCGAGAGAAGCTGCAAGTTCAGCAGACGGTGGCTGGGGCAGAGAAGGGGTCGTTGTGGATGACAATGACAAGTCCAGGATATATCATGGGAGCGGACAGCTGAGGCCAAGCGGATAAGACCACGGGAGGACTGCGAGGCTGGGTGGGCGGGATGTACGCAGCCGCTCTACTGAGGCGGGGTGTGTTCTGGCTATCAGTGTCTTGGTCCTATCAGCTGTTGCATATTGTGAAGGTTATTCCTAAGCCCAAGCAATTGAAATTCTCACCCTTGTGGACCTTGATGTCCCCAAGAATTGTAATAGGAGCCTTGGGGAGTGTGACAAACGGGCTAAGAGCCTTCAGGGAGTGAGGGTCTGTAATGACTGCATGTCAAAACGTTAGGTAGGAGGATGAGGATAACCCTCCCGGCTGTCCCTAGCCCTGAGCCGCTGGGATGTTCCTGAAGGGTGAGCACAGGACTACAGGGTGAGGGGAACCCAAGAAGGGTTTCCAAAGGAGAAAAAAAGCCCCCCAAATGGAGTAAAATCAGAAACAAATTTCACCTGCTTCACAGTTTAGTCTTGGATTAGCCCAAGCAATTGTACTGGTCTGTAAACGAAGCTACATCTTGTGGCCATAAGGATATTTAATTCATACGTGTGTATAATTCATTCCAGAATTCTGTGCGCCTGTGAGTCAGAGATCATAAGCCAAACTACTGAGCCCAGCAAAAAGGATCTGTTTTCTTCTGCTTTTGTTATCACCTTGATTTATTCCTTCCTCCCTTTCTCCTCCTGTCTCCCTTATCAGTCAGAGCCAGGAGAAGCAATATCTGAAAGGGTTCAAGGTCTTCTGATTCTGCTTTCCTTTATGATAACAATTGGGGCCTGGAACTACTTTCAGGCAAGCACATCTCTGTTGGTAGAAAACCCAGAGCTCTGGGAAAGAGGCAAGTCTCCCAAATGAAAGAGCTAATCAAAGACCAAGCCTGCCCACCACCCATCCATCTTGACATGTCTTCCTGTGGCCTGTAGTGCCCCACCCATCCTGAGGCAGCCTTACCCAGGACTGTGGCTTTCACCACACGCTGACTCAGCTCTCTGGGGGTTGGTGACAGGACTGTTTGGGACCATCACCCACAAAGACACCAAATAACTCATGCTGAGGAAGCTAGTCGTTTTTTTCACCAAGGCTGTCATGCCGATAATCGCGGCCACTGCCCCAAAGCCTTCTATACCCCAACATCTATCCTACATTGTTCTTTCGTCTTCTGTAGCTTTATGCTTCCTTAGTCTGCTCCTCCCACTCTCAACCACTTTCTCCAAGCTTTTTACCCTTCCCACTATGCCCTCTGTAGCCACCGTTCCGCAGGAAATGTTTCCCCATTTTTTTCTTTACAATAGTATTCCACCACCATAAACTGAGGCCTACCTGCTCCCAGGGGCGCACGGTCTCTGCTTCCATCTGCAGTGGAGACAGCTGTTTTCCTGCATGCCGGAAAGGGGTTGGAGTCGGGACTCACCCCGCTCCCTGGTGCCGCCTCTCCACCATTTATAAACTGCCAAAGTTTCTGCCTCTTGATGCTACCGTTTTATCTCCCGTAAACACTGAAAATGTAGACAGGTGGCCTGTACCGTACGTGTTCTCACCACGCCCAAATCTGCCATAATTCTGGGATATTTCAACATACACGTGGCTGATTATCCAATTCGCTAGCCTCAAAGCTGAGCTAGTTACAGCATGGAAATGCGTGACAGGAAAGGATACCAGTCCTTCTAGCTCTCTCGCTACATCCACTCTGCGAGGGATTACCAGGACCGACGTTCCTTTTCCTCCTAATTCAGCGGTTGTCAAACTTTAACAAAATGAGAATCACCTGGAGGACTCGTTAAGACATTGCTGAAAGCCAACCCCAGAATTCCTGAGTCAGTAGGTCTGAGGTGGGGATCAAGAATTTGCATTCTAACACGTTTCCAGGTGACGCTGGTGAGCTGGTTTGGGGGCCAGGCTTTGAGAACACTGTGCTAATGCATGCGCCCAGCGGTTCACGGGTTGCCTGCATATCGGAATTCCCTGGGGAGCTTCAAGACGCATGGACGTTTGTGTCTGCAGCCCACGCCTTGAGACTGATTTACTTCACCTGGAATACAGCTTGGGCTTTGAAGTTCTTAAGAGATCCTAAGGTGATGCTGTGTACAGGTAAGTTTAGAAACAGCTGGTATCACGACCGTTTATCTTCCCCCCCCCCTACCCATTCTCGTCTATATGGTTAATCTTCTGAACTATACTTCCCACCTGGATAGGCCCCTGAATCCTCGTGTGGACCTCCCCCCTCAGAAACCTGTGTCCATCCATTTGCTCATTGTTCGTAAATGCAAGCCATCGAGTGTGGCTGGAGAAAACCACACAGCTTTCTCATTCTATGGCTCACCCTGGCTGTGCTCGCTCATTAGCTGTTAATTTCTCCTCAGTTCTCTCTAGTTTCCATTTCCCTTACGATAATAATCATTATTAATAAATAACAATAATAATTTCAGAACTTCACCATTCTAATATCCCTATGTGAACTCTTCAGATGACCTTCTGCTTTATCAAGTAAAATTGATTCCATCAGAAATGATCTCTTTCAATTTTCTACTCTATTCAAATAACCAATCTATTTGTAGCCACACCCTTTCTTTCTTTTATCCCTTCAACTCAGAGGATGCACCCCTGCATCATTTCAAGTCAACGCTTCCATCTCGCCACACATCACCTCACTGCCCCAGCACTTAGCACGATTAACTACATGCTCTTTCCACATAGCTTCGCCTTCTCCTCTCTGCTGGCTCTCGACCCTCGGCTCCAGCTCCTAATCTTTCTAGACTCTGCCTCTGCCTCCTTTCCTTATTGCTCTCTCAGACACATCCCAGCTACGTTTCTCAGCCTTGCTGCCCACTGATGGCTGACTCAAAAGTAGGAGTACATCCTTCCAGATGCTTTCTTTAGAGGCTTTTGAATTTGGTATTCAGAATTCTTGGTCTTCATTTTTTTTTCTTTTTTCCTCCTGCCTTGCCACGTGACAAGGGACTCTGCTTACACTGTCAACACCACACTTCTCTTTATTTCTAAAACATAACTTCTTTGTTCAATATGCGAGGCACTAATGCCTCAGAAGCATAAAGCATTATATTAATGATACTTTGGCTTCCAACACATACTTACTGTTCAACAGAAGTCAGGCACATAGCTCCTGTCAGCACAATGAAGAAACAACAAATCCAGCAACCCTTTGGGAATCCTGTTGTCTGGGGATTTGAGGGTCTCCTATTCCCATGGTGACAACTCCAGCGAAGGCAGGGGAACAAAAAAAGAAGGAAAATGACAAAACAACACACACAGGAAGCACAGTCCAGGAAGGAAATCAACAAGGCAGACAAAAGAGTGTCTGTGTAGTTTTGTTTGCTCAACTAATACAATTAAATAAACCTTGGTTTAGGAAGTGTGCCTGTATTGGTACTGTGGCCCAGGTGTCAGACTGGGTCTTCAGGGATAGGTGATACATAGCGGATTTCTTTCATCATGGCTCTGAAAACCCTTACTGCTAATTTATAGCAGAGGACTACTGTTGCTTCTATTCAAAATACGGAGTAATTTAGGAGGGATAGCAGAGAAAGCTCTGGTGCTAATCTTCCTCAGAATATATACTTAATATAATATCAAACAGTACATTCATATAAAATTACATATTATGCATATGATGTTAAATGTTTTATTTATATGAATTTCTTATTTTGACACAATATAAAACTAGTTGACACCAAAAGCATGATATTTAAAAGAAAAAACTGCTAAAAAATTACCAAATTAAAAATGTCTGTTTCAAAAGACACCATTTAGAAAGTTGAAATATAAGCCACAGGCTGGAAGAAAATATTTACAATTCATGTACCTGTAAAGGGCTTGTATCAAGAATATAGAAAGAATTTTTACAATTCAGTAATAAGAAGACAATCAAAAGATGTGAATAGACATTTCATCAAAGAATATATACACATGGAAAGAAGAACATGAAAAGATGCTCACCAGCCTCGGTCATTAGGGTAATTCAAATTAAAACCACGATGAGATACCATTACACACCCACTAGAACGGCTATAATAATAATAAAAAAAGATAATAACACATGTTGGTGAGGATGTAGAGAAATTGGAACTTTTATGCATTGCTGGCAGGAATATAAAATGATACAGCCCCTTCGGAAAACAGCTTGGCAGTTTCTTAAAAAGTCAAACATAAACTTACCAGATGATCCAGCAATTCCACTCCTAGGAATCTTTACAAGAGAAATGAAAATGTATGTCCACATAAAGACAGAGATGTAAATGTTTATAGGAGCATTATTCATAATAGCCCCAAATGGAGACTTTTCAAATATCCATCAACTGGTGAATAAACAAAATATGGTAAATCCATACAATGGAATAATATTCAACAATTAAAATGAAAGAACCACTGATTTATGCTACAGTAAGGATGAAACTTGAAAAGATTATCGTAAGTGATGAAGGCCAGAGGCAGAAGACTGTATGTCATATGTCTGATTCCATTTATATGCAGTGTTTAGAAAAGGCAAATTTCTAGAAACAAAAGCAGACCAGTGGTTGCCTAGCATTGGAGGACGAGAGCTGTGATTAACTGTAAATGGGCATGAGGAAAGCTTTTGAGGTAATGCAAATGCTCTAAATTGAGATTACTTTACCTTGACAAAGCTGTATTTTAAAGAAGTGACCAACTCCTATTTCTTTAAATTACCACTGTACCGAATTTCCATTTTTAATTTCTAGAAATAAAACATGAGTAAACACTTTCAAATATGATGTAACGAACAACTACCTGTCCCCCCAACTCCTGGCTCAGTCATTTGGTACACACAGAGGAGAGGCTTCTGGAAGCTTCTGATGGTTCATGAAGATGGTCAACCCTGCATCTGATCAGACTGATAAGAGGAGTTAGCCATTAACGCCCAGACTGAAAAGTCTGCATTCCTCTGGAGAGGAAAGCCAGGGGTCTGGATAATCCACAAATTAGATCATGATTCCTTTTTTTTTAAATCTTTTTTAAGACTTTATTTATTTGACAAAGAGAGAGACAGCCAGCGAGAGAGGGAACATAGGCAGGGGGAGTGGGAGAGGAAGAGGCAGGCTCCAGAGAGCCCGATGCGCGGGGTTCGATCCCAGGACCCTGGGATCATGACCTGAGCTGAAGGCAGACGCTTAACGACTGAGCCACCCAGGCGCTCCTAGATCATGATTCTTAAATGATAGGGTAGTCAAATCATTTTTTTTTTTTTTTTTGCCAAATACCAGTTATTTTTGTCATCATCAAGTATTAACTATGGTTAAAGCTTGTCTTGTTCATCCTTTCGGGCTGTTCAACAGCATGCCATAAATGCCCTTGTAGTTATTTTCTGGGCTGGGACTGTGCTGAAAGGTATGGGTGAAGCACCAGGACCATCGCCAACACCTTCTGAGCATCTCTCACTCATTAGGCGCTCAGGCTGGAGAGCCGCACGACGAAGATGACGCAGCCTCTGCACTCAAGGAACCTGTAACCTGGCTTGGAGAGAAAGCTGAGAAATGATTATTAGCAGACAATCAGTAAATAATAAAAAGCACTGTAAAATCAAGGTAAACATCTCAAAATATAAGACAAGGGAGTTGCACTATAATATGGTTTGAATTCCATACTGCTTGAACATTCTATCATTTTTTTAGAGAAAAATCTGGATAGCCTGTATATAGGCTGTGGCTGGGTAACAAGGATTTGTTATGTTTCTGTGACAACTACTTATTTAGTGATGTGTTCTGGTCTGTTTTTTAAATTCTATGAATTACAAAATTGTTTCATTTCCAAGTCAAGATCTCATCAGTAAGGCTGAGCCAAACACGTATGTCTGCACTCTCATCTGCGCAGCTGCAAATTCTCTCTCTTTTTTTTTTTTTGCTGATGCACTCAGTTCTGCAAAAATGACAATGCTGATAATTATAAGAAGTAAAGTCTTTCTGTTATGATGAGTAAAAAGGGCACAGGGCAAATTTTCCAGTACTGTGGATGGGCATGCTGGTTTACTTGACCTACCGAACCACACAGAGGTCTTTGGCAAGCAATGCTAAGTGTTGTACGTGAGTTTCCTAGCAAAACCCAGGTCTGTTAAGTGGAGGCAGACCACCATATTTGTACTGACACTCTTGATCCTCGTCCGTGCTGAAGGGAATGGCCTCATTAGTGATTCCTTTCCTATTGGAAAGTCACCCCAACTCGTGAATATACATGTGAATTGCACATATTAATGATAACAGCCCAGATTTTTGCAGACAAATACGCATTGAGTTTGTACAGCATTCCTATAGTCTTTAATACATTTAGCCAGTTGTAGAGATAAGAGTCATTGTTTAACATAAGGTCAGGGTTGAGGTTGGGGTATGAGTAATGCAAATTAAAATAATATCTTTCCCATCTGCTTTTAGTCCCATCTCATTGTATTTATAGACCTCCACAGGAATGGAAGTGGCAACATACCTAGGCATCGCTCAAGTAATCCTTTCATGTGTGAATGCTCCTGGGGTTGAGAGGCTCTATAAAGTACATTCCTGCTTTTTCTATTTGTACCTTTACCAGCCTGAAGATAGTTCCAGAAATGAGATTCTTCCCACTTCCAAGGCCTGTCTCATACTTGGCCTCAACCTGCCCCCACCTCCTAGAATGCCATACCCTTCACTCATGTTCCAAATTACATTATAAGGTTTTATTTCACCAGAAACATTATCCTGACTTCCTTTTAACAATCTTGTCTTGAAATGCAATACAATGCAGAATATTATATTATTGAAAATGATGCTTACCCAACTGCTTAACTCTTGGGAGAAAAAAATCAAGTTAGACCTTTATTTCACATGACATGCCAAAATAAATTCAAGTGGATAAAAGCATTAAATATGAGTTCATCAAAACATAAAAATACTAGAAGGAAGGATAGCTAAAGATTTATCTGATTTATGGCTAGGAAAGCCCTTGCTAGAAAAGGTAAAATCAACTGAAAAAATCCGTAAAGGAAAATACTGAATTGACTACATAAACAGCAGAATCTATATGTATGTAAAATTATTAATAAAATTAATGAGTAAACAATAAGAACAAAATAGAGAAAAATGCAATAAAAACTAATATTTTTATATGGAAAACTTATTTAAATCAATAAAATTGTGATATTTCTAAAAAAACCCTAATATCCCCAAAATATGAATAAGCAATTTATAAAAGAAGCCAATTTAGAAATGGCCATTTTATTTTATTATTGTCTTTTTTCTTAAAGATTTATTTTTTAGAGTAGTTTTAGGTTCACAACAAAATTAAGAAGAAGGTACAGAGAGTTCCCATGTATGCACTGCCCCCAACATGCATAGCCTCCCCCTATAAATGACTATATAAAAATGTTGAAGTTTCATCCCTCATCTGCAATGGAATTAATAAGAATTAAGGCAACAGTAAAATCTGATTTTTTTTTTTAAGATTTATCAATATGATGGAGAATAACTGCCTAGTGTTGGGGGAAAGGCAGCAAGAAATGCCTTCTCTTATTTGTAGGAGAACGAACTGGTCAAAACCTTCTGGAAGGCATTGTGACAAGATGTATCAAATGCCTTTAAAATATTCATATGTTCTGACAGATTAATTCATCTTCTAGGAATTTACATTATGAACCACACACAAGTGTATGTATAAGAATGTTATGTTATTTACAATAATTGTTAACAAATCACAAGTAGCCTTTAGGTCCAACATTAGTGGAGTAGTTAAGGAAATTAGGGAGCAACATATAACGACTATTATGCAGTCATTAAAAGATAGTTGGGAAATATTTCAAATGACACAGGAAAATGTTTCTGATTTCATCATAGCTAAAGGAAACTGCAGCAGAATAAAATGTAGTTCAGCCATGGAAAATTCATTTTTAGGGAGTATAATAAAACATGTAAAATAGTAACTGTACCTTTGAGTAGTGGGATTATGGTTGATTGTTATTTATTCTTTTTACTTTCTGAACTTATAAAATTATCATCAGTAGCATCTACTTTTAATAAGAAACAAAATTGTTTTCATGATACCATGAATAATGATATAAAAAATATGATATCCAGCATCCTATGGTATGACTACCTCAAACTAAAAAAGGTTCTACACAGAGAAAGAATCAACAAAATGAAAAGGCAACGTATGGAACAAGGGAAAATATTTGCAAACCATATGTGGTAAGGGGTTAATATCTAAAATATATAAGGAATTCATATAATTTAATAAAAACAAATAATCTGATTTTAAAGTGCGCAGAGGATCTGAATAGGCATTTTTCCAGAGAAGACATAAAGATGGCCAACAGACACATGAAAAGATGCTCAACATCACTCATCATCAGGGGAATGCAAGTCAAAACCACAACGAGATCCCACCTCACACCTGTCAGAATGACTGTTACCAGAAAATAAGAGATAACAAGTATTGGTAAGGATGTAGAGGAAAGGGAACCTTTGTGCACTGTTGGTGGGAATATAAATCAGTACAGCCGCTATGGAAAACAGTATGGAGGTTCCCCAAAACACACACACACGCACACACACGCACACACACACAGTGGAATATTGTTCAGCCACAAAAAAGAAGGAAATAGTGCCACTTAAAACAACAGGGATGGACTTGGAGGGCATTACGCCAAGTGAAATAAGTCAAACAGAAAAAGACAAATTCTATCTGATGTCATTTATATAGAGAGTCTAAAAAAGTCAAGCTCATAGAAAGAGAGAGTAGAACAGTGATCGCCAGGGGCTGGGAGGTGGGGGAAATGGGAAAAATGTTGGTCAGAGGATACAAACTTCCAGTTAGAAGACGAATAAGTTCTAGGAACCTAACGTACAACATGGTGACTGTAGTTAACACAACTGTACTGTGTACAGTTGCTGAGTACAGTAAATGTTCTCACCACATTCACACAATATAGTTGTGTGAGGTGATGGTTGTATTAACCTTATTGTGGTAACCATTTTTGCAATATATATGTACACCCAATCATCACATTGTACATCCTAAACTTATGCACTATATCAATTATATCTCAATAAGGGTGGAAAAATATTTAACAATATGAAAAAATTATGATTTTTTCTAAAAGATTTTATTTATTTATTTGACAGAGATAGAGACAGCCAGCGAGAGAGGGAACACAAGCAGGGGGAGTGGGAGAGGAAGAAGCAGGCTCACAGCAGAGGAGCCTGATGTGGGGCTCGATCCCATAACGCCGGGATCACGCCCTGAGCCGAAGGCAGACGCTCAACCGCTGTGCCACCCAGGCGCCCCCAAATTATGATATTCTTAGTGGAAAAGCAGAATTCAAAATTTTAAGTACAGTATGTTTATGCTTAGGTAGAAATAAATCTTATCTGTAGAAGTAAAGATAAAAATTACCTAAATGAGGGGTACCTGGGTGGCTCAGTTGGTTAAGCATCCAGCTCTTGGTTTTAGCTCAGGTCATGATCTCAGGGTCCTGCAATTGAGCCCCACATTGGGTTCCACACTGGGCATGGAGCCTGCTTGAGAGTCTCTCTCTCGCTCTCTACCTCTGCCCCTCCCTCGCTCTTTCTCTCTCTCTTTCAAAAAACAAACAAACAACCCTAAATGTGACTGTAGTTCAGTTTGGGTGGTAAGATCACAGGTAGCTTTTTTCTGTTTTCATTTGGATCAAAATTATTGATGAATTTTTATAGTTTAACAATGTTGTCAGCCATTTGTCAAATAATTCTTGCAACAAACACGGATTTCATAACTACTGTGTGCCAGGCCCTATGTATGCCAGTTGCTGGAGATTGTTATGATAGAGTTTTTGCCCTGAAGTAAATCAAAGCCTAGTATAGAAACAAGAATAAGATGAAGAAGAAAACACATGATTGAAGTATCTAATCATGCAGCGCCCGGGTGGCTCAGTCGGTGAAGCATCTGCCTTTGGCTCAGGTTACGATCCCGGGGTCCTGGGATCGAGCCCTGCGTCAGGATCCCTGCTCAGCGGGGAGTCTGCTTCTCCCTTTCCCTCTGCTCTGTCCCATTCATACTGTCTCTTTCTCTTTCTCAAATAAATAAATAAAATCTTTAAAAAATATATCTAATCATAAGTTCTATAATAGAAGAAGGGACAGGCTACTATTGGTGCTTTTGGATCCCGGAAACAGGGCAACTAATTCAGACTGGCTTGGAGAAGCAGCAGCAGCAGGAGAAAATTTCACATGAGGGTCACCAAATAATGACACGGCATGATGGACGGACTGAAGAGGGGGTTAAGTTTGTCACGTATTCAGATGGCAATATCTTAATCAGGGTGACTGTCACATGAAATGCTCTCAAAAGAAGAGTCTAGGATGACCTGCAGGTTTCTGGCTTAAAGGTGCTGATATCCTTTAATCAGACAGGAATACTTTTGGGGGCAAGATGCTGTCCCCAGTCTTGGCCACATTGGGTTCAGTGTACCTGTGGGCTATACTAGAGAAATGTCTTGTAATAGATAAGAGTTTGGGAGACAGAAGCAAAGATCTTAGTGGTGTGAATTTGGGTGAAGAACCCAGGGAGGATGTAGAGAGTGAGAAATGGAGCCAAGAATCTCGGACAGGGCTCAGAGGAAAACACATATTTAAGGAAGCACCTGAGAAGAGTCCCTCAAGAAACAAAAACCATGAGAGAGTGAGGTCCAGAAGCCAAGTGGGAGAGAGCTGTGGTTAAAGGTGCTGAGTGCTTCAGAGAGCACCAATGAATGAGAGCTGAAGTGCCACGGCATGAGCCAGACCTTCCATCTAATCTGCGTACAAAGGGGGAGCAAGGTAGGAAGAGAAGCTGGAAAGATGGGCGAGAAGGTGGGAGTTGGGGAGTAATCGTGCTGGTACAGCATTATTAAGGTCCAGGAGTATGTTGCTAACATCCAGAGGAAACCGAAATGTGCCAGACGTTAGGGTCTTGGTATAAAGGCAAGGAAGACCTATATCCCTGCCCTTACAGAATTTAAGGTGTTATGGGAGACAGGCAACACCCAAAAGACTAGCTAAAGAATAACTACTTTCCTTAAACTTCTTCCAAACCTGACTCATGGTCACAGAATCTAGTATGTCAGTTAGATGGCTCTTAGCAATACATGCTGTCCGTCTGAAACCTGAGCTGAGAGCCCAACCAAGCTCAGACAATGTCATCGCCAAAGAGGTTCTTGTCCTGTTACATTCAGTTGCACTTCAACGGTTCTGCTGCTAGACTCATTAAATGCTCTCTATTTCCAGCCACCCTGGACCCCTGCCAGGGCAATACTGCCATCCAAGAGCCTCTGATGCATTTACCTGTCCCCACAGAAAAGCAGTGTCTATTCAGAGGACACATAGATACAGACCTGCTCCCTTCAGGGGTGCAAGCCTCCTAGTTGCTGGCATCCTCCTCTTGGTCCTGACATTGTTTTGTGGTTTCTAGGGTATGTTTTGGCTCCCCACGTGAACTGTAGACCCTTGTAAAATTGGGAGATGAAGTCTAGTTTGTCATATGCCACACAGATTCCAGTGCTCGGTACTTTATACAGCCTGTGCCCCTTCCCCCTTTCTTTCTGCTTTGAACCTGGACATGATATATGGAACTGGAAGGGTGATCTTGGGACCAAGAGGTGACCAAACACAAGGGAAAGGTCAAGAGCATCTCCGAGTTTCTAACCATGACATCATCAAGCTTCTAAATCAATGCCAGCAGCCAGCTAATACAATAATTTATGTTAGGAGAGAAAAATGCTTTTTGGCCTAAGCCACTTGTAAATTGAGTTTTCTGGTTCCTGAAACTATATGTCATCTACCCAGCATCCATTCTCCCGCTTCCTCATAAGCAGAATCCTGACTCCGTTCAGATATCCTTCCCTCCTCCACTCAGCTAGGTGCTCAGGTGATACTGATTCCAGCTCAGGTTCTGGGGGTGGCACTGATTGGCCAAGCGTAATCCCATTACCCTTGCCCGTGTTAAGGAATCAGTGAGGCATGGGGTGGGGGGCAAGGGCTGAAATCTGTCTGGGGCTTCGGACGAAAGGCTCCTGTGACAGATCAGTAAGAAGAGTCTGTCTCTCTCCTTCCGGAGACTATTGCTGTGTCCAGGTCTGATACCTTGAACTACTGCAGGCACCTTGCCTCCCCCCCTGAGGACGATGCCAACACAAAAGATTGTGGGGTGAAGAGACAAAGATAACCTGGGTCTTTGTGGACTTTGTTGCCCCCCCAACCAACCGGCTTGGAAGGCCACTTAACCCTTGAGCTTCTGTGCTGCCACGATGTAAATTCTTTATTCTTTCATGTGGTTTGAGTCGGGGGTTTTGTTACTTCCCCTGAAAGCATCTTTGCAGATAATAAGGGTGTTTTTTAAAGTTTTGTTTGTGACGATCTAACCCCAGGTTTCTCTAAGAAAATGTACATCAAGCATCAGCTTGTGTATTTAGCATTTTCCAATGCTGAATAGGATTAATTTCTTCCCTCCTGAAGGTAAAAACTTCAGATACAGACAAGGGTCTAGATCAGCATGTGTCCTGGAGCGAACGTTCGCTTTACCCCGGTCAACCTGACCCAGCCAGAAGAGCGCTCTGATTTGTTAAATGTATGTCTCTAAGGAAGAGAGAGAAATCGAGCCAGTAATAGACTGTCTTCACTGATGGGGCTTTAGGGGGAAATGAGCCAATGAGAAATACCACTCGCACTTCTGATAAGACTTGAGGAAGAGAGACTGGTGATTCTCTCATCATAGGAGCTGGGGCTACAGCAGATGGCGTTTCCCTGGTCGCTAACATCCCTTCTGGGATTATGAAGATAGGGACCCCAGTGAATGATCTGTGGTTGGTGCACTTAGTACTAATGAATGAATATGAATAATTAAAACTATATCTCGGAGTCATTTCCACCCAAGGAGAGGAATGCCTTGAAACCTGCACTGTTCATACAGCCGACAGAGTGCTTGACGCATAAAAGGCACTTGAGACCGTGTGTAAATGGATGAATGAGGGAAGCTAAGGCAGGGGGGCCATTTCTATAGTTTCCTCATCTCCTACCACATTAGTCCAATAAATTGTCTCCTTTTTCTTGTTTAGATGTTCATTGCTGAATATAGCTGAAGTATGCAGGTAGTTTAGGGAGACCTGGAGTAGCCTGTCTGAGGTCCCTGAGCTATTCCAGAAGCATTCTACAGCACACTGCCTCAACCCTTGGGCCAAAACTTTAAGCCCAGAACAATTTTAGAAGCTGTGGGCTGTAGGAGGGCCCTTCCGCAAATACTGCTCAGGCACCCAGGATTTAAACACACCTTGCGGGCTCCAGTCCGCAGGCCTTCATGCTTTTCTGAGAGGATGGCTGTATGAGTCTGTCACCATTGCCATGACAAAGCCTTCAGAAATGAACTTGGAACATTCCAGGGATATAGCCATGTCCTTCATCCACTCACGGTGAGATAATCTGGAGGCCATGTTCCCAGACAAAGTATCAAATATCCACCTTGCTCTTGAGGCTGTTTGGAAGATGTGTCCTCTTAAAAGGCTTAGGTCTTACATTTATTTGAATGCAGGTTTCTCCCGCTCTCTGAAAGTACAGCATTCCTATGAAGGCTTTCATAAGCAGAGATGGAGTAAAGCGAAGAACCAGTTTCCATTAATTTACATGAAAATTTTTTTGAGCATTCCCAGACCCCAAGAAGAACTTCTCTTAGACTTTTCTGATACCTTAGGACACATCTTGCTAACTGATTCACAAAACAAATTGAGATAAAGCCCAGATGCTCAGAGACGCAGTTCAAAGCTCTAGCAGCCTGATGCTGAGATGCTGAGCGTCGGGGCCCCTCTCCCTGCTCCCAGCACAGCAGCCTCCGTAACAGGGGCTGGAAAGCAATCCCTGAACACGCTGTTTTCTTCACCCCTCTCCCCTTTTTTCTGTAAAAATGAAAATCCTCTTTGGATTTCTTTCACTTAGTGAAAACAGGTACTAATATAGGTCTTTAGGAACAGCAATGTGGGGTAAGGTGACCTTTCAAAGAGCGGGGATACTGGTATTACACTTGCTTACTAAGCAGCATTATCACCAGACATGTATTCCCAATTTCAACCCTGAACAAGCTCACAGGGGACTGAACAGTTTCACCTGTTCTAATATATATGTACCTTCTGTGAATGCCCATGATCCGGCACAGTGAAACCTACCATAGTGCCCAATACAATTTGTGGAATTAATGAATAAATGTCGTGGATAACAGGAGTGGAAATAGATATAGGAGATTCTTTCCTAATATCTAAGTACCTCACACTTATTTTTAAAAGTTTTTGAAGATTTTATTTATTTATTAGAGAGAGAGAGAACAGGAGCAGGGGCAGAGGGAGAGGGAGAAGCAGACTCCTCGCTGAGCAAAGAGCCCAATTCAGGGCTTAATCCCAGAACCCTGGGATCATGACCTGAGCCGAAGGCAGACACTTAACCAACTGAGCCACTCAGGCACCCCAGTATCCCACATTTAAAGCAATGTATCTGGCAGACAGTCTAGATGACATATTGGATAAGAAACAATGTCATGGGAGGGAGGATCTGAATGCTGAAACTAGAGGGTTTTCCACCTTATATCATCATAAATAAATACTACATTTGTTGTTTATCCTATATATATGAGTTATTGGCATCATAGCAGATGCTACATATATGACATTGCATCTTATTCTTACAATGACCTTGTATAGTAGATACTATGGTTGTAATTCTTGTTCTGTAGATGAGGAAAGTCAGGACCAGGAGATTAAGCAATTTTCCTGTAGTCACATGGGTAGAAGTGGTCTATGCCTGTGCTTGGCCACTTCATAATCCCACTGGGGGGCCAGGGTACCTCTAAGAAACTGATTGGTTCTGAAAGAGGCTACAAGACTAGAGAGAATTTTGAATCAGGTGGACACCGAAAATATTTCAAAGCTGTAAAGAACTCCTTGGCTCTATTAAAGCCCAGCTTGGCGAGGGTTTGGCTGATATTTTGTCCACTTCCAACAAGAAATCTTCAACTCTTTTCCTATAAAAAATACGTCTAATGCTTTAATCCTAGTCATTGGTAACACTAGACTTGTGTATGAAGAAAAATGCCAAGGAAGAAGGATGGAAGGTACATGTTTACTCTGAACTATGGTGCTGTCATGAGGGCAATCTCGTTTAATCTCCACAACAAAGATATCCCCCTGCCCCACAGGTTCACTCCAGAGCTTGAAAGTCTGGAGCTCTGTGCTGGAGCTTCCTCTTACCCAGAAGGCCCCTCAGTGCCACCACCATCAGCTTAAATCCTGCTCTTCCATTAATGTTAGCTCAAACCTTCTCACCATTCCAGCCTGCAATGACAGCTGCAGCTGGTAGCACTTACTGAGCCCTTACTGTATGCCAGCCCCCGTGATAAACACTTTAATTATTACTCAACTGCCACAATAATGTGCTGTAGAAGGAACTACTGCTAGTCTACTGATGAGAAAACCAAGTCACAGAGCAGTTAAATAACATCCAATGGTCACATAGCAAGGAAGTAGTAGAAGAGTAATCTCTTTTTACTTGTTGGTCAACCATCCTTTTTAAAAACCAATTTGACTTTGGGGCACTTAAAATAGTCCCCAGTGTTTTGTTTCTTGGGTGGTTGTCTTCAAGACACTAGAGCACCCAGATTCAAGAAAATGCACCCACTCACACTAACTAGTTGAGTAAATCTCACATGAACAAACCACCTTTTGGAAATTTCTGTTTTCAAAGCATGTGTTCATTCTATGCTATCCTTATTCTCTTTGGTAATTGACTAGTACCCTAATTTCTTAACAGAGCTTTATGATGCTGCTTAGTGGCTGTGGAATAGATTTCGCTTTATCAGAATAGGTATTGTGGTGCTCTAGAAAAGATTAAAACACTCAAGACACAGTTTCTATAAAAATATTAAAATCATGATTTTAAAGAATATCTAATGACATGGAAATAAGCTCATGATATAGTTAATGAAAGCATGATACAATACCAAATATATAATATCCACCCATAATTTAAATTTAAAATATTCACCTGTAGTTACATATTTTAAAAACCTGGAAATAAGTACAATAAATGTTAAGAGTGGTTAGCTCTAGATGATAGAGTAATAGTGTTTTTTCATTTTCTTCTTTATACTTTATTTTCCAGATTTTCTACAATGACATGCATTGCTTCCAAAATCAGAAAACAACACAAAAGCATTCTCCAGTAAGAGGAACTAATGCACTTTGAGGGAAATGTCTGAGTCCATGTCTAAGGCAGGAAAAGTACAAGGTGAGTCTTGACATATTGTTTCAGAAAGAAAGAAAATGCTCAAAGGCTAATGGGATTGTGTCAAAAGGTTTCAAGAACCAGATCAAAGGGCTCCCACTAGTCAAAGTCAGAACAATTAGAGCATCAGAAATAATAATGAGTATCACTAATGGCAACATACTGAATAATAGTGATAGGAAAAAAAAGAGAAAGGGAAAAGACAGAAAAGACTCGCAAGATAAGAAATGCTATCATAATGATAGTTACTAACATAACCATTTTGCAACCCCCAAAGTAATCATTAGTTAAGGCAAGAATGATCAACAGATGCTAAAACTATTGGTGAAAGGTTGCTGGGGGACTAGATAATGTCACTGTACAGACAATTTATTTACTGCAAAGAGAAAGATGTTCCTTTAGCAAGGAAGAGATTAGGCAGGTCTTACCTTGGCCAAAAGACCAAACTTCACGTCCCTGGAAGTGGAGCAGTCTGACAGCATGTGCTTTCTGATACGATACAACATGAAGTTCACAACATCTCTGATGTGTTCTTGGCAAAAATATTTAACCCGAATCCAACCAAGCCTCTAGACTTGAATTGAGGAGAAAGAGAAACAAGTCAATAATACCACGAGCAAACAATAAGACAAATTCAGAATGTGATACACCTTGTAAGACAATTGTTTTAGATTCTTCAAAACAACGGGTGATAAAAAGAGTAGGATTGTGCTTTTTTCATATTTAATATACCTTGTTTTTTTAGAGCAGTTTTAGGTTTACAGAAAAATTGAACACAAAGCATAGAATTCTCATATACCCTCTCCCAACATCTACAATTTCTTCTATTATTAACATCTTGCATCAATTTCTTTTATTTGTTGCAATTGATTAACCAGTATTAATACATTCTTATTAGCTAATAATAGTCCACAGTTTACATTAGGGTTCACTACTTGCATTGTACAGTCTATGGGTTTTCACGAGTGTATAATGTCATGCGTCTGCCATTGTCGTATCATATGAAGTAAGCTTCACGGCCCCAAAATATCCTCTGCGCTGCACCTATTCATCCCTCTCCCAACCCCTTCACTCCTTGGCAACCACTGATCTTTCTACTGTCTCCATAGTTTTGTCTTCTCCAGAATGTCACAGAGTTGGAATCATACAACATGTAGCCTTTTTGGACTGGCTTCTTTCACTTAGCTATATGCATTTAAGCTGGGATTACTCTGAAAAGTGATCAAATATAGTAACACATGAACTTACATTAGATCCCAATTTTGTTTTTTAAAAAAGGGGATATAAAAGACATTCTTGGAAATTTTAATATGGACAGGATAATGGATGATATGGGGAAATTAATCATTCCTCAGGCAGGATCATGGTATTTTGGTTAAATCTAAAAACTGTCCTTATTCTTAAGAGATGCAGCCGAAATATTTAGACATTAAGTATTATGACATCTGTATTTATTTTCAAGTGCTACAACACATATGTGTGTGTTTGTATGTATGAAGTTGAAGGGTAGTTGAGAGAGAAAGAGAGAGAATATGGTAATAGTACTATTCCTGAAACCTGAAAAATATACAGGTATTACTATCACTTACACTTTTGTATCTGTTTGACATTTACCCCTTAAATAGTAAAGAATTTGCCTGCCTTTGCTGCAAAATCTCTTTTGGGTTAGTTCTACCAGAATCATTAGCTGTGTTCCTCACTGTGATTCTAAGTCAATAGGACTCCTCACTTAGCATGGCTCAGTAGGTATATTAGTGGGTAGTTAGTTGTTTCCAATTATTCACTATTACAAAATAATGTAGCAATGAAAGTTCTTGTACATATATTCGTAGGCATTTGTGCAAGAGTTTCTCTAATGTATTATTCCTAAGAGTTGCATTGCTGGATGAAAGGTATGTGCATCTTCAAACTTACTGGATGTTACCCAAGGAGTCTCCAGAAGGAGCTAATTTTATCTCCATGAGATGAAACAAATGAGAGTTCCTATTTCTTTTCCATCATTCATTCATTCATTTATTAAGTCAACAAGTCTTTATTGAGCAACTACCTTATACTAGGTACTATCCTCGGTACTGAAAATACAGTAACAAACAAAACACAGTCCTTGCCTTCAGTGAACTTATGTTTTAAGAGTAATGGTTGGGGGAAGAGGAAGACAATCAATAAACAAATATATGTGTCAGGTGGTTGTAAGTGTTATGAAAAAAAAGCAAGCAGGGTAAGATAGAAAGCGATTGGGACTGCTATTTTAGTCAGGATGGTGTGGTAACCTTGGGGGGGGGCGGTTTGCAGAGAGCCCCAGGGGATTTTTCCCAGACCTTGAAACCTTACTGGATTTTAATATTGCTTATGACCTGTGGCTTCCTTCTACCTTCCATTTTCTGTCTTTTGTAACAGTAATGTCTATAACTGTCCCATCACTGTATTCTGGAAGCAGATAACTTTTCCAGTTTCATGGGTCACATGCAGAGGAATTTTGTACCAGGATGGATCATACCCAGAGTATCCCCCATTCCTTGCTTAGATAATTTAGATAATGTGATATGGGACTTGGGAGCTGATAAAATTTAGATGAGATTTTGGTCTTGAACTGATGCTTTAATGGGTTGAGATTTGTAAATATAGGAATTGGGTGAATGTATTTTGCATGTGGGAGACACATGAATCTTTGGGGGCCAGAGGGCAAAGTGTTGTAGACTAAAAAATGCTTCCCCCACCCCAAAGATTCACATCCTCATTCCTGGAACTGGTTAATTTTACCTTCTTTGAAAAAAAGTATTTGCAGATGTGATTAAGAACCGTAACATAGGGAGAATATCTTGGGTTATCCAGTGGGCCCTATTTCCAATTATAAGTGTCTATATGAAAGAGAGGGAAAGACGGTTACATAGAGAAGAGGAAGAGGCAGTGTAAGCACAGAGGCAGCGATTGCCGTGATGCGTCTCCAAGTCAAGGAATGCTGGTAGTGCCAGAAGCTGTCAAGGGCAAGGGACCAATTCTCCCCAAAAGCCCCTAGATGAGGCACAGCACTGCTGACATCTTGATTTTGGCCTAGTGATACTGATTTCAGATTTATGGCCCCCAGATTTATGAGACTATAAAGTTCTGTTGATTTAAGCCATCCAATTGTGGTAATTTGTTACAGGAGTCACAGGAAACCAATCCAGGCAGTCAGGGAGGTCACATTTCATACACTGGTACTTGAGAAAAGAACAAGAGAGCAAGGGAGTGAGCCAAAGGGCTGTCTGGGAAGAATGCATTCTGGAAGGAGAGAACAGAAAGTGTCCAGGAAGGCCCACGCTTGGGGTATTAAAGGAATAGCAAAGAGGGCAGTGTGAATGACTGCAGTAAGACAAGAGAAACAGGAGATGAAATCAGAGTGGAGGATAAAGGGCAGAAGATGTTGCCAGACCTTGCAGACTGGAAGACACTGGAGCAGTTTCAGCAGGGAATGACATGGTCTGACTTATGTTAGACTCCTTTTCTGGGTGCTGTGTCCAGAAGAGACCATGGGGGACCAGGGTAGAAGCGGAGAGACTAGTTAGGAGGCTCTTGCTACTGTCCAAGAATGAGATGATGGTGACTTGAATACGGACGGGAATCAGCAGAAATAGTAACAAATGACTAGCATTAGGAAACATTTCAAAAAAAACACAGGATCTGCAGACAGATTGTATATGGAAGGTGAGAGAAAAAGAGGGGTCAGGAATGACTTGACCTGGTTGTTGGCCTGGGGAACTGAAAGGACAGGATTTACCATTTCTTGAAATGAAAAGACCGTGAGACAAGCACAGTTGGTCAGGGGAGGGGGTGTGTGAAGAATCAAGACGTTAGTTCTGGATATGTAAAGTCTGACACGGCTATTAGACATTCAGGTGTTAATAGGTAGTTGCTTATCTGAGCATAGCGTCAGGGGAGACCTCCAGGCTGGAGACAGGAATCTGCAAGTCATCAACAAAGAGATGGTATCAAACATGTTGGAACTGACTGAGATCAGTTAAATAGTGAGTGCAGATAAAGGTAAAAAGACGTTTGGAGAACTTAACCATGAGGCACGTCAGCATGTAGACATCATCAGGAAGAAGAGAAACTGTCAAACAACAACAGAACAGAATAATACAAAACAAAACAAAACCAAACAAAACCGACCAACCAAACAAAAACCAGCTGAGAAGGAAGGGCTGGTGAAGTAGGAAAAGAACTAAGTAGTTTTTTATACTAAAAGGAAATGGAGCAGTACCCGAAAATGTCCCAGGGAAATCATTTTCAAACTGGAATTCTCCAGCTAGACGATGTGTCAATCAGTGTGAGGAGGAGCTGCAAGGGAATTGATCACTGACGAGGATAACATGAATCCTAGGAAACAGGAGGGCCATCATGGAAGAGAGGCAGAGGGAATTCCTAGGACGATGGTGAAGGGAAAGCACAGAAATCTCGGGGAGAAGGATGATTTCTCTGGGGGAAAATGGAATCAAGATTTATCTGGGGGCGCCTGGGTGGCACAGCGGTTAAGCGTCTGCCTTCGGCTCAGGGCGTGATCCCGGTGTTGTGGGATCGAGCCCCACATCAGGCTCCTCCGCTATGAGCCTGCTTCTTCCTCTCCCACTCCCCCTGCTTGTGTTCCCTCTCTTGCTGGCTGTCTCTATCTCTGTCGAATAAATAAATAAAATCTTTAAAAAAAAAAGATTTATCTGATATACTTGAAAATAGATGTGTGCATACATGAGTGTGTGAGTGTGTGTGTGTGTGTGTGTTTGGAGGGGAGGTGGGGAGCAGGAAGGAGAAGACTAGCCAGTTTTAATTTACTATATAATGGTGGAAAGTCAACAGGTAAGAGTTAAAATTGATAAATCAAAACAGCAATTTAAGAATATTATTCACCTAAATATTGAAAGAAAGAGCTAAAGAGTTGAAAGTGATTGCTATTGGGGACCAGGAATCAAGAGAGGGAAGGAATGGAATGATGGGCTTTGGTTTTTTACTTATAAACCTTTAAGTACCAAATAATTGTTTAGTATGTACACATAATATTTATTTTAAAACTAATTTTAAAAAAGAGCAAAATATAGGTATTCCGTAATCAAGTGAACACAATTTCTGGGGAATAAAGTGGAGTTAGCTAAGGTATGTGCATTGAACATTGAGTTTCTCCAAGGACAGGAATCAGAGGTTGGTGAGTGTAGACTGGGGAATGGTAGTCATGGGGGAGCCTGAATGGATGAAGTTCAAGAAAGAATGGGAGGAGGAGGAGACGGAGATGGCTTGTGTTTTCACTGTTTCAGTGGGCTTTGATGTATGAAAGTTTTAATTCCAGGGCAAACTTACCCATTTCCTTTGTGGTCTGTATTTATTTTGTGTCCTCTTTAAGAGAGCATTCCTACACGTTCCTCTAAAATTATTGTCCAAGCTTTCTTATTACTTTAAGTTTGTTAAAATGAAAATTCTATTTTAAAATAAAAGATGATGACACTCAAAGTTTCTCTTCCCACAGTTTTCTAACTTCCTTGGACAAAAGGTCAAATCATTTTTTCTCAAAGAGAGGATATCTATCAAATATTCCCTTTTTGAAATGTCTCATGGGATAATTTGAAACAGCCCTCTAGCAACTTTGAAATATGAAAGTATTCATTGTATTTTTATGGGATGATAGTTCCCTTGAAGGAAAGAATAATAAACTATATACTGGTCTTCACTAATTATCAAAAATCTTAACTGCTAAATTGTAACATAGAGTTCCAGAACTCGATATGGTTTTTTAACCCTTTGCTGCTTGAAGTGTGGTGCCCCACCTGGGAACCTGTTAGAAATACAGACTCTCAGGCCCTACCCCAGACCCACTGAATCAGAGTCTGCCTTTTAACAAGGACCCCAGGTGATTTCTATGCTCATAAAAGTTTGAGAAGTGGGGGCTTAACCCCCGAGACAGAGAAGAGCACAAGAGACTAAATCTGTAATAATTTTCCTCTTCTGAGTGTGGTTCTCTAACTTGCCTGCACATTGGAATCACCTGGAGAGCTTTCAACACTACAGATGGCTGAGGCCCACTCCCAGAAAATCAGATATGATTAGTCTGGAATGCACCCTGGGCACTGAAAAGTTTTAAAGCAGACCCCCCCCCGCCCCCGGTAATTCTAATGTTCACAAAAGGTTGCCCCAGAAAACCTATGAGTTAGACATGCTTTCAGCTGAAAGGAAGAGCAAACCCCAGTAGCAGCGGCTTAAGCCAGTGGTTCTCCAACTTTGCTCTACAGTGGAGTCCCTTGAGGAGATTTTTAAAATCCTGACGCTCAGTCTGCAACCCAAGAGATGGGTGCATTCCATCGTGTTACCTAACAGCCAGGTCTTCTCTCCCCTTTGTCTTCCACCGAACGGAAACATAGCTGGGATTTTTCCAGGCCTCTTTGCAGCCTTTGCGGTTATACACCTAAGTCCTTGCCAATGGACTAGGAGTGGAAGTGTGTGCCACTTGTGGGTCAGCCCCGTAAATCTTCTTAGGGGGGCTCCTCCATACTCTTTCTCCTCCCTCCTGCTTGGAATGGTCACGACCAGAACAACCTTCACTCTAGAGAACAACAGATGGGTACCAGAGGGGAGTTGGCGGGGGATGGGTGAAATAGGTGAAAGGGAAAAACAAAACAAAACAAAAAAGAAGAGCCACCCACCAATCTGAAACGTCCATTGTGGGCTGTTCTGTGGAAGAGAAACAGTCAGCAGAATGTGTGAGGCATTTTCATTATGTCTACTTTACAGACGAGGAAGGTAAGACAGAGCAAGGTTCAGTAACTTGCTCAGAGCCACACAGCTAGGAGGTGGCAGAGAACAGACTTACAACCACAGTTTTCTTATTTCAAAACCCGAGCTCTTCATCACACACCATGTACCTTTCCATGGAGTTTTGCAAAAGAGCACGCATAGTTGGAAAGCATGAAGAGTTAATAGCGTCTGCAGTTAAGGCAGAAAACACCTCTGCTTTAAAGACAGAATGTTTGATTCTGCATTTTGTGGCTTCTTGCTCAGTAATTTTTAACTGCAGGTCTTTGGTTCCGCAATCAGGTCTCTCTGGCTTCCTCCCTCTCACATGTGTTCTGTATGCTCATGTCTGTTCTAGATGCTACTGCTATGTTAGCCCTCTGAAAAAACAAGCTTCTCACGGCTCTTCCCTCAGAAATCTCCAGAACCTACCAGCTAAAGTTCCATTTCCTCAGCTTGGCCCTGAAGGCCCGCCTCATCTGGTGCTAACTTACCTGCCAGGCTTTTCCTACACTAGCCCTCTGCTCCACCCACATATGCTTATCCCGCTTCAGGAGCCACCAACGGTCAGGGCAAGAAGGAACTTGAAGTTCAAGGAATTCAATAACAATCTGTATCAGTTATCTATTGCTATGTGACAAACCATCCTAAAACTTTGTGCCTTAAAACAAGATTTACCATTTCTTACTCGTCCACGGTTTGTGTGGCTCTTCTGTCGGTCTCACCTGGGGTCCCTCACATGCCTCCATGGCTGGCAGTGGGGATGGACTTGAAGTCCATGAAGGTCTTTGTCACAGGCCTGGGGTCTCGGTGCTGTCAGCTGGGGTGCCTCCCATCTCCTCCACATGGTCTCCCTCCATGAGATGTCTCATTCTCCAGTCTTCTCCACATGGCCTCTCTCTCCAGTGGGATACTCTGGGCTTCCTTACACCTGGCTTCCAATAGGAGAAAGGCAGAAGCTGCTGGGCCTCTTAAAACTTAGACCCGTATCCTGTACAACGTCCCTTGTGCCACATTGTACTGGTCAAAGCAACCACAGGGCCAGCCCAGACAGACTCTGTCTCCTGAAGAGAGAAGTGGCAGAGAACCTGTGGCCTTCTTTGATTTCCCATGCCATCGCATTTCTTCTACATCCTCCTCCCCTAATTCTCACCATCATCACCCAATGTTCCTTCTTAGAATAGCCACATCCCAGTGTTTAAGTGGGGGGTGGGGGGGCTATGTTTGAATCCCAGCTCTGTCCCCTATCTACAATGTGAGCTTGAGTGAGTTACTAGACCTCTCTGTGCCTCAGTTTGTTCAACCGTAAATGAGGTAGGAGGGGGAGATAAATCCTACATCATTGGGTTGTCGTGAAAATTAAATGAGTGAATACAATGCATTGGAACAGTGCCTGGCTTTAGTCTTGCTAAATATGATCTACTGTTGGTGTTTGGGGGATCTAGTTCTTCTTAGATGGTACAGAACACAAAGGAATTAGGCTAGGCCTGGGGTTTAGGCTCCAGGGCAGAGGGTTTTCAAGGAAGGTATATATATATAATCCCTAAGGAGTCCTTCTTGCTCAGAATGCCTTGACTTAGTCAAGATTACAGGAGGGATATCTTAGGGGAGAGTGTCTGAGTGCTTCTTTCTCAGCTTCTCAAAGTGTTCCTCCTAAGATAAAACCCCTATTTCGATGAAGCTAGAAATCCACATCCTATGCCTTAAAAGGTAATCTCAAAATCAACAAAGTTCAGTTTTCCTAATTTAATAGAGCTTCAAAATTCATCCTATTAAGACTTAGACCCCCAGTATTTCAATGTCTTTTTTTCCGCAACGGCATTTCTTAGATCCCAAGGAGCAAACTGCAGCAGAAGCCCGTCCGCAGGCTTCTAAAGATTGGCAGTTCCAACGTCGGCACACAGCACACTCAGCCCTGAGCAGCCGTGATTTACAGCAGCAGGGTCTGGGCAGGAAATCCAGCAGCTCTCACTACACATGACAGAACGCAGAGCCCAAAGCACCCAGACCGTGTGGCAAGAGGAGTGGGGTAGAGCTACGAGAATAAATTGGGAGCCAAGGGCAGACCTCTGTGGGTAATGCTGGTCTCTCTCTCTGACCATTAGTCATGCTCTGTGGCCGTGAGTCTTATTTTTCCAGTTCCAACCTTTCACAAACAGGTTAATCATTGCTCTTTCTAAGAGAGAGAGGAAGAAGAAAAATGATTTAAATTCACTCAGAGGCTGAGGGTAATCATACTAATGCATTAGTTCAGTTGTTATTTTGGGGCAAGATCGCTATTAGTCTGCCATAATTCATCTGCAGGTTCTGTAATAAGCTTTCCTGCCATTATTTATTATTTGTTTTATAGCACAAAATATGCAAAGTGTGGTCTGAGAGATGAGAGTGGTATGTAGAGCTTATGCCTAAAATTCTGATATAAATTTAGTTAGTGTCTTTATTGTCTTCAATTCAAGTAATGTTTTTGGATTACCAAGTATGGCTACAGCATTGTGCTAGGCACTAGCAAGGGGAGGAGATACAGGAAAGGAGAAGCAGACATTATTGAGCCCATACTCTGATAATATGGAATTTCTAATGGGCCCTGGGAGTCACAGCCTGTCCTCAATAGCTTGCAGTGTAGATGTGGAGATGACATAAACTGACAAAAATGGGTAACATTTTTTTCCAGCTTTATCAAGGTATAACTGACCCATAAAATATATACTTAAAGTGTACGATACAACGTTTTGATTTAATGTATACATCTTGAGGGGCACCTGGGTGGCTCAGCCATTAAGCGTCTCCCTTCAGCTCAGGTCATTATCTCAGGGTCCTGGGATCCAGCCGAATCGGGCTCCCTGCTCAGTGAGGAGCCTGCTTCTTCCTCTCCCACATCCCCTGCTTGTGTTCCCTCTCTCGCGGTCTCTGTCAAATAAATAAATAAAATCTTAAAAAAAATAATGTACACATCTTGAAATATTTAAACAAGCTAATTAACATATCCATCACCTCACTATTACTATTTTTTTGTAAGAACACTTAAAAGCTGTTCTCTTAGCAAATTTCAGGTACACCACACACTATTGTTAACTATAGGCCCCATGCAGCACGCTAGCTTTTCAGAATGTATTCATCTGGCATATCTGAAACTTTATACCCTCTGATGAATATTTGCTCATTTCCCTCACCCCTTAGCCCCTGGCAAGCCCCATTCTACTCTGGGCTTCCAAGAGTTTGACTTCGGTAGACTCTCTGTACAAGCGACATCATGTAGTATCTGTCTTTCTGTGTCTGGCTTATCTGACTTAGGATAATGTCCTCCAGGCTCATCCATGTTGTTGCAAGTGATAAGACTTCCTTTGTTTTGAAGGCTGAATAATATTCCGGTGTGTGTGTGTGTGTGTGTGTGTGCGCGCGCGCACGTGAGTGTATTATATCTTCTTTACCTATTCACCCATCAACGGACACTTAGTCTGTTCCAGTATCTTGGCTACCATGAATAATGCTGCAAGGAGTACAGGAGTGCAGATATCTCTTCAGCATTGTGATTTAATTTCTTTTGAACATATAGTTCTATTTTTAAACTTTGAGGAACTCCATACTTCTTTCCATAATGACTGTACCAACAGTGTACAAAGGTTCCCTTTTCTCCACATTCTCAATAATTATCTTTTGTCTTTCTGATAACAGCCCACCTCACAAATTTGAGGTAATATCTCATTGTAGTTTAATTTATATTTCCATGATGAATCATGTTGAGCACCTTTCAGATTCTTGTCCATTTGTATGTCTTCCTTTGGGAAATGTCTATTCAGATCCTTCAACCATTTTTAAAAATCAGGTTGTTTTCCTGCTTTGAGTTGAGTTGCTCCTAATATTTTGGATATTAACCCCTTATGAGATGTATGGTTTGCAAATTTTTTCTCCCATTCTGTAGGCTGTCGTCACTCTGTTGTTTCCTTTGCTGTGCAGAAACTTTTTAGTTCAATGCAGTCCCCTCTATTTTTGTTTTTTCTGACCCCTTTTGGGGTTGTATCCAAAAAATCACCGCCCAGACCAATGTCAAGAAGTTATTCCCTTATGCTTTCTCCCAGTAGTTTTATAATTTTAAGTCTTGTGTTTAAGTCTTTGGTCCATTTTGAGTTGGTTTTTGCATATAGCACGAGATAAGGGTTCAATTTCATTCTTCTGCGTATGGACATCCAGTTTTGCCAATACCATTTGTGGAAAGGATCATCCTTTCCCAATTGTTCGTTTGTGGCACCTTGTCCAAGATCAGTTGACCATACACGCATGCGTTTATCTCTGTGTCCTCTATTCTGTCCCATTGGTCAAAATGTCTGTTTTTATGTCGGTATCGTACTGTTGAGGTCACTACAGCTCTGTAGTGTATTTTGAAATCAGGCCGTGTGATGCCTCCAGCTTTGTCCTTCTCCTTCAGGTTTGCTTTAGCTGAAGGCAACATATTAACATTAAGAGATACTTTGAGGCTCGGTGAGAGTGTGGATTGGGAACATGGGGCCCTGTTGTCACAGAACCCTCTCCCCAGGAGCAGCGCCCTAGAATTGAATATCATGTAGAGGTTAAGAATCATGGGCTCAGGGTCCACATGTACCAGATGGGCTCTGGCTCTCGCACGTACCAGCTCTGTGAGTCTGGCAAGCTGCTTGCCTCCTCTGTGCCTTGGCTTCTTCATCTGTAAGACGGACATGAGTGACATCTGCCTCAGAGGGTAGTTGTTAAAATTAAGTGAAGAAAAAATACTTAGGCTAACCACATCACTAGTGTCGTTCAAGTGCTAGATGTATGTTTTCTCATTGTTCCGAAGGGCACAGAGGAAGGGGAGCAACATCAAAGACGTGCGGTAGAAGATGATATAAGCCATCTGTTACTGGACAAGAATAATCAGCATGGGGTTGTCACGGTCTCTCCCACGCTCCATCGTTTTGCTCGCTTGGCTCCTGGAGGCACAGGGTGTGGCGAATGGAGAAAAGTGGAAGGGGACACGAGATTTAGTCTGGTGTGACCTCTTGTGTTTCCTTTGACATTCTTCAAGAGGTTCTGGTGGGGTTTGAATTGCTTTTCAATTATTCTTGCTCTCTAACTGCTCTTTCTTTAAAGGTGACACGGGGCGGAGACTGTCAACAGGGGCTTCCGGTTATTTCTTCTTAATCTGAAGTGATCTCAGCCACATCTGAACCCTTGGGCCACTCTGTTTGAACTAGGTTTTTTTAACGCTTGCCCTGTCTGTAACAGAGTATGTTTCCTTTTGCACGTGTGATACGCCTCTGATAAACCCTATCTGGGTCAAGGCTAGGCCTTATTTGCTTTGTATTCTGACCATAGCCCTTTACACGGAGTAGCTTCTCATCATTATTGTTGAAATAAAAAAGAGTATTTTCTAAGGTGAGTGATAAGCCCCCTACTTGGAATAGAAGTTTCCAACCTTAAATAGTAGAAGTCCTAAGAATTTTATAATCCTAATCTTGAATAGGATTTCTATTCATTCCAGAAACTGAATGGGCATCTTTAATTTGAAGTAAAAAATGTGACTACTTGTTTTCATTTCAGATGCTGCATTGGGCAGAATCGAGAAGCCTCGGCCAGCCCTGGTTTCCTCCTGAGGTACGACGCTTTATTAAGAATGCGCTAGAGCTGGGGCTGTAACGCGGTTAATGCGGTTGGTTTCCTAGTCTAATAGCTGTGAGCAGAGCTGGCAGGCAGGGATAGGTATTTTCAGATCAACTGCACTCCCAGCTTATGATGCCAAGAAACCTCTTTAGTGGACAGTATTTAAAAGGCAACTCATAATCCATATTGCAGTTTAGAAAATATCACAGAAGAAAATATCCAGATAAATTTTGGATTTCAGTTATCCTTTCCAGTGCTATCATTATATAAGAACTTCTTATAACTCAAAATAGAGGTTTAGAGAAATAGTTTAACATTTACAGCATTTAGTTCACTCCTTCCCACCAACGCCTGGGCCAGAGGGGATTAATAATGAGAAGGTAACTTTCAGTGGGGTCAATTGAAAGAGGGGTTTTAGAGAAATACGAGGTACAGCGTAAATCTCATTAACAAAACAGAGTGTGACCTATTTGTTAAATGCCATTTTGAGGCTAGAGGCTGCAGAATAGTGGCTTTCAACCCTGGCTTCCCATTACAGTCATTTTCTTTTTTCTTGCTTGTTTTTATTCTTACTTTTTAAAAAATATATGACATATATTCACAGTGAAATACACTAGTCTTAAGTGTGCAGCTTGATGAATTTTTATAAGGGCATCTACCTGTGTATACGATCAGATCAAAATATTTCTAGGACCCCAGAAGCCTCCCCAGAGGTAACCACTCTTCTGACTCTTATCACCATGAACAAATTTTGTCTGCTTTTCAACTTCATATAAATAAGAGCATACAATGTGCATTCTTATGCATCTGGGGTTTTTCTTAACTGAATAGAATGTCTATGCGATTCATCTATGTTGTTGCTTGTATGGTGTGCTCTTTTATATTATATGTAGTGTGTGTGTGTGTATATGCTATGTAGTATTCCCACATATGAATATATTTTATATTATATGTAATGTGTGTGTGTATGCTATGTAGTATTCCCACATATGAATATATTTTATATTATATGTAATGTGTGTGTGTGTGTATATGCTATGTAGTATTCCCACATATGAATATATTTTATATTATATGTAATGTGTGTGTGTATATGCTATGTAGTATTCCCACATATGAATATATTTTATATTATATGTAATGTGTGTGTGTGTATATGCTATGTAGTATTCCCACATATGAATATATTTTATATTATATGTAATGTGTGTGTGTATATGCTATGTAGTATTCCCACATATGAATATATTTTATATTATATGTAATGTGTGTGTGTATATATGCTATGTAGTATTCCCACATATGAATATATCAGTTTATTCATTCTACTGTTCGCTTTTTTTTTTTTCAGGGTGAAGCAAACAAATCTGTCTTTGTGTACATGAAATATCTCTGGAAGAAACTGTTAACAATTGCTCTGGGAAGGGAAACTGAGTGACTGCAGGGCAGGGATGACACAGAAATTTACTTTCCACATTCAGTTCTCTCTCTGTAGCCTTTGATTCTGTCCAGTATATCTGCTATAGATAATTCATAAATTTAAGTAATTGAACATTTTATTTAAAATTAAGTCTCTCTTATGTTTCAGTTCTGGAAATTCATTCTACCATTGATGGGCTTTTGGATCGTTCCCAGTTTTTGGCGATCACGAATAAAGCTTCTGTGAATAATCCTGTACCCGTCTTTCAGTGCCACAGACACCAAACCCTCTTGGGCATATACCTAGGAGTGGAGCTGCTGAGCTGTAAGGAAGGCATACGCTTAGCTCAGTGGATATCGTCAAGCATTTTCCAAGATGGCTGCATAAACTAAATAATATTTTTTGAGAGAAGAGCTAGAAAGCAGGTGGGGAGGGGCAGAGGGAGGGGGAGAGAGAGAACTTTCAGCAGGCTCCAAGCCCAGCCTGGAGCCCAGTGCAGGGCTCAATCTCACCACCGTGAGATCATGACCTGAGCCCAAACCAAGAGTTGGATGCTTAACCAACCGAGCCACCCGGGCGCCCTGGTTATATTAATTTATATTCCTACCAGCAATGTATGAGAATTCCAGGTGCTTTATGTCTTCTCCAACAGCTAATATTACTCAATTTTTAAAAGTTTAGCCTAGGGAGCTTTATAAGATAGCATCCACACAGAGATTTATATAATTCTTCTCGAGCAGCAGTCACACATCCATACTTTTGGAAGTTCTCCCAGGTTATTCCAATGTGCAGTCAGGGCTGAGAACCATGTATTTGAATGATGTCCTTACTTGGCTGGCTATTGGAATCAGTGGGAGAACTGTAGAAGATATAGGTTCTTGGGTCCTATCCCAGACCTGCTGAATCAGATTCTCCAAGGGAAAACCTGTGGTTTAAACTAGCTCCTGGAATGATCTGGATACAACCAGCCCTAAGTTTGACAACCACAGGTTTAAGACATGTTTACTAAAAATTTTAGCTACTTTCTTTTCATTGAAAGACACACCCAGTAAGCAAAGAGAAAATAAAAGCAGTTCATTTGTCTATGCAATGGAAAGTAAGCCTTCTCCTAACCTAGACTCCCAGTGCCCCTCCACAGAGGTAACTGTACTGTTGAGTTTCATGTTTTGCATGTAATCTAAAAATTTATGGAACATATCACATTTGTTAAGATACTTTATGTTGCAAGTCATTGAAAACTCTTCATGCACTGGCTTCAATTTTAAAAAGAACGTGGGGATAACTGATTTCCAGAACTGTATAGTCCAGAGTTAGCCCTGGCTTCAGGTAGTCAGCTTTTTACACCTCTCAGCTGTTCCTTCATCATCAGGCCCATTCCCTTCACAGCAGCAACATGGTCGCAGCTGTTTCTGGCCTCAGAACTTCAACTCCCCATACTTTGCCACCATCTTCTGGTCCATTCTCTACAAATCCTGGTATTTTCTCTGTCACACTGGTCTGAATTGGGTTACACACTCATCCCTGATTGGCTTAAGCCTGTCTGTTAACTCTGAAGACTAGGTCATTTTACCAAAATATGTGATTACAAATGTGAGTGAATTTCGCAAAGGAAAATCAAATGAACGTTCTCCACAGAGTAATCATGGCTAACCCTTAATACCATTTACTATGGAACAGTACACTCTAGAGTTACCAAAAACCCATTTCAGAAAGCATGTTATAGCCCCCCTGGTCAAGATAGGTTGTCCAGGGAGTCTGGCCTAAACCCCAAAAGGTCCTTGCAATGTTTGTTTTATTGTTGTCTTCTTCTTCTTCCTTGTCTTAGTGCAGGGTAGTGGAGGGTATGCTCAGGGGCAGAAGCCGGGGGAATCTTGGAGGCGAGGGATGGTTGGTTTGGAGAGCATGCTCACTCTTGTGTTCGGGTCTCCTTCCGCCACCTTGGAAATGAATTGGCTAAATTCTATTTAGTTCCTGATTAATAGGCATCCACCTCCTTCTGCAGCTGTGAGGTCAGTCTAGCTTCCGTAGTGGCTGTCCTTTATACACATACTCTTCAGGAGCCTCCTCATGGACCGTACTTGGTGTGGCGGCAGAGTTAGTAGAACTCTGTGATAAGTAGGGATTAGCCTTGCAGTCCCATTTAGCTCCTCCAGACAACCTCCTGGTTACCTTTTGTTAGGACTGGTTCTTCTTTAACATCATCCATTAGGAAATTCAGGGGTCTCCTACTCCAACACTGATGCTGGGCAGAATTGTACCAAAACAAAATGGCGTCTACTCTACATGGTCAACATATGTCCTAGTACTGGCCTACTTAAGACTTATAAACAACTCTGAAATTGTAAGATTAGTATGAGCAATCCTAAAAATGGTTTCCTTCCTATCTCTCTCTATCAGTTGTGACTGGTATATTAGGTGTTGTCTAAAACAAGAACAGAAATTGTATTAGTTTAAATGAATTAATAAACAGCTTTATGGGGGGGGGTGGGAGAATTGGTAACAATATTGTAAACTGTTGTGTGTACTACAAACTTCCTTGTATATACATTTTATATGACCTATTTTTATATCATAATGCTTTTGATAGACATAACTTATTCCAATGGACTCTACTACTACTATTATTATCAATTTGTTTAGTTTTTTCCTACCTGAACACTGGGAATCTTCTTTTAACACTAATCTAGAACTTTCTAGAAGTATTCTTACTTTTTGATGGTACTGGAATGTTTTCAGCCTATCTTGCTTTTTCTCTAAGACTGGTTCCAATATCCACCAAGGAACTCTGGCTCCTTTTCGTGGCAAATAGTGAGACAGGTCAAAATGCAGAGTCTATGTTGCACTCCAGACATGACTGTGACTTTTGGCTGCAGGAATGACAGAACCAAAGGCACAATGTACATAAAGCATGGTTCTCAACAGGGACAAATTTGTCCCCCACAAGACGTTTGGCAAACTTGGGGACATTTTTGCTTGTCATGACTGGGGAGAGGAGGCTTGCTACTGGCATCTAGTATCTACACTCCATGGCCAGGGATACCGCTAAATACCCTACAATATGCTGGACAGCCACAACCATAAAGAAGTATCTGGCTCCAAGTGTCAGTAGTGCTGAGGTTGAGAAACCTTGCCGGAAAGCATTAGTTCATGTCGATGCTTTCAATTTACCTGCTCTAGTTTCCTCCCTTTGTTTTTGAAATATCTTATTATATATACAGGTAAGTTTCCAACCCTTTTGTGCATACTTACACACACACGCGCGCACACACACACACACACACACACAATACATATATATACCCCTATCAAATTTGACATTTTGTATTATATATTATCACCCAAAATCCTGTATTTGAATTAAAGGGCTGCCCAGAACAGCATATATTATCCCCGCTTCCCATGTAGAGCATTTATGGTGCTCTAGTGGTTGTATTTTAGGTTTTAGGGTGACTAATGCGATTTACAAACAGAATACATAAACATCAGAATACATAGAAATGTCATGGGAAAGTGTGGTGACCATGCTCTTTTTTTTTTTTTTTTAATTTTTTTCCTTCCTTCTCAACTCTTAGTTCAAAATCTGGGAACTGGTTCTAAATACTGCAGAGTCTATGATCTGCTGGTTGGTCCTATCAGAGAGTAGCACCAGCTGTCAGAAAAGAAAAGCAAAATCCAACCACCCTCAAGAGGACCATTCCTCAAGGGCATCTTAAAGGCATGCAGCCCCTAGCATGACAAATAGAGGCCCTGCTGTGGAATCCATTTTTATATTTTCCTGTTAATAGTGCCATTTTCATTCCCTCCTTATTTATTTATTTATTTATTTATTTATTTATTTATTTATTTATTATTTATATCTCTTTTTTTAAAGATTTTTAAAATTTTTAAAACTAATCTCTCTACACCCAATGTGGTGCTCAAACTCACAACCGCGACAAGAGTCTCACACTCTACGGACTGGACCAGCCAGATGCCCCTCATTCCTTCCTTATTTTTAAACATTTTTGAAATACAGCATACACACAGGAACGTGTACATATCGTAAGTGTGCAACTCGACGAATTTTAAAAACCTGATCCCACCTGTATAAGCAGCTCCTAGAGTGAGACACGAGCCATGACTAGCAACCAGGAATGCCCTGGCGTTCCCTTGCAGTGACTACCCTGCCTCCCAACCAACTCATTCTTTTAGCTTCTGACAGCACAGACTAGTTTTACCAATTGTTAAGATTTGAATAAGTGAACTCATACAGTGTGTACTCATTTGTGTCTGGTGTCTGCCACCCAACAGTGTGTTTGTGAGATCCATGCACACTGTTGCGGGTTAGTTGGCAGATCCCTCGTTCTTACTGAGGATGGCATTACAGTGGGTGGATATGCCACAGCTTACCCAGCTGACTGTGGATGAACATGTGTGCAGCTTTCATTCACGGGCATGTCACTGTCTTTTGGTGAGCATATGAAACACACACACGCATTGCTGTTGGTTCCTAGGAGTGGCATTTTTGGGTCATAAGTATGCACGAGAGTAACTGTAGTATACAATGCCAAACGGGCTTCCCAAGTGGTTGTGCCTATTTACACACCCATCGTTAATGTGAAAGGGTCCCATTTGCTCCACATTATCTCCAGCACTTGATATTCTCTTTTTCTTGTTAAGCGTTCTGGTGGGTATACAGTGGTATTGCAATGTGGTTTCAATTTGCATTTTCTCTATGATGAAAGCAACCAAATACCTTTTCATATACTGGTTGGCGATTTGGACATCATCTTTTGTGAGACGTCCATTCTCTATTCTTTATTTTTAAAATCTTACGGTATTATCTTCCCTGCTCTATTTCATTTCCCTTGCTGTGTAGAGACTTTCTCCCAACCCTTGCCCTGGGGAGTCCTTATAACATTAGAATTTTTAGGGTAACACTCTTTCATCTTATTTTTGAGCTTGTGCTAATTCACTCTTTGTTCCTTTTTCTTAATGAGGAGTATTTTATATTAATGATCACTTGTCAGTATACTAAAGATAAAAAATAAAGGACTTCATTTCTTCAGAAACTTTAAATGTAGAAGTATAACCTACTAAGGAAAGCAAGTCCTGCTCATGAGGCTCGCTTTTTGGCAGGTATTTTAACTTTAGACCAAACCAGTACCAGAGAAATCTGTAATATTGAGGGCTTTCTGCTAAATCTTTAATTTCATTAACTTAAAATGTGGTTAAAATGCATATCAAGATTTTTTTAGTTAAATACATACAAGTTTATAGAATATAAGGTTACGTTCTTACTCATAAGAGGTCTGATTCATAAATACTGATTATAAAAAATACATATGTAGGGGCCCCTGGGTAGCTCAGTCAGTTAAGCATCTGACTCTTGATTTTGGTTCAGGTCATGGTCTCGAGGTCATGAGATCGAGCCCCTCATCGGACTCTGTGCTCAGCAAGGAGTTTGCTTGAAATTCTCTCCCTCCTTCTGCTCCTCCCCCTGCTTACTCTCACTCTCAAATAAATCAATGAATAAATAAATAAAATCTTTAAAAAATATTTATGTAGGTAAATTAAAGAACATTTCAATTAAAATTCCACTTTCATTATTACATTAGTTCCATTTTTACTAATATTTTTGCACACAATTTTCACCCATATTTTTTAATAGTCTCAGATATTTTGTATGAGGTTCAACAGAGAAAGGTTGTATTGTTTTGATGTTAAGTATCCACATTTTCTGCATCTTGACAATATACTGTGACTGGACCTCCCCCCTCCCCCATTTCTACATTCTGTGGGAATTGTATAGCTACCACCAATGAAGTTTGCCAGTAGAAATCTATTCCCAATTTCACATGGTATTATCTTTAAAAATCCCTCATAGTGAACCCAGAAATAAACTCACACATATATGGCTAATTAATTTATGACAAAGGAACCAATAATTTACAATGGGGAAAGGATGGTCTTATCAGTAGTGTTGGAAAAACTGGACAGCTTCATGCGAAATAGAGAAACTGGACCATTATCTATACCATACACAAAAATCAACACAAAATGGATTAAAGACTTGAACATAAGACCTGAAACCATAAAACTCCATAAAGAAAACACAGGGGGAAAGCCCCTTGATCTCAGCCTTGGCAACGTTTTTTTTAGGTTTGACACTGAAAGCAAACACAAACAAGTGGGATTATATCAATTGAAACAGCTTCTTTATAGCAATGGAAACCATCAACAAAATGAAAGGGCAACCTACAGAATGGGAGTAAATATTTGCAAACTGTATATCTGATAAGGGGTTAATATCCAAAATATGTAAAGAGCTCATATAAGTCAATAGAAAACAGACAATTTGATTTAAAAATAGGCATAGGCCATGAATAAACATTACTCCAAAGAAGACATACAGATGGCCAACAGATATATGAAAGTATGTTCAACATCCCTAATCACCAGCAAAATGCAAATCAAAACCACAATGAGATATTACCTCACACCTGTTAGAACAGCAATTAAAAAAAAAAAAAGGACAAGAAGTAACAAGTGTCGGTGAGAACGTGGAAAAAAGGAAACCCCTCCGGCACTGTTGGTGGGAACGCAAACTGGTGCAGCCACTGTGGAAAACAGTATGGAGGTTCCTCAAAAACGTTGAGGAAGTACCATAGAATAGAAGTACCATATGATTCAGAAATTCCACTTCTGGGTATATATCCAAAGGAAATGAAATCACTATCTTAAAGAGATTATCTGCACCCTCATGTTCATTGCAGCATTATGAACAATAGCCAAGACCTGGAAACAATCTAAGTGTCCACCAGTGGATGAATGGATCAAGAAGAGGTGGTGTATATATATACACAATATAATATTACTCAGCCATAAAAAGGAAGGAAATCCTGCCATTGCAACAACATAGATGAACATAAATGAAATAAATCAGGCAGAGAAAGACAAATACCATATGATCTTACTGATAACATGGAATCTAAAAAAAAAAAAAAAAGCCAAACGCATAGATACAGAGAACAGACTGGTGTTTGCCAGAGGCAGGGGGTGAGAGGAGAAGTGGGTAAAGGAGGTCAAAAGTTATAAGCTTTCAATTATAAAACAAATAATCCCTGGGGATGTAATGTACAGCATGGTAACTATAGTTAATAAAGCTGGATTATATATTTGAAAGTGGCTAAGGGGGTAGATCTCAAAAGTTGTAATCAAAAGAAAACAAATTTCTAACTATGTGTGGTGATGGATGTTAAACTTATTGTGGTAATCGTCTCAATATTCATATGCTGGTCACCATGTTGTACACCTGAAACTAATATAATATGTTAATTATATCTCAATTTAAAAGAATTTTAAAAAGGAAATCCCTCAACTGAGATATAACAGATTTTTTAAATTGTTAGATAATTTTACCATCTTTTAACTTTTAATTTAATAAAAACTTCAAAATTACTCATCAGTACTTTCATTAAAAAAAAAAAAAAGGACACAAAGTTGTTACTCTCCCCTGCCCACGTTATAGCTTAGCAGGAAAAGCACCAACCTCAGGCCAAAATCATAAAAACTTTCAATTAACTAATAATGGCTGGCATGTTTCCATTTAAATATCTTTGCCTTGTTATCTCTGGTTCCTTTTCAGACCGTTAGGTCACTAAAGTCTGCTTTTGAGACAAAGACTATTCCTCCCCCAAAAGTCAGGGGAAATATAAAAAATGAAATTAGTGATTAAGGATATAAGTTCATTAATGCAATCATTTTGGCTTAATTATTTAAAGTCCAGTTCTTTTTTCTTCAGCACACCTGACAATACACTATCCCCCAGCTATCAGAATTATACTGAGATCTGTAATTTTTCAATGATGAATTTATAGCTCTCACATACCGGGAGAGAAGAAAGAAAGAATCTTGAAGGTGAACCACACAAAACTATTACATGCTGACACACACACGCCAAGGTTTGCACGCACACACTTCCCACGTATTTTAAAAGAAGAGTTCTTTAATACGAACAATGAGATTTCTGTTCTAAGTAATGTCGATAAGTTTTTTGAGACCCATTTGCCTAATGAACAATCACCTTTTAATCTTATACTCTTTGAAACTTGTGATTGTTTTTACCATTTTACCCATTTTTAAGTGTACAACTCAATGACATTAAGTATATTCACATCAGCCACCTCCAGAACTTGTTATCATCCTAAACGGAAACTCAGTTCCCCTTAAACAATAACTCCCTGTGACCTCCTTCCTCCCTGCACCTGGCAGCCAGCTTTCTACTTACTGTCTCTATGAATTTGACTACTCTCCGTATCTCCCATAAGTAGAAGCCTACAATATTCATCTTTTCACGATTGGCTTAATTCACTCAGAGAATGTTTTCAAGTTTCATCCATGTCATAGCTGGTGTCAGAATTTCCTCCTTTTTTAGATTGAATAATATGGCCCTGTATGCAGATTCCATATTTTTTAATTCATTCATCTGTTGACAGACACTTAGGTGGCTTCTGCCTTTCAGCCATGGTGAATGACGTTGCTATGAACATGAGCGTATAAATATCTGCTGGAGCCCCGTCCCCACTTTCCTGAAAGATGTAAAAGAGTCCTGGGAGTGGCGACCCTGGGTCACGTGGTGGTTCTGTGTGTCATTTCAATGAGGCACTGCCGGGTGGTTTCCACAGTGGCCGCGTCATTGTATCCCCCCAACAATGCACAAGGTGACCACTACTTTTTAAATTAATACTTCTGAATACCTTTTGTAAAAGTCTTGTGTTCTCAGGACCAGCATTTGTCTGTTGATTTATTTACAGAGATGTTTACAATAAAAGATTTAATTTGCAACTGGCGCAGGAGCCCTGAATCCGGAGGTGGTTCTGATGGCATGTACCGACCGGGTTCCTCTCTTGCTGGGAGTCTCTTATTCTAATGACTACCCGACAGAGGTGGGTATGGGCAGATATCTCTCCCTCGCTCTGCAGCCAGAGCAGCAGATAAGCACTGCTAGCAAGTCCTAGTGACCCAACTGTCCTAAGTGACAGAGAGCTGGCCTCTTCCAGAAGGCTTTTCTGCAGGTTCGTAACTGTATTCTAGAGGTGGTCTCCAAACAGCACTGCCCAGAATGATTCTGTTTACGGTTTACTTTATCTTTGATCGTCTTGTTGGAGTCTCCTCTTCTTTTCCTTTGTCTAGCCTTCTAATTAATTTCATCTTCAGCCTTTTAGTATTTTTGCCAATACATGTCTGAGAACTCCTCTGGGTTTCCTTGGACCTGGATCGCTCACAGCCTAGGCAGGAAGCTGCTTTCTGATGGACTTCTAGAAAGTAATTGCATTTTGATGAGGATTTGTGAATTATAATTGTTGTGACCATTGGAAAGACAAGAGAGGTTTTTATACCTGAAATACGTCGACCTGACTTTCGTCTCTTGGGGTGAGGAAGAGGTGGCACAGAGGTTCATTCTCATAGGAGGGAGGGGGTCTCTGGAGTGTCGCCCTCATATTTATTTGAACTGATGGTGCCTGAGGATCCTCCTGGGGATCTTTAGCTTCCCTTAGGCCTTCTGAAAGGTCCCTCTTCCAAAACGGGCCGTGGCAAGGACTGGGACCTAGAGTGGTCATGTGTATGTCTGTCCTCTGTCCTCGCGGACAGCCGCGTCTCCTGTGCTGGACCCCTTCCTCACAGCTTCTCGGCGGTGAGGGGCCAGACCTCTGATCTTATACCTCTTCGCTGTTCTCTCTACAGTCATTCCCTAGGTGACTTCTACCAGTCCCTTGCATTAAATAGATCATTATGCTAATGCTCCAAGTGTATATAATCTGTTTTGTCCTATTCTTAAAACTAAATTTGTTTGTCCAACTTCCTATACAGTTATCTGAAATTGGATATCTGAGAAGAACACTAAATTGAATGTATCTGACTAACATAACATAATAAAAAATATTTTAAAAAATTAAAATAAAATCAAACTATTTTTTCCACCTGTCAGTTTTTACCTTCTCTCCTTCCTAGTGCAGTAAAATGGCTCCATTGACCCAGTAGCTCAGGCCAACATTCTTTCATCTTCAGCTTTTCATTCTCAAGGATCTGCAAGTCCTGCCACTTTTACATGCTAATGTCTATCCATTCTCACCTCCTTCACTGCCTCCCAGCTGGCCCCCCTGCTTCCATGCTTGCCCCTCCCCAGGGTTCCCAAGATTGATCATTCATCACACTACCTCTGTTCTCATACCTCTAAGGGCTTCTCCTTTTATTCCCAGAACAAAACTCAAAGTCATTGTCATGAATTGGGGGCCACATAAGGCCCTATATGATCTGTCTCTGGCTGCCACTCTCATTCTATCTCATCCTGCTTTTGTCCCTATTCCTCTATTGTATCTACACTGGACTTCTAAACATTCCTCACACGCACCCAGCATTCCCACCTCAAAATATTGAACCTTGTTTTCCCCTAAGTCTGGAATACTCTTCTGTTCTGACATGGCTCATTCCCTGCCTGTATTCAGGTCTCTGCTCACCTGCCACCTTCTCTGAGAGGCCTTTTCTCATGACCTTATGTGGAATGTCACCCCCACCCCCCAACAATACTGTGGGTCACACCATATGAAACGGCCATCTTTGTAGGTCAAAAATGGTAAAATATTGTCAATTTCAATTGGTTCAACACACACACAAACACACACACATATAACATTATTGTACTTACCTGTCATCCTTTATGTATCTGTGGTTTCGTTGCTTATTTTTTGGCTCATTATTTGTCTCTTCCCTGGGAGGTGAGTCTCTTGAAGGCAATGACCTGGATAGCTCACCTCTAGATGGTTACCTGTAACAAAGAGGCATCTGCAGATCGCCACCTGCTGTACACCCCTCCCATCTTTTACTGAACCCTTCGATAAATCAGGCTCACTAAACTGCTCTCTGCGCAGGCACACTGGCATTTCCGGAGGCCGATCCCTTTCATCCTTGTCAAGAGCCATACTCTACAGATTTTCATTTTTGAGATCCTGCCATCCCTCTTATACTGTTTTGTCTTTTGGATTGTCTGGCTACGGGATCAGACTGCACTTTCCTCTCAACTTCTGAGAGTTGTGTGCTGACTTTAGGATCCATGTCAGAGCCTCCCCCAAATGGTCTTTCTTGGGCATTTTTTTTTAAAGATTTTATTTATTTATTCAACAGAGAGATGGAGACAGCCAGCGAGAGAGGGAACACAAGCAGGGGGAGTGGGAGACGAAGAAGCAGGCTCGTAGCAGAGGAGCCTGACGTGGGGCTTGATCCCATAACGCCGGGATCACGCCCTGAGCGGAAGGCAGATGCTTAACCGCTGTGCTACCCAGGTGCCCCTTTCTTGGGCATTTTTAACTCCCCATGTGAAAGATTCCCAGCCCCCCAGCTTCCTACACTTCTGCTTCAATAACCAGTTTTTAGTTCTCCCTCCAAGGCCAGAATTAAATCCAGGAGAAAATTTCCTTGTGTTTCTTTCTCTTCCTCTGCAAAATGAAATTATCAGCAAGACAAGGTCAAAAGTATACCATATGTTCTGCTTTTAGAGAAATGAGATTTCCAATTGAAACTCAGGGGGCTGGTAAGTTCCCATTACTGCTATGACTTGCAAATGTGTCAATTCCGTGATCTTTTTAGGAATAGATTAATCAGAGCTACATCTTGTTTAGCTGAGGCTATTTTATTCACTTAGGTTACTCTAGGTGCTTTCCAAACCATTTAACAGTGGATGGAATCTTCAGTTGTCAGCATGACAATATTTAGGACTTTCCCCAAGGAATGCACCCAACCTGTAACTTGAGTTCATAATGATACTTGATTCAAAGTGTGTTTTGAATGCCACTCTTCATGAAAAAAAAATTTAATGATATTTGTTGAAGATGGTGAGACAGACTTTGTTCAGGACCATTTTGAATGTATGGGGACCACTGCAATGAGATTTCATGGTGGAAGAGAGAGATGGGGCTCAACTCAGAATACAGGATGGGCAGGTGGGAATTTATAGTCAAGGAGCGTGGTGAGGATCAGTAGATGGAAAATTACTGAGAGGAAAAATCCAGGGTAAGGGGGGTTTGTCTGGCTAAGCTGACCCAACTGAATTCTTGCAGAAGACAGGTCAGGGTGACCAGACATCACCTGCGGGTAGTGGAGCATGGGGAGCCTGATCACATACTGAGGATAGAAGGTTCTGGTTAAACTGACTTAATAGGGTTCTTGACAAAACTAGATTTTTATAAGGTGGTGCATGGATGGGCCTTGGAGAAGGCTTTGGAGGTTGAGCCATGTTTGATCAAAGCAATGTATCTTTGCCACAGCTAGAACAGGGAGTGAGTGGGAATCGTACGGAGCAGGGATCAAGAGCCTGGATTTGGAGTCCGATACACTTGGTTTTGAATCCTAGTGCTCTGTGTATTAGGAAAACAGAAACCAAACCGGTAACTTTAACAGAAAAGAATTTAACAGAGGAATTGGTTAAGTGGATCCTGGAGATGCGGAAAGATAAAAAAAAAAAAAAAAAAGAGGCACAGAGGGAATGTGACTTTAGGAAGCAGCGACTGCCACAGGGCTACTGAGACAAAGAGAAGAGGGTGAGGGTAGAAGAACCTCAAAGCTCGGAACAGAGCCCTTTATAACTGGGACCCAGACCTCTGGGTTGACTGACGCTGGCATTCTCTAGGGGCCGGACTGGGGATGTGGGAAGTTACTGCTGCGGAGGTGAAAACCACTATGGGCGAGATGCTGACCATACCTTACCGGGAAGCAAACAGGAGCAGCGCTCCGTTCTCCCTTGCCCAGCCGATGGTCTCCTGCAGGCACGCCAAACAAGAGCCAGTGACGGAGCAGAAATGTGGTCTGCAGAGTCCCAGCCTCAGCATCACAGCAAAGACTGGTTTTGAAACAAAAAGGAGTCACTTAGTAACCAATACAATGGCCTTACAGGAATGACAGAAGCTCTCCTAGCCTCAGTTCCTCTCCCTGTGTCTCGGGGAGAAGTGCCTCCTCTCAAGGTTTTTGTAAGGACTGAATGAGTGGTGAACGCAGACTGCTCAGCAGGTGCCTCGACGGCAGGTCCGCGTCTGACTGTGACTGACCCCCATCTTCAGCCTCAACCCAGCAGCCAGAGGGTGACGAGGGAAGGGAGAAAGAAAGAGGTAAAGAGGGAAGAAGAAAGAAGAGAGAAGGGAGGAGGGGGAGAATGGAAGAAAAGTGAGAGGCACCCTGGGCTCATGTAGCTACGTCTAGAGGGAGATTTCCCACCACGGAGGGAAGGGCGGAGGCTCTGCGGACCATCCCTGGTACCCCTGGGAAGGCTTTTTCCATTCGGAACAGATTACATGCTCCAGGTGCTTTTAATGACTCCTGGGTGTTGTTATGATTTCTGCAAAATCAAGGGAAATAATAAGAGTAGCTGGAGGATTGTGATCATTTTCTAAGACGTGAAGGCTCAGTGCCTTGGCAAAGGGTGACAGCAGGAGGTCTTAATGAGTTAGACCACAAATTAATCCTGTCTTGTTTCTCCTTTAACTGTTTTTTTTCCTTGTGTCTTTGGCTGGCGCTAGCAGCTGTTCTGACTGTGTAATTAAGTCATTTCTAAAAGAGCTGAGCAGCTGGGTCAGTACTATATGTTCCAGTGATCATTGGCTGTCAGGCTGAAGCCTAAATTAATATTCTGTACAGTTATTGAATTTATGCTGCCCCATCTTCATGGAAACCAGCAACGGGAATGATACTGCTATTCGGGCTTCTACTATCATCAACAAATTCAAGGAGGGATAAAATCCAGAGCCAGCCTGCTATCTCCAACAATATTTCTTAGACTAGCTGTTGATGTGAACGGCAGATAAGACTAAATTTAGTCTGAGGAATTGGAAATGTAACTGTTCACCGTGTGTGCCGCGGCTGGACAGGACGGTCATCGCCCCACTGCGCGGAGGTGTCTCTTGCCTTCCGGCCTCATTTCCTTCCTGGATAATAAACATAAATTTCCTATGATGCAAAAGGCTTACTTTCTTGAGGTGCAAATTGAAATTTGCTGGCTGTATAAACTTATGAAATTAGTTTTGCTGGTGGAAGAAATCTTAATTAAAGGACTGCTTTGAAATAAGGGAGAGTAATAAAGTATTTTTCATTATGTTCACCTTGGCACCAGCCACATTCACTTTAATGATCTAATTTCTATTTTTCTTATTTAATGCATGACATTAGATTAGCTTTCCCAACAGTTTCATTTCCAAGTTAATGAAGTCAAAAGCTAAGTATATATATTACATCATTAGAGTTTCTGCTTAGAACCACCAATATCCCATAGTTCTGGATTCTGCTGTTTTGGGACAAGATGAGATTTATCAGAAAAACCAGTCCCTCTTTTCATACTACATGGCTATGTCCTGTATTCTAGGAGATCATTTAACTATCAGAATTACAGAGGATAGACCGGTGATGGGTAGTAAGGAGGGCACGTATTGCATGGTGCACTGGGTGTTATACGCAACTAATGAATCATCGAGCTTTACATCGGAAACCGGGGATATAACATAATATAATAAAAAATCGTTAAAAAAAATAAAAATAAATAAAAAAAAAGAATTACAGAGGAAACAGTGTCTCCTCCAAATCAGTAGATTTGCTCCAATGTTAGTTTTTTTTTTGTGACTTTTCATACTAAGAATTGAACAAAAAGAATAGATTTAATGTATGAGAATCAAAATTGGGGAATTTAAAAATTGATGTGTAGTAACTCAGTTGTATCAGGGAGTGGGGGAAGGGTTATAAGCGTTTATTGAAGGTAGTAACACGAGTAAAATTTAACTTTTTATAAAATCTTTTTTTGTTTGTTTGTTTTAAGGTGAGACTATACCCACCTTCTCTTCCATCAGGCTTCTTGAGGAAAGAGCACGGGATTTGGGGTCAAAGACCTTGGTTTGCTCATCTGCCACTTCCAGTCAAGATGGAATAACAGGGATGAGATTTACAATTCCTGCCTGAAACCACCAAAAACCCAAAATACCCTGGGGAAAAAAAAAAAGAAACAATGGTTTTCAAAAATATGAACATTAGAAAACAAAGGACTGTGACTCTTGAGACATGATTTTTAAAAAATCAGGTGAGGGGCGCCTGGGTGGCACAGCGGTTAAGCATCTGCCTTCGGCTCAGGGCGTGATCCCGGCATTATGGGATTGAGCCCCACATCAGGCTCCTCCGCTAGGAGCCTGCTTCTCCCTCTCCCACTCCCCCTGCTTGTGTTCCCTCTCTCACCGGCTGTCTCTATCTCTGTCGAATAAATAAATAAAATCTTAAAAAAAAAATCAGGTGAGTCTTACAATCTGTGTAGTCAATGCAATCCTAAACATAATCTCAGAGGTCTTTTCTGCAGAAATTGAAAAGGTGATTCTAAAATTTGTATGGAAATGCAAAAACAAAAACAAAAACCCAAGAATAGTCAAAACAACTTTGAAAAAGAAGAGCAAACTTGGAGGGCTTATACTACCTGATTTCAAAACTTATTATAAAGCTACAGTAATCACACAGTATGGTATTGGCATAAAGATAAACAAATAGATTACTGGAACAGAATAAAGATTCTAGAAATAGGGTTACATATATCTGTATCATTAATTAAATGATATTCAAAAAAGATGCAAAGAAAATTCAATGGAGAAAGGACAGCCTTTTCAATAAATGGTGCCGGAACAATTGGATATCCATTTGTAAACAAGCAAACAAGAAATTCAGTACACTCTCACATAATGTAAAAATTGACCAAAATGGATCAGAGAGTAAAAGTAAAACCCCCAATCACAAAACCTCTAGAACACATAGAAAAAAATCTTTGTGACTTGGGGTTAGGCAAAGACTTCTTAGATACGGCACCAAAACCATGACCTATAAAAGACAAATTTTATAAATATGACCTCATCAAAATTTAAAATGTCCACTCTTCAAAAGACATTAATAAGAGAGTGAAAAGACAATGTACAGAATGAGAAAAGTATTCGAAAAATCACATATCTGATAAATACTCATATCTAAAATATATAAGGAACTCATAAATCTCAAAAAGGAAACAACCCAATTTTTAAAATAGGCAAAAGATTTGAATAAACACTTCATTAAAGAAGATATATGAATGGCTAATAGGCACATGAAAAGATACTTAAAATCATTAGTCATGAAGGAAATGCAAATTAAGACCACAAAGAGATATTACTACATACTTACCAGAATGTATAAAGTGGAAAAGACCATGGCAAGTGTTGGCAAAGATGTGGAGAAACTGGAAAACTCACACACTGCTGATACGTAAAATGTATAACCACCTTGGAAGATAGGTTAGCTGTTTCCTGAACGTTAAACATGTACCTATCATATAACCCAGATATTCCATTTCTAGCTATTTACCTAGAAGACATGAAATTCTATGTCCATGGCAGGGGCTTGTACATTAATGTCTACAACACTTTATTCCTAGTAGCCCCCGAATAGAAATAATCTAAATTTCCATCATCGAGGAATGGCTAAACAAATTGTGGTAGACCCATACAAAGGAATATTCATCAGCTGTAACAAATGAACTACCGATGCACACATGAAGGAGTCTCAGGAAAACGTGATGAATGAATAAAGCCAGACGAAAGAGAGTGCATGCTGTATGTTTCCATTTATATAAAATTATATAAAATGAAAACGGGGCACCTGGGTGACTCAGTCGGTTAAGTGTCTGCCTTTGGCTCAGGTCATGATCCCGGGGTCTGGGATCGAATCCCGAATTGGGCTCCCTGCTCAGTGGGGAGTCTGCTTCCCCCCAGGCTCTCCTCCTCGCTCATGCTCGCTCTTTCTCACAAAAATAAATAAATAAAATATTTAAGAATAAAATGAAAACCACAGTGACAGAAGGCAGATCAAAGCTTGCCTGGAGATGGTAGTGTGGGGGTGAAGAGGAAGGGGGTGGGACGGGGGGGGATTCTCAAGGGGCTGAGGGAATTTATGGGGATAACAGAGTAATAATCATTATCCTGATTATGGTGATGGTTTCACCATTTTATACATGCCAAACTTGCCAAATTTTACTTTAAACATGTGCAGTCTATTGTAGTTCAGTTATATTTCAGTAAAGTTGTTTTCAAGGCTTAGTTGTGTGATCTCGAACAAGTTTCTTGTTCCCTCAGGGGACGGTACTAACAAGCCTCTTACAGGCGAGACCCAGCAGTGACAGCCCTTAGACAAGTACCACCCCCATGGCAGGTATGGCATCTCGTCCCCCCTGTAAAGAACCTGACTTTACTATTCCTCCGCAGACGGTGTTCTCTCTCTAGGTTGTAGCTGTTGTCTTCAGAAATCAAAGGGCCTGATTTTTGAAGCGAGGTAGTTCAATCTCTTTGAATGTCTTTATGAACCAAGTCAGAGGGGGGAGAGGCGAGAACACACAGGAGACTAACAGAGCACTCGGGTGGAAATCACGCGTGCCTAATCATCAAGGGACACAACAACCTCAAACCATCTGGCCTCTGTGTGACCCCCCAACTTCCTTGCATTCACATGACAAAAAATTATAACAAAATAAATTTTTAAAAAATGAAGATCATATGCTTTGCAGTCAGGCTTCCAATCACATTGTGACTCGTCACTTGCTGAGTCTGTGGCTTTGGACTGGTCACTCACTCTTACTGAGCCTCAGTTTCCCAACTTCTAGACCCACTACCCACATGGCTATGCTAAAGAAACACAAAACGTACCTTGGACTGCGCTTGACAAAGGGAAGGTGCTCAGTCAAAGAGTAACACACTAGATTGTGGCAGCTCTTGGGGTGCAAACCCCTCGCCCCAGTTCAGTACTCCTTCCACACGATTCTCTGCTGCTGGTTCCCTTGGCCAGTCTGTGGCAGAGGGACAATTAGATACCAGGTGGCTTAGCTCTCGGTCTGGTGCTCTTGCCACTGTGCAAGCTCATTTTTTTAAAAACCACCATGAATTGGAATTCATCTATTAATTAGGGAGAAGGGCACCTAGAGCTAACATCATAGCGGTTGCAGGAAAAATCCCTTGGGACCCTACTCCAATGCCATTCATTACCAGGTCAGTCCCCAGTGTCTCTTCAGAGGTGCATTCTCAGATTGCTACTGCCCCGGAGCCAGAGCCCGGTCCAGAGCTGTACAGCAGGTAAGGCCAGGGCGGCCTGGAAAGGCTGCTCCGGGTCCAACACCGCTGTCATGGTGCCCCTCAACCACAAGATGGCACACAACTCTCTTCTTTCGGAAGAGATCAGCTAGTGCGGCCATGCATGTCTGAAACCAGGCCTATTTCAAATCAGAGGAAGATGCATTTATTTTTAAAAGTTGTCTCCTTCGCTCTTGAAAATGCTCAGGACAAACCAAAAAGCATGGAAGGACACTCTGCTAGCCTGAGAGGTGATGGGAGGAAGGAGGCTCTGGAGGGGGGACCCGGGAGTACAGGCCCGTCTTGGTGTTCGCACCTGGCCCTGCTGCCTCCCTCCTCACTCATATTCTTGTCAGTGGACATGGGCTATCGGGGTCCCTGACGGAGGGTCTCCTTGAGCCTTGGCCAGACTGTAACATTCCTGAATTCGTCATCTACTCCCACAGAGACCTGTGTTCTTTCTCTCTTCTCCCATGATGGCGAGGACGGGTTTCCTGTCTCCCCCCATGCTCTCTGCTGCGGAGCGTCCACTTCAGACACTACTAGCTGTTGCTGCGATGCCAGCACTGGGTACGAGAGTCGACTGTATTCTGTATCTCACCCCGAGTATGCCCAGGACTGGGCTGCAGTCCTGCCCCTCCTGAGAGCCGCGGCTCCATGCAGCCCTCTGCTGACAGGGCCACCATCTTCCTTCCAGATCCTTCCTCCTCACTTAACAACCTATCAGCTGGCGAAAGGCATATTATGAAGCCTAAAGCGCTTGTAATACCTCCTAGTAGCTCATACCTCTCCCTCGCAGAGAAGGGAATATTCCCACTGCCTGAAGTAAGGAGAAGCTTGCACTTCAAGCCGGTTGACATCTTTCCTAGGAAATCTTGAGGAAATGTGGTACAGACACACAGACAAATAATTGCCACATAAACCTGAGGGGGTGGGGAGGGCAGGCTAGAGATGATCTCCAAAGGCTGAGTGGGAGTCCGCTAGTCCTGGGTGGGCACAGGAGTGTGGCTGGCAGGAGGGAAAATGTTCTCCTCAGACGCAACTGCGTGCAGGCCTGAGGGGAGCAACAGCAGATGCGAGAGACACGCACAGGTGTGGTGCTGGAGGCTGAAATGCAGAGTCACTGAGGAAGTGGCCCCTGCGATAGGCAGTTGCTAGACACAGGGGCCTGATGGGCCCTAGTCAATGGCTGGGCCTCTGGCTCTAAGGGAGGGACTGAGCCCTTGGAGAGTCTGATGAAGATGGTTTGTGATTTAAATAAATTGCTCTACCCTAAGGTGAAGGACAGATTAAGGGAAGATATTCCTATATCCCAGGAAACCGGATGGGAGGCTATCGCAGTAATTCAGGCAGGAGAGGATGTGGCCCGAGCCAGGACAGGGGTGAACGCATAGAGAGGAGCACTGAGAAGGCTCACACAAGAGGACCCCATCAAACACCGGAATGTGAGGGATCAGGGCAACTCCTAAGTGTCCAGCTTACAAGAGTAAGGAGATGTGGCATCAGGAGGAAGGGCTGATTTGGAAGGAAAGTGACAAAATGGGATTTGGGCATGTTGCGTCTGGAGTGTGCAGAGGACATCCAGCAGAAGACGACCAGCAGGCAGGAATTTACAGCCGAAACCTGATCAAGGGCCGGGACCAGCAGTATTTATTCGGGAGACAGCAACAGGTAAGTGTGGTTAAAACCAGGACAGTGGGTGTGACTGTCCTGGAATAGAGTGAAGAGGAAGAAAAGCAGTGGGTCAAGGGGTGGGTCACAGCCGATTCCCTTAACATTGACACTGAAGGGATAGGAAGCAGAAGAGAAGCTATTGGAAATAGGAATCCATAAAGGAGACAGACAAGGAACGGTCAGGGTGGTGTAAGTCGAAGCAGGAAAATGCTTTGCCAGACTCCAAATGATCAGAAGGAAGGAGTCAACGGCTTCAATGCAGCAGAGGCCCCGCGCGATCAAGACTGTGGCCTCTCCACGCTGCTTGGTGACGGGGAGGTGGCCGAAGGCTAATGGTGGGGGACTGGAGAGCCAAGAGAAGTTGAGAAAGCGGAAACAGTGAGAGCAGATCACCTTTTAGGTGGCATTGGCTGAGAAGGGGAGGACAGAGGTGGGCGATAGGGGGGTGACCGTGGGTGAGGAGCCAGTAGGGCTGAACTGAATAGGGTAAAAGAAGCTTCTGTTATTTGCTTGATTTTAATGTACATGCTTTTTTTTTTTTACTTCTTATTTTAAAATCATTACAGATTCACAGGAAGTTGCAAAAACAGTGCAGAGACATTCTAGGTATCCACCACCCAGCTTCAGCCACGAGTAACATCTTACGTTGCTGTAGTCGAGATTCTCGAAACCAGGAAATGGACATGGGTACACCCTATAGACCTCATTCAACTTTCAACAGTTTTTACGGGCACTTATGTGTGTCTGAAGAGTTCTGTGCAACTATGTCATCAGCCTCGATTTATGCCACTGCCACCAGCACAATCGAATACAGAGCTGTTCCGTCACCACAACGAACCCCCTCTTAGTGCCCCAACCCCTGGTGCCACGAATCACTACAATTGTCTTTTTGAAAATACTACAGACATGGCACCACTGAGCATGTAACATTTAGAGAGCGGCTTTCGTTCACTCAGCCTAACGTCCTTGAGGCCATCCACGTTGCTGCAGGTGTCAAGAGATGTTTTTTTAAATCATTGGGTAGTATCCCGTTGCATGGAAATATCACACTCGGTTCAGCCATTCGCTTCTTTGGAAGACATTTGGGTTGTTTTCAGTCTGGGGCTCTTGAACAGTGAGGTGCTGTGGACACTGTGTACAAGTAGGGTAGAGGTTCCTGTGATGTTCGTTGACATTTCTCCAGCATATTTGCCGTTATGGTATCATATGATAAGTGTATGTCTACTTTTATAAGAAACAACCAATTATTTTCCAGAAGATTGCACCATTTTGCATTCCCCCTAGCAATTTGAGCCATCCCATTGTTCCATATTCTCACCGGCATCTGGTCTTGTCAGTACTTTTTGTTTCAGCACTTCTAATCGGTGTGTGCTATGGGAAGCCTTTATTGCATTGTGTTTTATTTGTTCGTAGGTTTGCTAGCAAAGGTGAGCCTTTGACATGTTCATGGCCTGAGGGGAAGGAATGAGCAGAGGTAATGGATTGAAGGTCTAGGAGAAAGGAGACAAGTGGCCGTGATCTGGAGGAGAAGGAAGGAAGAAGGGGTGAAATGAGCTGTGGGAGCACGGTGTGCGCCTTATTCTCTGACACTGGAGGAAGGAATGTCCTGATGGCTAAGTGGGTAGAGATAAGCTGTCAGTGAGAGGTTAGGAAGTGAACTCTACGCAGCACAGCAGCAGAAACAAGATGAGAGGCGGACGGCCCTGGAGAACATTATCACCTGCTGGGTAGCGGCCTGGGCTCTGGAGTCGCACTGCTCTGGATTCTAGAACCAGCGCTGCCCCTGCTCACCAGCTGTGTGACCTTGGGCACACTCTCTGATTCCCCCCAAGTACTCCTGTCCTCATTTATCAAAATAAATGAGGGGATAAAATTTATCAAAATAAATGAGGGGATAAAAATAGGCCCTTACAGGGTTATTGTGAGACTTGAGTAAGGTTCTATGCACTCTAGGAATGGAGCATGGCAATGAAGATAGTCACACAGCAAATCAAAGAATTAAATATGCCAAAGAAATTCACCGTCTGAATAGTTCGATCATTCTACTACCTCCCACAAGACTGAAAATAACTTGAGGGTAGGAGCCACATGTCTTACTTTTCTTTGTCTTCCTAGCATCCGGTTCAATGCCTCCCTCCTAGGGGCCCTCAGTAAAACTTGTGAAATGACTGAATAAATGAGTTGTAGTCAACCCGATAAGAGCTCAGACTCCTTGACTCTCTGGCTGCCTTCCCCTCCCACCACACCGTCCCTGCTGGCGAACCTTCCACTTCTCTGGGACCACCAGACAAAAGAATAATGATTCCTCGAATTGGGCCCTATAATTCAGTTCTGAAAATGCAAAAGCGTATTTTTCGTTACGATTACAGTCAAGTGACCTATTTTTGTTGGTTACACATTACCAAGAATTAAAAAGGAAAAGGAGAGGGGCACCTGGGTGACTCAGTCGGTTAAGGGTCTGCCTTCGGCTCAGGCTCAGGTCATGACCCCGGGGTCCTGGGATTGAGCCCGGTGTTGGGCTCCCTGCTCAGCGGGAGCCTGCTTCTCCTTCTCCCTCTGCTCCTCCCCACCTCGTGCTCTCTCTCGCTCTCTCAAATAAATAAATAAAATCTTAAAAAAAGGAAAAGGAGAGAAATATCGATTGTTGGAGACACTTCTCTGAATTACCTGTTGTTAGGACTACCTGCAGCCCGGGAGGGACCGAACTCAGCAAGTTCAATCCGTGCAGGGTCCGAGGGCTGAGTCAGCCGCGGGGAGCCAGAGAGCGAGAGAAGGCTGCTGTCGCGTGGGGCCCGCGGGCCAAGGCCTCAGTGGGGTCAGGTGCGCACGGGGCGGGGGCGGGGCCGCGCCGGCTACAGGCTAACCAGGGAGAGGCAGCGGCCGGAGGAGCGGCGGCCCCAGTACACCTGTGTCTGGTCGCGTTTTTTAAACCTTGGTCCCCACCCCAACCCTTAAAACAATGATTGTAAGAACGCGCAGCTTCCTGTGCACCTCTCTGTCTCCCCCTCCCCCCTCGGACAAGGTCTGTAGAAATGCAGCGCACACGCTGCCTGCGCCGCTCGAGGGAGGGGCTCCGACCAGATGCGTTAGCGACCGAGGCCACTCAGGAATCTGGAACATCCATAAACCGCACGTCACCCCTCCTCCAATCCTCCCAGGCTTGACCACCGCGCCCGGCACGCAGAGGTGGAGTGCAACTTCTCCCGGAATCTCAGCGAGACCCCAGCCCGGCCTCCCTCCTGCCGAGCCGCTCGCTCTGCCCGCCAGGGGTCAGGCTGCGGCCACGAACCGGCCGGGCCGCCCCGGGGCCGGGCTCCGCCCCTGCTCTTCCCCCACCCCCCCCGCCCCGCTCCCCGCCGGCGGCCCGACAGCGCCCCCAGACTCAGCCAGGCGCGGCCAGCGCTGGCCTGCGGGGTTCCTTTCCCGTTGGTCACAGAAGCTGCCCGGGGTTGAGTTAGGTCCGCGAGGGAATCAGTCCCTTCTGTCCATCGAAGGGTGAGAACCCCGCCCCTAAGAGTCACGTGGGCTGGGGGAGGCGGCGCTTATCCGGGTCCTGATTCTGGAGGCCGACTGGGGCGGGGGGGGGGGGGGGCGAGACTCTGCCTGAGCGCGAACTCTGAGGGTTCTGAGGCAGGTGGCGCAGGACCACGCTGTGACAAGACGGTGCTTTAAGCAGTTCAAACCAGGGCAATCCGCGAGCGGACGGATTTGGCTTTGTGTCCAGCCCAGGACTTAAGGCGGCCGGCGGGACGAGGCCGCAGGTGTGTGGTCCCGGCCCCGTGAATAAACAGCCAAGACGGGAGTGAAGGAGGCTGAGGACGAAGGAGATTTCTGACTCCCTGGTCCCGGTGAAGACCCCTGCCCCGGCCCAGCTCTCTCCTGATGTCCTTCATGCGCTGCGTTCCTTCTGATCATTTCTGGGGCTGGTTTCCTTGTGTCATCCTCTTTGATGCGCCTCCCTCCTCGTCATTGCTCCGGAAAAGCATCCTGGATTAGGGGCAGCTAAGCTCTGCTCAGGATGATGTTTGTTGTCCTTCATCGGTGCTGAGACACAGTTTACCATGAGCACCCTGATGTGCCAAAGGCTTTTCAGGGAGAAGTGGGAGTGAAATACAGCATCAGATGTTGTAAGAGTCACTTCCAGAATCAATACAAGATGTGTTGTAGAATTGAGAAAGGTTTCTTCTTCTCACAATCGAATGTTACTTTATTCATTCAACTCAAATTCGTAGAGTACATTCTGTGCCAAGAGCCCGTTGGGAGGGGCGAGCCGGATTCATCATTGTCGCCCTCGTTGTGTGGCTACTGTGGTGTAGGAGGTAGCAAATGAGAGCGTATGACTGAATTAGTGAATCAGAGAGTTGGAGATTGTGACCGGTGCTATTAAAGAAATAAATAGGGTAATATGGCAGAGATGCAACGGAGGGGCCAATTTCAGTTGGGTGTTCAGGAAAGAACTTTCTGGGGGGTGGGAGGTCATAGAATTGAGGTTGGAATGAAGAGAAGGACCTGAGGTGGAATATTCCAGGTACAGAGTACTTTCTTGTACTTTCAACTAAGTCCACCTGGCGCCTTGGCCTATGGCGGCCAAGAACTTCCTCTGGTTGCTTACCTCAACATTTTCCAAGCACTTTTTTTGAGTCACGTGATGCTAGATGGTGAGGCTCCGGGTATGAGCAAGAATGCATGGTTTCGGGGCGCCTGGGTGGCACAGCGGTTAAGTGTCTGCCTTCGGCTCAGGGCGTGATCCTGGCGTTACGGGATCGAGCGCGACATCAGGCTCCTCCGCTATGAGCCTGATTCTTCCTCTCCCACTCCCCCTGCTTGTGTTCCCTCTCTTGCTGGCTGTCTCTATCTCTGTCAAATAAATAAATAAAATCTTTAAAAAAAAAAAAAAAGAATGCATGGTTTCTGCCCTCCCGAAGTTTATACCCTGGTGCAATTCTTAAAGATAAGGCTCTGCTGATGCTCAGTTTCTAAGTTTACCATTAGTCTCCATCGTAGAAGATTTATTTTAGATTTTGAATTAGTGTGGCCCTGCTGGGGAGGCCTTTGTGACTACAAATACCAAAACCCAACCGGGGAATCATCTGTGGAGGTCCCAAGAACCTGAATGTGATGTCTGGTGGTACAGACCTAAAAAAAAAAAAAAATCCAGCCACTCCCTCTGCATACAAGGCCTCAGGTTCCATCTTCTGCCCCTCTTTTTGTCTTAGCCCCCGGAGGCCAGCGGCTGAAACCTGAGTCAACCTCAACCCCATGCCAGGTGGAGCAATTGACTTGGGCCGTTTCCGTAAAGGCTTTGAGTTACCAGACACCCATCTGCTGGCTGCTCTCACCAAGGAAACGGGAGCCAGATCACTTTCACTGGGCATCAACCCCACATGTCCCCATGTGCAGGGAGAAAGGGAGATTCATCCCGCCTTCTGGTGCTTTCACTACAAACAACTCCCAAGTGGCTGCCCGAAGTCTTTTTCGTTAATAGCCCAACACTTCCCAGAATAGCCTGCAGGCGTTGTCAGGAAGAGTCCAAGCCCAAGGGAACAGCCTCCGTCTTCCCCTCTACCTCCTGGGCTTGTGCCCACACTGTGTTCACTGGAGATAAACTTCGCCCACTCCTCAAAACAAAGCCTGACTCCCCACCCCACTTGCTTCCACGTGCTGATCCTTTTCTCTTTATGGTCTCTGGGAACCCAGGGTTCTTTGCTAATGACTGAAATCAGTTTTATTTTCTTAAAAAGAATTTAAAAAATTTTAAAGTAACATCTATAAAGCCTCTAAAAAAAAAAAAAGAGAGAGAGAGAGCGGATTCCTCTTCCCTCCCAGATGCTAACACTTTGAATTCTTGAGGTGGTTCTAGAAGAAAAGTGTTTGCCTCCATATTTTCAAGTAACATTCTCATAGTATTTGTATACTGTTTTTTCAATCTGGAATATTATCTGCTAGCTTCCTATTACAGAAGATAAGATACCACTTGGTACACACATTCACTCTCTCTCTTCTAAGACTAAAGGTTCTCTGGTCCTAACAGAGCTTAAAAAGCAAGTCTTTTAAATATTGAAAGAGAAGTGCTGTTCAGTACTATACTTAGCAAAGATCACTTTCAAAAACAAAAATGAAATAAAAACTTTTTAAAGGCTTGGCAATAATTTTATTTTTAGATTTATGGACACCGGAATATTCCTGTGGCAGGGGTGAAAGTAAATGAAACTTTGACATTTAAGAGATAACCATATACCTATGTTTCAACATGTAAATTACACATTTGCATTCCTTCCCAAACCTAGGTTTCAGCATTAGAACTGAAATAAAAACTTCTGTAGGCCTACAAAAGCTGAAAGAATTCAACACCAGTAGATCTGTATAAGAAATGTCAATGGAAATCTTTCAGGCAAAAAGAAAGTATCAGATGAAAAGCTTTATTTACACAAAGAATGAGGAGTCCCAGAAATGGCAAATATGTGGGTAAATATAAAACACATTTTTTTTCATATTTTTAATCTCCTTTTAAAAATAACTGACCATTTAAAGCAAAAATAAAAACAATGTGTTTTAAGTTTATAACATATGCAAAAAGTCAAATGTACTGTAACTGCAAAAAGACCAAGAAAGGGAAATATAAGTATTCTGTTGTAAGTTTATTTTTAAAGATTTTATTTATTTATTCGACAGAGATAGAGACAGCCAGTGAGAGAGGGAACACAAGCAGGGGGAGTGGGAGAGGAAGAAGCAGGCTCATAGCGGAGGAGCCTGATGTGGGGCTCGATCCCATAATGCCGGGATCACGCCCTGAGCCAAAGGCAGACGCCCAACGACTGTGCCACCAGGCGCCCCATCTTTTGTTAAGTTTTTTTATATTTGAAGTGGTATAGTATTATTTGAAGGTGGATTATGAGAGCCTAAAGAGGTATACTATAAACTTTAAAGCAACTACTATAAATAAACAAAACAAAGAAACATAAGAGAGAAAGTGAAATAAAAATCATTAGGCGCAAAGAAGGCAAAGAGGAAAAAAGGAACAAAGAGGACAAGTAAAAACAAATACAACGTTGGTACATTTAAACCCAATCATATCAATAATCAATTAAATGCAGAATTCACCGAAGACAGTTATTTACAAGGAATAGCCCAGAATTTTTTGAAATACAGACCCAGTAAGAACATTTTTTCCAGACGCAAAAAAACCCCATAGAATTCCTCTTATTTATTAAATGATAGTGATGAAGAATTGGCGATTTTTTTTCTTTTTTTTTACAGATTTTATTTATTTATTTGACAGAGATAGAGACAGCCAGTGAGAGAGGGAACACAAGCAGGGCGAGTGGGAGAGGGAGAAGCAGGCTCATAGCGGAAGAGCCTGATGTGGGGCTCGATCCCATAACGCCGGGATCACACCCTGAGCCGAAGGCAGACACTTAACCGCTGTGCCACCCAGGCGCCCCTGGCGATGTTTTTCTATAAAGGGCCACAGAGTAAATATGTTGGGCTTTGCAGGCCCTATGGCTCTGTTGTGGCTACACCACTGCGCTCGCAGCTGGAAAGTGGCCCAGATGATAGGTAAAGGATTGAGCAGTCTGTGTACTGAGCGCTCAGCCCAAGAGTGGGAAAAAAACTCGTGCAGACTTCCAGAGCGCATGCGCGGTCTCCATCGCTCTCCCTCTCGTTTCTTCCCGCTCTGTGCAGCCCTCTCTTTTCTGGTACTGAGTCCTATGAACTCTAGCTACGTTGGCCTCCCCAATTACCCACCGTGCTTTCTAAATTCTGGGAGACCACTGAGATCTGCGTGGGTCCCTCCTCCCTCGGTAGCCTGGAAAATCTCTCCAGGTAATACACTGGGACAATGACAAGGCTTACCTTGTTTTTCTCCTCTTCGGGCTGACTCCACTGCACTGTCTACTGTTGAAGGTTTTAAAAACATTTCTTAGATATAGGTTTTCCTTTTGTGAAGTTGTTCACGGTGAGAGGGTAAAACTTGTCCTGTTACTCCACCATGGTTAAGATGTTTCATTGTTGGGATTTTGAAATTGATGGGAAAAATTGATCTTATATTATTGAGTCTTTCCTTCTAGGAACATGGGGGTATTAATTTAGGCCTTCTTTTAATTTCTCCAGCGGCTTTTGTGGTCTTCCACATTCACTTAGCTGTTGTATTTAAAGACCCCTATAAAGGCTCCTTCACTTTTTTCTTAGCATCTTACTTATACCTGTAGCAACATACGGATAGAGTCTAAATAAGACCCTGGGACTTTTGCTTCTTCAAGTAATTCCTAGACCTATCCTCTTCCACCCACCTGTATGTAGGTCAGAAGAGGGCCTGTGACTTGACCTTTGGGGTTGGCTTCTTTCCAGCTGACTCTTTCATGATGGCAGAGCAGTGTTGGGCAGTTCTGGACTAGGGCCTGGGTGTGTGGTTGGGAAAACTCTAAAAGCACCTTTCATGGAACTCCAAAGTAGAAACTGACTTAGAGAGGCTTCATTTTGGCATGGCTTGCCTGAAGCTTTTTTCTACTTTTTTTTTTTTTTAAAGTAGGCTCCACACCCAGCATGGAGCCAACATGGGGCTTGAACTTACGACCCTGAGATCAAGACCTGAGCCGAAATCAAGAGTCAGATGCTTAATCGACTGAGCCACCCAGGCAACCTGCTTTTTTCTACGTTTATCTACACTTGGGCATGGATGTACTCTGAGAAGTAAAACCTAAAGTTCGAATTATCGGTCTTCTGTATCCAGTTGTGGGGTCATTCCGTCTATCTTATTTGTACTCTGGGCCTCTTTGTTGATGGTTACTAATGCACAGAAAAAAATCATCTCCAATAATATCTCTGGGATAAACAGGCATTTGTGGGCTAGTTAGGGAAGTTGGGGATGTTATGTTGTAAACACCAAGCAACCAATTTAGAAGCAAACTTGGAACATAATTCCTTTCTAAGTTGGGAACTGTTTTTATGAAATCCATCTCTTGCCATGACAGTAATAAAATGAGGAGACCTTAACTGACTACAGTTAACACCAGATGGGTAAACACCCATCCTGAGAAATGAGTTGGTTAATTATAGCCGTGCCCTGTTTATAGACCTTCGATTAATCTCTTGAGAGTATATAACTCCATCACCCACAATGTCTCATGGCATCTGAGCAGGACTTTTCAGAGGTCAGGCTCCTCCATTAACTCAAATAATTATCTTCAGAATCAAAGGGCTAGGGGGAAGTTAGCTTACTTTTATTCATTATTCTCTGTAGCAATCAACTTATATAAAGCATCAGAAAAATGATGAAGCAAATAAAAGTGACAGGGAGATGTTCGAGTATTTTACTGAACTCACATCACCTCTACTCTCATACTTGGCGAAACAATTCTATGTACGTACCACCCAGCTCTCTAAAACGTGGGAGTATTCAGACTTCCTGAAATGGTGAGTTCACGGGACTTGAACATTGGTCCACGCTCTGACCTCTGTATTGGCAAAAAGAAAACAATGTCATTCTCCCAAAATGCAGTAAACTGGGACACTTGGGAGATGCAACTCAGCCCAAGTGTGGATCACACCGGCTCAGGAGCAGGTCGCCTGGTTGGTCTACACGGCTTGGGCTCACCTGTAGAACAACGGGTCTACCCCGACACACGTTGGCATCACTGGCCGAACTTTTCGTAGTACTGTGCCTGCCCAGACTGAATAAATAAGTCCGGGCCCCAGGGATTGCTGTTTTAAACTCTGCAGGTCATTCTTCTGTGCAGCCAGCTTGAGAACCACTGCCTCCACATTCGATGGCCATTGAGCCAATTTTGAACATTCAAAGCCTTCATGCAGAGTAGATTTTAGCTCATTATGGAGCAGTAGCGAACTTTTGGTCTTCCCAAGGATGTTGCCAAGTATGGAAAACTTGCCTGTTTCTCTAGTATTTAGCTTAGAAGGTGACGTGCGTGGCTGTGAGGGAGACAGAGAGAGGGGGACAGGGAGAAGAGGGGAGAGGGAAGAGAGCATGAGAGAGAGGGGAGAGAGGCATAGCTACAAAATTTTTAAATTTTTCTCCCTGCGGCCACATCCTGGTTCAGCTCATCATCTCTCCAGTCCTGCTCCCCTCTCCCTACCTTCTAGGAGCATGGATCCCATTATTCCTCTCAAATAATGTCTCTCAAATATGTCTCCTTCTCTTTATAGTCCCCTTCAGGGGCTCCCTGTCCAGAGAAAAACCCCTCATCCGCCTCTGGGCACCCAGGGCCTCCCACTAGCTGGAGAGTCGTTCCTCAAGCTCGAGGGTCCCTGGACGAGCACTGTTGTCTCCGGCTTCTCCTCTTCGAGCAGTTTGCACCTCACCCCAATCTGCCAGAAGCCCCCCTTCAAGGCTCGTCCTCTGAGGAGAAGCTTTGCTCCTCCCACCTCCCGCTGCCCAGGCCTTCACTGATTTCGCGCCAGAGCAATGCCCAGAAATCCTCCCACGGGTCTGGCACAGGGGTGTTCAAAAAAACAGTGTGCAAATAAATTTCATTTCTCATGGCACCAAAATCGTCAGTCTGTCTTCTGTGCTAGATTCTGAGCTTTCTCTACGTGCGGTGGGTAACGCGGTATATATAGTAGAAAAAGCAAAGCTTTTGGAGGTGGATTTGGGTTTCAAATGCTGCTCCAGACTTACGAGCTGTAGGATCTTGGGGAGTCTGTTTCTTCGGCTGTAAAATGAGCGGACTCCCTGAAGCGTTGAGAAGATGAGACGTGATGTGACGTGTGTCGTGTCAGAGACATAGCAGGTGACCAGAAATTTTACTCACAACTTACCAGGTATGCTACAAAATTGACAAGTAACTCCTCACTAGAAAGCTTTTCTTCTGGATTGTATGCTTCCAAAGGGTCACAGTTCTATACAAGTTAAATGTTGGTTAGAAGATTTGAAAACCCTCCTCTCTCCCACCTTCGTCCTCAGGGGCATATTTTAACTATTACCTTATTGAATCCCCCAAATGGCCCTTCAATTATTAATCCCACTGTAGGCAAGAAAACTGGATTAATGGGAGGATAATGGCCATCCTTGCACAAGCCCAGCTAGGCTCTTCAGACTCCTGTTTCCGGACCCGAAGTGAAGGTCCAGGCTCCGTCCTTGACGCCACGTTGCCCTCACATTCAGCCTGGGGATCCAGGCTTTTAAATGTAATCACTTTCTTTCTTTCTTTTTTTTTTTTTTTAAAGATTTTATTTATTTATTTGACAGAGATAGAGACAGCCAGCGAGAGAGGGAACACAAGCAGGGGGAGTGGGAGAGGAAGAAGCAGGCTCATAGCAGAAGAGCCTGATGTGGGGCTCGATCCCATAACGCCGGGATCACGCCCTGAGCCGAAGGCAGGCGCTTAACCGCTGTGCCACCCAGGCGCCCCTAAATGTAATCACTTTCTAAAACTGAAAACTTAACACTCCAAAGAGGATTACTTTGTGGGTAAAACTAAGGTGGTTATTTTAATTTAAAAAATGAAAAATGTTCTACTTTACTGAGTGCCTTCAGCCCCTCAGCTTGGGCGTGCATAGTGGTTGGCCGCCATGGCCTCTTGGAGCCTTGGTTCCTTCATCTCTAACTTGAGAATAAGACTAGCTCCCACCTTAGGTGCGTATGAGGATTAAAGGAGTTAATCCGTGAACTCCTAACGCACGTGGGACAGGCAGGGCACATGGCGGGGCCCAGCCTCAGTCCTCACGAGCATCACCCCCATGGGGGCCGTCTGGCTCGGAGCTCTACCACACTGGACCTTGAGGATGAACCTCCAGGTGCTCTGTTATAGGAAAGAAGAACACAGAGGAAACACTCACTTCCTAATGCCTCTTGCTTCACTGAGAACTCTAGTAAAAAAAAAAAAAAGGCACTTTAAAGACAAATAAAAAGTAACTTTATTGACTGATCTTACCATGAAATGCCTATAAGAAATCATTACAAAATAATGTAGTTTTCTTTTACACACTTTTGGTATCATCCTGATATGACGATCCTTTCACAGAAAGGATTATTTACAGTTTATGTAGATATAAAGCTCATTGTTGCAAATACAAATGTAGATGTAGAGAGGCCATATATACCAAACAGGTACACCGACTAGCGACGATATTGGCAAATGCAGAGTAAATTACAGCTCCATACGTTTCTTTTCCTTTTTTATTGTTTAAAACAATTTCCAAATACAAAATGTAGATAACCAAAATGGATTTTCATATACATATATATAATTCTGCTGCTAACAGTGGATCAAAAAGCAAAAATGTTCCTTAGCATGTTTCATTTTTGAAAACCCACAAGATTATTCATAAATCCAATTAGAAAGAGGGTGTGCAAAACCACCAACAAAGCTGGCAAAACCCTGAAGACCTGATTGTGGTTGAAATATAGAGAAAATAGAGCACTACATACTTAAATACGCTTTTGTCTTGATGTTTGCAAGAAACGCTAAGAGCTAAGGAAATGCACCACATTATGACCTGGGCTCTTTACAGTTAAACCTCCCAGGATTTGTCTCTGAAGCATCTATACAAAAGGCTGGATCGTTTCACGACTTACTTGTAAGTGAAGCAGTCATGAGATGATCCTTCTACCCTTTCGCACAGAAGACCGAGATCCTTTTGTACATTCTGATATCTGAAACTTTGGTTCTTTTAGAACTTTTGATAAAAGCAAAATAATTTCATGACTACAGAACTCTACAGAACTTTTGTTCCCTTCCCAGCGTCGGGTGAAACTCATCTGACCGGCCTTGGAGGGCACACACTGCCCTGCGGGTGCACACGCACATGCGGGCGTGCAAGGGTGGCACAGGCAGCGCTGGTCCGTGTCCTCCATGCGTTTATCATACCGACTCCCACCCACGGGGAACACCGCATGTTCCGCTATACCCGAAATCTATTTCTTTGTTACTTGAAAACTTAATTTTGTATAAAAATATGACTGTTTCTTTAGAAAATAATATATAGTTTTTTTTTTAAGAAAACCTGGCAGATAGAAAAAATGGTATATCAAAATATGGTAAACAAATGTAAAATATGAAATCATTACAAACATCTCATAGAAAGACATTGTGCTCAAGTTCTCTCCTGAAGTGCGAACGACATTGTTACCGTACATCTAAAGGTTAAGAGATTCACGCTCCTGACATGGTTTCATTCTATATCCTAACAGCAGTGGCAGTAACTGTCTTAAAAATGGCCCTCTCTCAAATGCTAACATTTTCTGTACACTTTAACTTTGAAATTAACAGAAAGACACCCTCTGGAGCCGTGGTTTTAAACCCTGTTGCGTATTAGCTCCATTTGGAGAGCTTTAAAGGAAAAGGCAAGTCAACCTGGACCTTACTGCAACAGACTGAGTTTATTGGCCTGAAGTGGGACCCAGACATTGTTACTGTTTTTAAATAAGCTCCCCAAATAATTCTATTGTGCAACCAGGGTTGAGAATCATGGCAAAAGACCCATGAGAAAACAGTCGTTCTAAACTCTACATATATTAACTGATTGTCTGTAGGTATCATTCATTTAGCCACACATCCTCCATATTCGACAAGAAAGACCACATACACAAAAACAGTCATGGAAGCCAAGAAGAAGAGTTAGTAAGCTTTAAACACGTATAAACAGACGTAATCTCAGGTATTTATATATGTATAACATATACGTACAATTAGGGTATTTTGGTTAAGCAGAAACTAGTATTACCATAATTGGTTCTTGATTAAAACAAAACAAAACAAAACACCAAGCACAAACATTTTTTAAGACATTTCCATAGTTTTAACAGAAACTGGCTTTGTAAACACCACAAAATGCACAATGACATGACTACCACTGATCAGTTACTCAGATGAGAAACTCCGCGGGGTCCTAGAGCTTTCAGGGAGAGCAGGAATAGGACACGGCACTGGCCAGGCATGAGGGGGTCACAAGGCATCATAGCACACAGAGCCTTCTGGTTATTGCTTCACTCACGTCTTCTTGACCTGGGCTGTGCTTCTGTTATGTCCATATCTTTGGCTTACTAGAACTACCGGATTTTGACCACTTCATTAGTGTTCACTTTGGGACAGCCCCGGTGAGGCGGCAATGACTATGGACTAGGCAACAGTCTCTCCATTAAAAGGAGAGATGCCTCTTTTCTCCCTCAAACTAAGTGCGTGAGGGAGTGACAAAAAAAAAAAAAAATTTACAGGCAAACAAATAAACCTAACATCTTTCACATGATAAAAAAGTGATGTCATGTAATCAAATGAAAAAACAAAAACGAGGAACAAACGCACCACGATTCAATATCCTGAAGGCTTGGTAACCAGTAAAGCACATTTCCTTCCCAAGGATCATGAACTTCCGGGCACTTGTCTTGCTGTACATTCTCTGTAGTTCTTTTATCTCTGTGTAATACTTAAAGTGCAACTGTCCCAAGGCTTTTATTTCCATCACAAGTTATCATCAAGAAAGAGCTATGTTCTGGGGTGAAGAAAATATGGCACAATAATTAAAGAGAGAACCCCATGGCTTTCCAGCCTCTAGCGAACAGCAGGCCACCCGTAGAGCTAGCTGCACGCAGACGTACTTTACACAACGAACTCCGGAACTTCATCATGAGTGAGATCCAGAGAAAAGTACTTGCTGGTTCTTTTGACTGGAAAAGCATCTTGGATGTTGACACACTGCTGAGCCAAACAGCTGTTGCAGTAGAGGCCTTCCTCATCCAGTTCGTGGCCACACCCAAAAGTGTAACTCTGAGCAGTGTCTTGACATAGACCCGCAATGCGCAAGAAGTCTTTCTGGTAAAGTCTGATGTCATCAAGGCTCAAGCTATGTCGATCGGTGGAGGTCTTTGGTTTCCGACATATAGTCTGCAAAGTAAGGGAAGGTTAAAACAACTTTAGCATAGACTAAAGTGAAAGGTTAGCAATATTTGCCCTTGGAAAGAGAGAGGCTGCAAAACCACAGAAGGTTATGGAATCCTTGTATGTTGGAAAGTGATTTCCCGTCTGAGGTTTCTGGGGCCTGAGGCCCTGTGGGGAAAATGTCACCACCACCACCAGTAACAGCAGCTAACACTCACTGAGCCCTTATGTGCAAGGCCCTGACTGTTCCATCTTCCCATCAGCCCTACGAGGCCCATGTCATTATTCTCCCCGTTCTACAGATGAAGAATCTAAGGCAAAGGAAGTAAATATAACAAGAAACCAACTGTCTCTAGCATCTCAGAAGTCAAGAAATTGGCTTAAAATAGGGCCGGATAGGTAAAGACAGGGTCTATTTTTTTTTTTTCCCACTAGAATATGACAACTTAGCAGGTAACATGCTCATGCTGAGGTTTTTTATTATTTTAATAAGAAGTGGGAAAATGAACCAATTATTAAAGAAACACAATTTGAAAGCTTTTTTAAAAAGCTAGAATTCTTGGATAGAAAAATAATACAAAGTACAGAAAAGGCTGGGAGGCAAGAGGCAGCTCCCTAGCGCTGCAAGTGGTGTTCTGCCAGATACTTCACACAGCAGCAGTGGACTTCTAGAACTCGTCGTCCCAGGAAGTGCTACTGGCTGAAAATATAAACAGGTCAAAAAATGATTCATATAATTACATGAATGAAAGATACTTAATGGGTGATTTAAGGAAACAAGGTATCATCCCTCTCAACTTTTGCTGCTGAATATGACAAAAGCCAACCTTGTTAGAGTAAGTGATCACTTTTTGTTAAAGGCAAAAGTACCGGGAGGAGAAAACAGGGTCTAAGCCCAAAAACATTTTATTAGGAAGGACCACATGTGAGCACTCCCTGAAGATGCCGATCGCCTGTACTCACGCAGGCTTCCCGGTGCCCCTGGGAGCCCCCTCACAGAATGCGTTAGGTCCTCACCGCAAAGCCACGCGGCAGGCACACAACCGTGCTTCCCATCCTGCAGGTGTGGAACCTGACCCTGAGCTGTGCCCCATGGACATTTCTGTACAGTCAGAGCTAACACCGGGTGGCAGAACCTGCACGGTGTGGCCCTGGAGCTTGTAATCATTATGCCACACATACTGCTTTAGAAAGGACTCACTGGAGCATTCAAAAAAATATTTAATAAAACATCAGGTGCACATGAAGGCTACTGAAATGAAAGACCGAGAAAAGGGAGGAGAGAAGTACACATAGAAGACAAAAAACCAAAAAAGACAGGGATGGTCCGAGAGAGAGAGAGAGAGAGAGGCATAAAAGGAGAGAGCAAGAGAATGCTCAGGAAGCAGAGGTGAGGGTCAGCTGCGGGATAAATCCAGCTGCCGCCCCATGAGTTTCAGAGTGTTTTATCTTTTGATATTTTAATAGTCCAGCCAGCGACGGGTTATCAAACAGCCTCACTCAGCATACTTAGAAAATTCAATCTGAATGGAAAAATCAGAGTGTGGAAACGTTTCTGCCGTGACACATCTGATGAGAAAATTATTCTCCCAGTTGTCGAGGTCAATAAATACACACACCCACACACACAGTTAACCTGAAGTCTGAGGTCTAGAGGCTTCCCAGCTACAAAAAGTGTGAAACAAAGTACATAATTTATCCAAATAAAAATCAACTTAAAGACGAATGGAACTAGCAAATAGAATGGACATAAAATCAGAACAAAACTAGAATGTCCCTAGTAAGAATAATTTCCTTAGGGTTTTTAATTTTTGCTCATTTATATAAATATAACTGTAAGTTCGTATTTAAGGTTTTCTGTAACCTCAGTACCCAGTCTAAATGTTCCAATTCCTTCTGTACCTGCGGAAGAGAGTCAGTGCTCTGGCCGCGAAGCTTGACCACTGTTTCTGAGGAGCTGGAGGTGGAAGACCCGATTTCTTTCACGATCAACCCTAAAGTAAAACACAGGAAAAACAATGAAGACGTCCTATTAGTCACACCTCTTGCCACACAACTGACATAAATAACCACCGAGACTGAAGGTCAAATACTAACTGTTACTGAAAAATCTGTTACCCTTCCGTGGTGGACAACCAGGACGGAACATGTTCTGTCTCTTGTCTTACAGTAAGTAGGGAGGAGAGGGGTAAATGGGGCGTGAGAGGACAAGACGGAGTTTAGAGCCTGAATTTTCTAAACAACTTCTAATTAAGCTATTTATGAAGTTAGTAACAAAAAGAAAGACTGTAGGTGTAAAGCAGTTTATCGCCTAAAGTTCCCATGTTCCACAGAGCACCAAGTCTGAACGTAACGCCCCTGAACCACGACAGGTCCTTCTACGCCGGCTTCCCCTTGGATGTTTGGTGCTTTGGGGGGGGGGGGGTTCTGACCTCTGGAGTCACACGGATCTGGGATGGAACTGGGCCCAGACGAGTAATTAGCTGTGTCTCCTGGCCAGTGACCTGGCCTCCCTGTGTCTAAGTCTCTTTCTATAAAGTGGGGCTGAAAGCAGCATTTATCCCACAGAGTTTAACGATGATTGAAGAGCAAATGCATGGAAAGGGCAAGGTACTGGGCCTGTCTGCGGGACACACTCAGCTCAGAGGAGCTCCTCGGGCTGACAGGGGCCCTGTGGCACTCGCCTCCTGCAGCAGATTCTGCTGGGCAGAGGCCACAAGTGGGCGGGCGCCCTGAACATTCGGTTCTGGATCTCCGAGAGCAACAAGGCCCCTAATCGTCTCAGTGCTCAGGGGCAATCTGCTAATATTTTGGAAACAGAAATCCGGGACTGAAACCTCCCTGTGTGGCTGGGACATGTGAGTGAAGCACCAGAAAAAACATTTCAGGAAATAAAACTGCTAACAAGAACTGGAGATGGGAGTGAAGATGATCACTGACATTTTTCTTGCGGACAGATGAAGCAAGTCCGTTAAACCCTAGATCCGCAGGGCCAAATGGCTTCTTAGGTAAAGTACATTCTCCCCTCATAAAAAAAGAACCTTGAATAATGTGATTTTTATTTAGCTACTGCTAATAACCTCAGAAATGGCCTTCTGTGTTCTATCCCTTAACTCTTTAGAAACGACTGATAATGATTCAGTGACTACTACAGAACTTGCATATATTAGTGTTTGATAATAAGTTCAATTGAAACATGAAAGGAAGACATTCTTGGTCTACATGCAGACAGTAAGAAATTCTCAGGTGGATACTTAAGTTGTGGGGGTTGTACAGACTGCTTTAGTAGGGGGTCTTTCTCTAGAATATCCTTATATTTTAAAAAGCTTTAAGCTTTTAACAAATCCTCACAGAAAGATGTAGACGAGTATACTAGGACCTGAGATGGGTCCTTCTGGATTTCCTGGTCAATGTGCTCTTGGATACTATGCCTGTAACTAATCTGCTCCCAAACCCAGACTCTGCATTTTTTTTATAATCATATATTTTTTTAAAGATTTTATTTATTTATTTGACAGAGACAGAGACAGCCAGCGAGAGAGGGAACACAAGCAGGGGGAGTGGGAGAGGAAGAAGTAGGCTCATAGCAGAGGAGCCTGATGTGGGGCTCAATCCCAGAACGCCGGGATCACACCCCGAGCCGAAGGCAGACGCTTAACCGCTGTGCCACCCAGGCGCCCCTATAATCATATTTTTTTATTATATTATGTTAGTCACCATACAGTACATCCCTGGCTTTTGATGTAAAGTTCGATGATTCATTAGTTGCGTATGCACAACTAGTGCACAATGCAATACGTGCCCTCCTTACTACCCATCTCTGGTCTATCCGATTCCCCCACCCCCCTCCCCTCTGAGGCCCTCAGTTTGTTTCTCAGAGTCCATAGTCTCTCATGTTTCATTCCCCCTTCTGATTACCCCCCCTTTCTTTATCCCTTTCTTCCCCTACCGATCTTCCTAGTTCTTATGTTCCATAGATGAGAGAAACAGACTCTGCATTTGATAAATCAGCATCAAGTCTGCTGCTCAGAATACTAAACTGACATCTACCAAACTTTTATCATGACTCAATCTCAGCTCCATATTTTAAAAACAATGTGTAAATGCTCAAATTATAGAGAATTTGGAAAAGTAGGAAGATGCAAGAAAGAAAATAAGGTCATCTGTAAGCCCATCATCCAGAGAAAAGGCTATTAATATTTTACGTATTTTTTCATATACGTATATACGTTTTTATAATTTGAGATCCTACTATTTATACAATTTGTGCCATTTTTCTTGCCTATCTTTCTCATACTATTAAATATTCTTTGAAAATCTTATTACTTAATGGCCGTGCAATATTCCACTATATGGATAGAATACAACTTCTCATTGTTAACTACCGAGGTTCTTTTTCCTTTTCTTTGCTATTATAAATAACATTTCAGGAAGGATTTTTTATACATAAACCTTTTTAAACAGCTACCTTATTTACATTTTATTTCTATCTTATCATAAAAATTAAATGTAGAAATATATAAATAAAAAGCAAAAGTCTGCCTCCCTCACATCTCCTTTTCCCACAGGTACTTTGGTGTGTATTGTTTAGACAGTTTTCTTTCTACAAAAATGCACACACACACACACACGAGAGCATGATATCTGTGCATCTACAATGTGCATATAATTGTAAGTTTATATTTAATATATATTAAAATGTATTTATAAGGAAAAATGTATGTAATAAAGCAAATGGACAAAAACCAAAAGGGGCCAAGCTCGGTACGAGAACACTACGCGTGGCCGGAGCATGAACCTGTGTTGGTTCGGCACAGGGATTCTCTGCAACCACTGGCAGGTCAGCTCCGGGTGGAGCATCCAGAGGCCACGGTTCTGCTAGGTCAGCAAGTGAGATTCCGCAATAAAGGAGCCTGGTGCGCTTACAGATTAAATGCCAGCAGGAGGGGACTGTGTGTGCTGGCCTTGTTCATCCCTGACTCCCAGCACCGGCTGCAGGGGTGAGGCTCACTATCAGAGACTGTGGGTCTTGACAAAGCCCCTGCAGGTCCCCCCAGTCGTAAACGAGGTCTTCCACCCGACACGGCGGAGCAGGAGGCGCCTGCGCCATGTCCACACTGCCGACTGCTAACAGGTGTTTTTGTACAGAACGGAGACCAATTCCTGAAATGTGACAAGAGCCGTGAGGAGGGACTGAGGCTTAAAAACAAAACCCAGAGTGCAGTTCCTTCTGGGGTAACATCTTTCACTTGGTAGAAAGAGATATTATGTAACCCTCTACTAGGGTTACAGTGAATGCATGTTTTCTAATAGAGTTAACTGAATATGGAATTTAGTAAGTGTCTTTTTATGTCAAACTTTTTTGACACTTTTTCCTGCAGACTCCCACACCCAGTATGATATAGCAGGAAAAACAATACAAAACAAACCCAGAGACTTGACCTCTGTTTCTAGCCACATAGCATTTGTCCCCCTAATCTACAGGATTTCTCATCTGCAAAAAGGTCTTGAGGCCCCTTCTAGATGTATTACAGGATTCTCTGATTATTGGTTACAACAGCAAAACAACAACAGCACAGAGAAAACTACTTTACCACTTTGTCCAGCGCATGGGGTAGAAGAAGCTAATTCCCAATTCTAGGTGCTCTTCCCCTTCCTTTCCCTTTCTTCCTCAGAAGACAGTCAAGCCTGCAGCCCGCGGTGCTGACTTGGAAAGGCTCTGATTCCATTCCTGTCTGATCTAGAGCCCCACCTCAACCCTTCTATTTCCTGAGGCACCTGCTTCTCAGCCTGGGACAGTCCCCTACTTAAGGAGAAGAACTTCCATAAGAGCTCACCAGAGTGTCCATTCAGCTTCCGCGACATGAGCATGTCCTCGGTGATATAGATGCACATGTCTGGGCTGACGTCCAGAGACTCTTCATTCATATGCTCCAGGTCCCTGGGGTCATCGACCAGCATCTCTATTTCTGACACAGAAGAAGGAAAAGACATTTGGGGATGTGAAGGGAAACGGACACCAGAATTCATAGCCGTTCTTTGAGGGAGGCTATGTGATTATCCATATTTTAAAATAGATCCGCTAATGAGAATCTACAATAGGAGACTCCAGGGACAATTCTCAACTAGATGTATTCGTTCTCTTCTTTCACAGGATTGCTGTGTTATCTACATGTCTTCTCATGCCACGTTTTGATTGTCAATTATTCTTTACTCTTTGAGAAAGAAAGAAAGAGAACAGGGTGCTTGGGTGGCTCAGTCAGTTAACTGTCTGACTCTTGATTTCTGCTCAGGTCATGATGTCAGGGTTGTGAGATCAAGCCCCGCATCAGGGTCTGTGCTCAGCACAGAGTCTGCTTGTTCCTCTCCCTCTGCTCCACCCTTTGCACATGCTCATGCTTGCACACTCGCTCCAAAATAAGTAATAAGTAAAATCTTAAAAGAAAAAAGAAAGAAGGAAAGAGCTACACCACCATGCTGAGATGATAAAGGGTAAACTGAGGCTGATGGGCTGTTTGCCTAAGGCCAGAGCACAATGAGTAGTTCGCGAAGGTCCCCATTTCCCATAGCTGGCTACTCGCAGGGCATTTAAGGGACTTCATTTGAGACCCACATGAATTCTAAGTAACCAAACCAAGCAAATGTGCTGCAGTTTTCCTCAATGAAGTCAGTATCTTTTCCCCAAACCTGAATGCTATAGCACTTGAGGCAGAAAATTAATAATAAAAAAGATGCACACATAGGCTAAGTTTGGCTGATACAGGCTGGAGGTCTGGTTTTATCTCCTTAACACAGAGTTAAGCAGTCAGGTGTTAACTTTCTATTATATTTCCAGAGTTCCAGCTGCATAGGAGGAATTTAAGAAATACTAAATAACCAATAGCCTGGGCTCAAATCTTTTTTTTTTCCTGCAAAAAGTTGAAGACCTTTCTGTCACTATCATTGCATCTAGTCTGCTGTCCTAACCAATGCCTATTTAATCTGGGACTTGGAAATGCAGACATGAGCACTGCAAGGCTGACTGACCTCTACTCTACGTCACAGCGACCGCTAGGACTCAGAATCCACTAGCATTCAAGCCCGTGGCCGCAAAGATCACCACGAGAGGAATGCTTTCTTTACCACACAAGCAGCTCCACCGAATCACAGGGGGAGCTGCAAGACCCTTCTTCTCTACTAGCACTTCCTAGTTGCGGTCCACACATCAATTCTCCAGAACTTGTACTTGAGAACTAGGCAAGACAAAGGAGGAGGCCAGAGCCCGCGGGGCAGCGCTAGGAGCTGGGAAAGGCCCGGGAGCGGGTTACCGTCATCCTGCGAGTCCTCTTCCAGCCGGTCCTTGCCGCTGCTCTCCACGCCCGAGGTGTGGGAGCTGCCGTGGCTGGTCATGGAGCTGCAGGTTTTCAGCTTGCGGTGGATGGCGCTGCCGGAGTAGCCATCCTCCGGCCCCGTGTCCCGGGGCTTGGTGTCCGCCTCGATGCCCGAGGTGTGGGAACTGCTGTGGCTGGCGGTGGAGTGACGGGACAGGCGTTTGTGCTTCACGCTGCCCGTGCTGCTCCCGCTGGCCCGGGAACGCTTTTCCAGCTGGTCCACGTCGAGGTCCAGGCTGTCACTGATGTAGGACTCCCGGTACTGCTTCTTCTCTACGTGGTGAGGAGCACAGCACGACATTACAGTCAACCGAGACAGAAGGAACGGCCGGCTACCTTAAGTGAGTCAGCAGGCTAAGGAGCAGGGCACTTCCACACCCAGAATCTAGGGGTTGGAGAGTGGTGAGGATTGTGACAGGAGCTCAACTTAAGAAGACGGCAAATGAATAAAAACCAGGACAACAGACTTGAGGGAGTACTTAAACTACTCCAAGAATTTTAAAGCTTCAAAACTGTAGAAAAGTGCTCTTCTGCGTAGAGTCGCCAGACCATCTCTTGCCTGCAAACTGCTATTGGTCCACAGTGACATGGGTTCAGTAAGTGGAAATCAATACCCAGACATTTTTAGAGAGATGGGACATCACCATGACAGCCACTATTATGATTTTGTATTATGCAGAAGTAGCAGTCCACAATGGATTAGAAATTTTATAATAATTTCAGAAGCACTGCTATAGAAAACTGTTTAAGAAATATAATTATACTAATTGCCATTGATTTTATTTATTCAATTTGGCCCATTATTAGTTTAGTTCTGACTGCTGAATATAATTTAAAATAAAACTATTCTTCTGCAAGTTTCTTCCAAAGACTTCTAAAATTTAGTTTTTCATTAATGAAGACTCCTTTTCTCCATTTGGAGTGAACTAGTGAGGCTTTGTTATCTATTTAGAAAACATAATAATCACTACTGGTTTGATGATTTATACCTGCGTGGCCTCTGACTGATTAAACTGTTCTTTCATAGGTCAGCGCCATTCTTTAACACAAAGACATATTAGAAAGTCCCTTTTATCAAATGCTTAACTAACCGTTACATTAAAGCACCAAATCACAACGGAGTTGCAGGTGTACAGTAATACCTTTGTGTTACAGGTCAGAATTTTAAAACAGAGTAGTTTAGATTCTTTGTATTTTTAATACCAATGAGAAATAACACATTAGAACAATGTTAAAGATAGAGAATGCACTTGGGAAATGTTAAATTGATATGATTTCAGAAATTGCTAACTTGTAGACTAATTGGGTTCTCAGGGGCCTATGGATGGATTTGTAATTGTCTTATTCCTTGGGTAAGTGAAAACACTTGCATTCCTGATGTCCAAATCCAACTCTGAAGTGTAATCACCACGGGCTCCCCAGAGAGGGAAGGAGCATCAGCAGAAAGAGAAGATGAACTTTCCAGGAAGCAAAGTGCAAAAAATGCTTGCAGAAGGCTATGTGTGCATTTTTGTGCTCCAGCCATTCATATCAATGCTAAGGAATAGTCTGCACCACAACAGTGAGTAAGCGTAGCCACACAGAAAGCAGGGGCTGGATACCAGAGCCCAGCACACACATCTGAGCCAAGCTCATGTGCACCATCTACCATCCATCTTTTAGAGCTAGACTGGGTTCTAAAGATTCCTCTTTCCAGAAGGCGACAGCGGTTGAGATGAAGATGGAGAGCTAAAGGCGTTTGCAAAATTCTCATACAATTTCTAGTCACTGCAGTTTCAAAATAGCCATGGGGCACTTGGAAGGTGGAAAGCAAAGAGAGAATGGTTTTCTAAACAATTCTTTAGGGTTCTGGAGTTCTAAGACAATTGGGAATTATGGACCTAATTACTTAAAAGCTTTTCTACCTTTTTACAAACAGCCCTTTTGCTTCCAACACTAGCCAGCATGTGCAGAGTCACTTACAGTTACTCTATATTCATGAGTATACCAGAAGATAAGCACTTGCCAACCTGTTCTCTGCCTCATAGGAGCCTAGCATAAATCTACTTCCTGTCAACGTGTCAGAGCAGCCTTGGTGTTCTATGTGGCTGGCCAGTGTTCCCTGCTTAGGGCCGAATCACTGAGAGCCAGTGCAAACATTTAAGAAGTGTCACACCACTCAGTTATAAACTGAAGGAAATGTTTACGTAATTCTGAAATTTATTCTACGACCTACAAAACGCAACCTCTCACCTCCTTAGTAATCAATATGTTGATGTTCTTTGTATTCCCTCTGTTGTAAAAGCCCAGAGACCACAAAGCTTTTTACACATGGTTTTGGAACAGAATGCAGTCAGTGTGACCTCTTGACATAAGACCTAAGAATAAGTCCAACTCTTTTTTTTTTTTTTTTAAAGATTTTATTTATTTATTCGACAGAGATAGAGACAGCCAGCTAGAGAGGGAACACAAGCAGGGGGAGTGGGAGAGGAAGAAGTGGGCTCATAGCGGAGGAGCCTGATGTGGGGCTCGATCCCAGAACGCTAGGATCACGCCCTGAGCCGAAGGCAGACGTTTAACCGCTGTGCCACCCAGGCGCCCCAATAAGTCCAACTCTTGAATAAAGTTGGGTTGAAAAACCTTTTTCGTGACAAAAGCATTTTTTTCACTTCTCTTTTAACGCTATGGAAGAATTTTTGTGATCATTTTCTACCATAAAATGCTAAAAGAGTGTTTCAGACAAGGTGACTTTCCTTTCCAGAAAGGAAAATACAGTCTCTTTTTGTGTTGGATTTTTTGTTTGTTCATTTGTTACGCTAAACCAACGCTGAGAAAAGAACTTTCTTGTAAAAATGATGAAGCTCTTAAGTATGGATGAGATAGATGGAGTCAGGCCAAGGCTGGCCCAGAGAAACACAGTTCAGGCTTTCTTTAGATCTAGAAGAATCTCTAAGTAGAAGAAACTAAGCATGTTTTCTTTAGAAGAAAAAGAGAGATGTCCCCTCAAATCTATCTACACTTATCCAAATAAAAAATCCAATTTACACCCTGGTATCATTCCTTCATTGCCCTCCTCATGTAAGCCACCAAATGCACTTGGTACTATGTATGGTAAGAGACAAAACGCTGCCCTCTAAGAACTGAAAATTCTTCATAATTTTACCTTAGAACCTATAAAGGAAGTTCATGAATTCTCTCAGGCTCTAAAGGGCTCCCCTTAAGGTCATCTAAACAAGAATTTACTAAAATGCAAAGCTCCTGGAATAAACTTCTCATGGCTCTATAAGCTGATCATTTGGGAATGTGGCTAATTTGGCAAATGACGGGCTCTACACCGAGGCCACCTACTCTTACAAGTTTCCTTGGTGCTTCCGTCCCATCTTCATTCCCGATATTCACGCCAGCCTTGCAGAGATGGATCTGTTATGCCGACGAGTCGTCGTGGGGAGGAACTGGCAGTGTGTCAGCAGAGGAAGCCAGTACACCTGGCAGTTATGTCAACTCTCTCCAAAGACAGAAGCAGCTTGCTGGCACACAGTGGGGAATGATTCATGTTCTAACGGCTGCTTAAAATGCAATGGCATCTCCAAACTGCATCTCATTTAGTGAGAGATAGCTATTGAGAGAAACTGATCAGATGTGCAAACTTCAGTAAGGTTTTTTGCTAAGAGGACAGGTATTTGCCTGGTTTCTGTGGGAAAGGTGGGGTCCCAGAGGTCAAAATTTGTTTCAGACATGACCCAAGATATGAATCTGCATCCAAATGTTCATGCAGATATCCTAAATCTAATCTAATTGATTTGTAAGAATTACTACAATGTGAATTTGCAAAACAAACCGAAGACATTAAAGTAGGGAAATATGCAAAGTAGCACTTTTGGGGGATTAGAAGCTGGAGTGTGCTAAATGGAGTCCCTCTGCGGTGCCACAGCTCAAGATAAAGGGCTAACCATCAGGTTAATGTAGAGCTGACGACTGCTGCCTTCCTCTTCCTTACAATGACTCATCCCCCTTTTCAGGGGCCCCAAATGGATTGCTCTATTCTGTGTCTGAGCAAAGCTCCCACAGGACTTCTGATAAAATCCTCAAGTGAAAACTTCTTTCTCCTTTGTCATTCCTGCTCACCTAGATGTGGGGGCCTCCTGGCAGTCTATAAGAGAGACTAGAGACATTTCTGTCACCCGCCTTTATTGTCACTCTAATCTAAGGAATAACTGCGCTGGAAAAAATTCGATTCCAAGGTGCTCTGAGTTGCAGATAAATGGCCTGCACCTTCATGCGGTGGCTTTCTGTAAGGATCCTCAAGACAAGTGTGGGGAAACTTGACAGACCGTACTCAGGGACAGCTGAATGACGGGGATAACCTCAGGTTTTCTGGACAGGTGCTACGGCTGCTGGGCCTCAAGGCCATCCCTGGTCTTCCAGGACAGTGATGAGATGGAAACAGGAATGCTGCTCGGAATCTGGAGGCTCAACCCTCAGATCCTATTCTCCAGGGCTCCAAAGAGTAAGGGGCCACAGGTGGCAAAGGCACCATTTGCTGCCCCACCCAAGACTCCGCCTTACCTTCATTTTCCTCCAGCTTCCGGATGTGACGCAACACAGGCTGCAGATTCATGTAGAGACGGTGGCTGTTGCTCAGGAGTTGCAGGAGGTGTCGGGAGCGCATGGGGCACCCCGTGTAGTAGATGAGCTTCCTGGCGGAGGGCAAGCCATCTGGCAAAATCTCAAATTTCTTACCCTGTGGAGCAAAAGCATGAATCAGATTTGGGAAGAGAAGTCTCTAATTTGCCAAGGTCCTCTTCATTGTCTTTTTAGTGAGGAAAACTACAGACTCAGAAATAAACGTAGAAAGCTCCATTCAAAATTCACTAAGAGACAAATAGTTTTTCCATTCAAAAATGTCATAGGACAAAGTTTACTAAAAATTCAGGAAGTGTCTAGCCAGGGTCTTCTGGTAAACACTGACTGGGTATGATGGTCGAGGAGTATCTTCGGTTTCTCTGGCTAGTCGGGCCATTTATACAATGGAAAAGAGAAGGGCCCATCATGAAAGCATCTTCAAATAGAATTCCAACACCCTAATTTAGCAAACAAGATGACAAATTCTAGAAGCATAATGCATTCAAATATTTGTTAAACACTATGTACCAAACACTGTGCGAGTCACTGAGAAAATGACAGTGAACAGGACAGACAAGGTCCCCACCTTCATAGAGATATACTCTGGTGGGAGAGACGGTACATAAACACATAAAATAACTATAGTTTGTGATAAACTCCAGGGAGGAAATAAGGAGTTATGATAGCAAACACTACAAATTCCTATTTAGGGTTAAGAAAAAAAATGGAGAAACTTCTTTAGCTGGATCAAAGAGGGAGTCTGGGGGGCACCTGGCTGACTCAGTCAGTAGAGCATGTAACTCTTGATCTCAGGATTATGGGTTCAAACCCCATGTTGGGCATACAGCGTCTTGGGGGGGAAAATGAGGGAGATGGAAGCTAGAGGGACAATTGGAGGGATGAGACAGGAAAGAGAGAAAGAGAAAGGAAGAGATAAAAGTAGTGTAATTATCTCTGTCAGTCGAGATATAAGAAATCTCATTCTTTAAGCCTGGGATCATTAACATAAAGTTCATTAACATAAGTTGAGGGTGAGAGTTTGGCAAAGATTCTTATAGTTATGGGATATTATAAATTCCTTCACCTCTCCTATTAATGAATATGGCAGCAGGACTGCAAAAGGAATATTCCAGACATAACAATTCTCAGCCAGAGGGGAGAAGTAAAGCAAAGAGGGAGGCGTCTTCTAACTACACACTTAAAGTCGACACAAAACAATATGGCTTTGTGTATCTCAGTTGGGGATGGAGTTTTCACCCCTCCACTTTTCATTTTAAAGGAACCGCCAGAGGATCCCAATGCTAGGATGGTAATAAATGCCACTTAATGAGCACTAGGCAGGTATTAACTCATTTAATCCTCACAATAAGCCTATGGGGGAGGACCAATTATCACCAGTTGGGAACAAAGAAACCAAGGCACACAGGTTAAGTAACTTGCTCAAGGTCCTACAACTTGGGTAGGACTGGGCTGGCTGTGAGAAGAATCACCTGGGAAATTCATCAGAATAGATGCCTGGTCCCCAACCCACACCCACTGAATCAAAAATCTCTTAGGGGAGGAGGACAAGGCCCAGAAATCTTTATCTTAAACAAGCTACTCAGATGAGGTTGATGCACAACTAAATTCAGGAACCACTGAGTCCAGGACCCTCAAAACACCCAATTTCATGAACGCATTTTATTACTACTCAATTTGGGACATGACAGGGACAACTAGCATAATAATTCGCTCATTTTCATATCACTCAGATCCTTTCACAAAGGGCCTGGAAGAGAGAGAGCAAGTGAGGAGGAGGCAGGTCAGGCCCCATTTGATGTCTGAGTAAAGTGGAATCAGATTGAACTGTGCCCAACTAATTAAAATAATGTAAAGTCAGGAACAGGTCTTTTGACTTCACAGGGCAGTGTGGAGTCAGTGCCCAAACTATTTGGCAATACGGCCCTTTATTTATATAGGCCATCTTCCTTAGGGGAGAGAAGCACATGTGTACAAATTTTTATTTTCCTCCTTTCTTTGTGCATTTTTTCCAACAATTTCTGAACAAAGAGAAAGTATGGATTTTAATGACCACTAGATATACATATTATTAACTGTAATTCTTTGAACCCTACCAAAAACCAGATATAGCTGGCAAGACAGAGAAACAGCTGGGAAAAATCACGAATTTGCTCTTACAACAAAAAAAGGATACTATTCTCAATATTCTAAAAATAACAGCATTTTTCCTATTAAGAACTGTAGACCTTTCTTTATAATGATGAGTTTCAAAGAGTTAGATATTAACAGAAACATCTTGTTATATCACTCTTTATTCTCTGCTCAAAAGAAGTAATTTCCAAAAAGCACTGGCCAACCCCAATGCTATGAGTAATTTATCCTGTGATTATGGCTTTCTGTTTTCTGATCCCTTTGCTTTTAAAAAGAATTCTGTTTGATAAACACATCTTGTACATTCCTCCACTGTATTTCTTTTTTTTTTTTTTTAAAGATTTTATTTATTTATTCGACAGGATAGAGACAGCCAGCGAGAGAGGGAACACAAGCAGGGGGAGTGGGAGAGGAAGAAGCAGGCTCCCAGCGGAGGAGCCTGATGTGGGGCTCGATCCCACAACGCCGGGATCACGCCCTGAGCCGAAGGCAGACGCTCAACCGCTGTGCCACCCAGGCGCCCCTCCACTATATTTCTTCTGTAACTAGAGTAACTTAGGATAGTGTAGTGGGACCGGACCCACAAATTAAAATTAGTAATTTCTTTTGCTAGAAGATTCTTTAATTTTACATTCACTACGGATGAGTGGCAAGGACTAAAGCACATACAATAAGAATATAAGAAAGCTAGTTGTCTTCTTTTTCAACTTTTTAAAAAATACCAACTTTTGTGCCTGGGACAATATTATTCTTAAAAACAAAACAAAAGAGGGAACAACAAAAATCCACAAAAACAAACTGTGCAATTTTTCTTTAGTCAGTTATTTTAAACTTACCACAAACACCAACTTTCCAACATTTGTCCAGGGGAAATCATAAAGTAATTGTTTCTCTTCATCTAAATTCTGTGGAAAAAAATTATAATGCATACAGAGTTACGGAGGAAAATGCCAGACACTCCATAATGGCTCTAACTTCTCTCCTGGAAAACTAAAGTACAGTATTTAGAATCTGAAAGGAGTCCTCAACTCCTTTTGGAGATGTTCAGACAGTAATTAAAAGATTAGTGATACAAGACTGTAGCTTTGGGTTCCTGAGTGACTGCATTAACTGGCCTTTCAAGGCAATCTTTTCCCTTTGAGCCTTTCCCTAAATTTAAATAAAAAGTCCAAGACTCGGGCATTCAAGAGATGAGATAAGGCACTTAGAATTTCATAAGTGGATATTTGCCTAAATCAAAGATAAGAGATCGTTATATTCTCCTTGGTCTCAACAGAAAGAGGCATTCTTTCTCCCCTGTTGATGGCTGTACTATAATACTATCCCACTTGCAAAAACATGACAGTTATTACTTATTCAAGGGACAGGCGTTATCAGAAAAGTGTAATGGAAATTAAAATGTCTGGTCTGGCACTGTATTAACATGTCATTTTTTTCTTTACACAGTTATAATGCTCCAGATGATAAAAGAGAATATTTAAAATCAACAACCACAGAGAAGAATGTCTGGATATTAATGATCTATTAGTGATGAAACTGAGCCAATCTTTGGCTTATTATTTTCTGTTGTGGAGGACCTATTATTGTCGAGGTTTGGACTGTACCACTTCATCTATCCTACATCATCCATATCTGTACTAGACAAATAGGAAGTAATGACCGATCAATGGCCAGAAATGAACCAGTGAACCTATAAAAGGACCAGGCAGGAGCACTGTCAATGTAGACATAGTAGATACCATGTGACGCTTTTTCTCATTTACTAACCTGAAAAATCTGTATTCCCCGCATGGTCAATCCAAGGGTTAGAGAAGCTTCAATTTCCCTTTTATCCTATAGAAATAAAGCCATATGAAAAAGTATGCTTTCCTTGTATAATGGACAATTAAGCACCAAAGAGGAAAAACAGGAGGAGAAATCCCAGGATTAGAAAGTTTCTGACTTAAAATAACTTTGCTTATTGTACTTTACTACAAGCTTTAAGAAAATCATGAGTACATATTAAATCAATAATGGTATATTCTACTTTTTAAACCATTGAGATTTCAAATCATTAGTATTTTCACTATATTACATATACCCGTATCTGACAATATTCTAAATATTTACATTATTGAAAACTCTGATAAACAAGACTATTCTTGTTGCCTATGTTTTTTTTTTTTTTTTAGCTTTCTACCTTTTCTCAGATGTTAGAATGTTGAATATAATGTCATAGCTATATTCTGAGATGCACTAGATTTTATAGGTTTCAAACTGTGTTAACTCTCCAGCTCTAAAGCCAAAATCAGAGGCAAGCCTAAATATTTTAGGCTGTTATCTCATGAGGATAAAAGGCTTTATTTAAAGGCTTTATATTCAGTTTGTTTGGAAAGAAAATACTTAATTTCTAAGAAATTCAATTATCACTTGCCAATACGATATATTCTTTTTTTTAACTTTATTTAAATTCAATTAATTAACATATATTGTAATATTAGTTTTGGAGGTAGAGTTCAGTGATTCATCAGTTGCATATAATATGATATCCATTCTACCAGCTAAACCATAAACTATAAAAAATAAAGTATAATGAACATATGGGAAAAAATTCCTGAAATGTTCTCTGAATTTTAAATGTACTCGGAAATTGGGCCATGTCTTCTAAGTGCTTATCTGTAATAACGGGATATAATGTATGAAGTTCAAAACAGAAGATACATAAAATTACTAAGTAACTAAAATATTTCCATTATGAGCTTCCTCAATAAAAATAAGTGAGTATGTTTAGTGCCAGTTCTCCCACGAACATGGGAAGAACTATGTTTAGAAAATGCAATCCTCCTCTGGCATAGTAAAGACAAGACATGGCCTATTTTCACTATTTGGGCTGTTTTTTCCAACTAATATGTTTTTACATCAAGAAAGGTACATACAGTATAGATTTAACAGGAGAAACCAATCTATCACTGAGTTTAGGTCAATTTCCTCTTCAAGGCTATTCTGATTGCTTCCTGAAATAAGGCTGCTTATAAAAATGCTGGCTGGGCAGGCACAAGCTGTGCGTTACTGAGAAAGGGACAAGTTTCTTTTCCCAGAATGTTTCCTGTCCCCTGTCTACTTTATTTCCAAAGCAGACATGCAGATTTGGAAAAAAGAAAAGTAACTATTTCATAATCACTGAAAAGCCAGATTCACGATATGAAGCCACTTGTTATCTCAATATCAGAACCATTAAAGAAAGACTCCATCATGCTCTGAGGCCTGAGGAGAAGCATCATTAACTCCAAGACTGACCTACGGTAACAGTTCACATGAAACTTTTTTTTTTTTAAAGCCCTTTAATGGGGCACCTAGGTGGCGCAGTCGCTTAAGTGCCCAACTCTTGGTTTCAGCTCAGGTTGAGATCTCAGGGTCATGAGATCCAGCCCCGCCTAGGTGGAGTCTTGCTTGGGATTCTCTCTCCCCCTCTCCCTCTGCCTCCCCACCCCCGCCTGTGCACCCGTGCACTTGCTCTCTCAAATAAATAAATCTAAAAAAGAAATTAAAAATAAAAAGCCTGTTAAAAAATGAAATGACAAATCTTAATAAAAACTTCTTCTAATCAAGAAAGGTATTTCTTTCTCAGAAGCTGCAGACACGCTACAGTTTTGTACCTTGTACAATCTGTAGTAATGCACGGCAACATCGTCCAGCCGGACGGCCTCTTTGATGTATTTCAGATGAGCCTCGGAAGCTGTCAGTGCAAACTGATCTTTGTGCATGTTTGGAATGTGCTTCAGGATGTAGTCCTTCCCTCTCTTGGAAACAACCTGTTGGAATACAATGGGTATGCAATGCAACATTTGTTGGGGGGATGGAAGTTCTACCCTCATCCCCAAAATGATAAAAGGACAAGAACCTAAAATAGGCCGTGCAAACCGGCTAACTTCCAGTAGGAAATTTCCTCCTTTTATTCTGTTTTCACCATCTGTTATGTTACTAGGCTGAATCAGCTAATACTAGAAGACACAAAGTCAATTTAGCTGTAGTACTGCATATCTGAGAAGAAAAATCACAAGAAACGAGAAAAATATGTTCTCCGGGCTTTAAACTCACCAAGAGGAAAAAAAAAAGAAAACCATGCAAACTTGCAAAATGTTGTACACATCAGTGTTTATACTTGCAAAATGACTGGTTCCATGAAATACACTGTCAACACATCTTCAGGGTCCGGATCCTACTTAACTCTTCTAAAATTACAGCCACAGAGTGGGAGGTTCTAAATGTTAATCCAAAGAAGGCAAGAGACGGGGAGGAATTCTCTGAAACAGCTTTGGTTTTTGCATAAAAGGCTGATATGAACACTCTATTTGAATACTTGTGAGAAACCAATTTCATTCAAGCATTCATTGCAATTCACCGTGGCTCAGGTTTTCATGGGACAGTAGCCTGAGCCTTTCAATGCCCCAAATACATAGTAGCCAGCAGCTGCAGGCTAAGAGAAAGGTGCTGATTAGTTCAAAGTCTTAGCTGGTTTCATTAGAATTATAAAATATGGAAAGAATTATGCAAGGAGAGCAAAAAGAGTAGTGCTTAAAATCGTCAGAATAAATAAATTAAAGAATTTTTAGTTTGAAAATGTTTTTATAGATACTGACATTGTGTTTCTTCCTATTGAATTAAACACTATCAATTACTGGCCACTTAAGAAGTTTCACTGAGAACTCAAAGTTACAGATTTTTACTTCTAGACTTTTACATGGAGATCACCTAAGTGAGCATTTATCAAACTTTCTCAGGTCAAAGAACACCCAGAAAATAGTATTTGTAAGGGCACTGAAGTAGGTGCCTTCAATCTTTGGGATTGAAGAAACTCGGATCTCAGCACTTTGGAGGCTATGGCACCCTGACGGGGAGCTCGGATTTAAAGGACCAAGATTCAGTGAGTACCTGACAACAATTAGGGAATGTAATATGGGCTAATTTGGGTTCCACAGACACTAATGTGTAAAAGTTTGACACCTTTTGTGGTTTCTCTTTAACAACTGAAGCACTGTCAGTCCGTCCACAAAAACTTATATGGGGCACCTCAATGTGAAATGCTGAAGAAACAGAAAAGTGACATTTGTGCCTGTCCTTTAGAATATACTCAAAAACAGTTTACTGGAGGCAAAAGATAAACAGATCATTCGAAAAAGAGTTGTAAAACACTATGTCGAGGGTCTTACAGACCCCAGAGGAGGGGGCTAGGCAGTCTGCCCAGAAGAAACGACAGCTGAGCAGAGTCTTGGAGGATGAACAGAAGTTAGCCAGGTCAAACACGGAGAGGGGTTTCACTGGCTGAAGGAACTGTGGAAGGAAGAGCATGAAACACCACAGGACGTGTGGAGATACAGGAATTGCTGGATGTTGTCAGAGCATCAAATTCAAGGCGCAGGACCACCAGAGAGGAAGATGGAAATACTGGCAGAGAGAGATCAGGTCCCGGAAAGTTCCTCGGTCATGCTTGACAGCCTGGCTTTCACTCTGCAGGTGACAGGGGAGCCCCTGAAGGTTTAAATCAGAAGCAAAATCAACTCATCTGCAAGCTGTAAAGACTGAAGCAAAGACAAGCCCCACAGGAGTGCTGCTGAGCACTGTCAAGAGCTGGAACCTGGGAGATGGAACAATGGGTTGGGCACACGATAAACATTTAGGAAGTCAACCACAGCAAAAAGTCAAGAGAATTTTATTTCTTAAGCCGGGTGATGGGTGATCAAGTGTTTTATGTTACCGGATGTTCCAGTTGCCTGGCTAGGGCAGGGAGAAAGAACGGTGATGGGGAGAGTTCTGTACGACTCTCAAGTGACTGGGTGGATGGCAGGGCCACTATCAGAGACTAGGAACACAGAGGAAGGAATACATAGAACGAGGGGGGAAGATGACTTTGATTTGGTGCATTCTGAGTTTGAGGTGCCTATGGGTGACCAGCTATCTAACGGTCACAGGGGGGAGAAACAGGTTTGGGCGTCGCCAGCACGGAAGTGGTTGTTAAAAAGCACTCGTTTGGATGAGATCTCCCAAGATGAGAGTGCTTACGTGTCCGATGCAGCCGAGAAAAGAAGGGGAAAGTGTCCACTGGATCTGGCAATCTCAAGGTCACTGGTGACCTCAGGGACAGCGCCACGAGTGGAGTGGTCAGAAAAGAAGGCAGATGGAAGCATGCTCGGGAGTTCGCTTGGGAAATAAATCAAAGGTAAAAAACCAATGGTAAAAAATCAAATATACGTTATTTTTTGAAGCAGCTTTCCTGAGAAGGGAAGGTGAGAGTGGTAGGTCTTCTTTCCCTTTTTCCTTTCTTCCCTGAGGATGAGGTGGGGCAACACAAATGTGCCGTGTCTGTTCTGACTGAAGAAGTTCGTGTGAGTAGAGGCTTGTGGTGTGGCAATGTGGGTGGGAGAGAGGCAAGTGACAGCGGAGACCTGGAGGAAGGGTAGGCACATACAGGGGCAAGGTTGTGTGGAGAAAGGACAGATGAGACAGTTCATGCTGGAATAACCTAAATTTTTTTGCTGAAGTAACAGCATGGTTCCTCTCTTGGGAGTGGAGGAGATAGCGGTCAGAGCAAGGAGTTTACTTATATTTGTTTTCTCAATACAAGAAAAGTTGTAAATGACCTTACCTTTTAAAGAGTAATGTCTTTCTCCCTCCAAAGGGAAGAAAATGATGCTCGAATAAGAAATAAGAAAGTAAAGACAAGCAAATGCCAAAAGAAGGCCGGCAACTTCCAAGCCGCACCATATTTAGGACGGAGAGCAATCCTCTTCCCCATTAACTATCAGGAGCAGATCAAATATATCGAGAGCACGCGTACAGTGCTCTGAGCGTTAAGTTGATATTTGGGCATCATGAAAGATTTTACTGGCCACAAACATCTGGGTTCCCATTTCTTGCAGCAACATGAGTAGCAGCATAATGAACTAGAAATGTGCTAGAGAAAACACTTTAAAATTTGAAAACAGTGCCTACCCAGGACGGGAAGTAAGCCTCTGGCTCAAAGTATTTTCCATAGTGCTTATTCCTTTTGAAGTTCCCAAGATCAGCCTGCAGGGCAAAGGCTGCCAGCAGGAAATAGGCCTCTTCTCGGAGCACACACTGAGAATGAAGCACTTGTTTTCTCAGGTGCCAGTAATAATAGTATCTTGCGGCTCTGTCACTAGGAAAATAAAAGAAAACAGAACTCACATTTGATGGAACAATCCGATGGCATGTAAACAGAACCCAAATCCTGCTATCCATCTGGTGACAAGAGCTCTTCTGTTTCTTCTCCCTCGTCCTCCCTCCCCCCCACCAACTCCTTGAAAAGAGGGGGGGAGGGTTGTAGCTAATACCTGATTGCTGCCTCACCCAGGTCACAGGGAGGCAGAACTCCAAGTCAGACTACCCAACAGCAAACATACCATTTCCTCAGGCCTATAACATTTGATTCATTCAGAGAATGGAAACAAGGTCTGAATCATTCCACTCCAATATGGTAAACATTTCATTGAACAAGGATTAGTATAGAAGCCTAGGCATTTGTTGTCTGCATTAAAATTATTTTGCTGCAAAAATGCTGCACATATGCTATAAACAAGGACGAATCTGAGGGGACAATCCTGGCTCTAGTAGTTTGCTGTTCTGTTTTGGTTTGGTTTACAAATACCCTAGGCCCTTTTAAAAATATTTCTGTTTATATGCCCGCTAAAAAAATTTTTAATTATAGTGTTTTTTTTTTTTTCTTTTTCAGAATGAATGAACTGGAAAAAAAAAAAGCTTGCCTTAAATCTTTTATTTTAAGTGGATGTGACTTTATGGGTGTGGTTTTATACGCACATGTTACGACAATCACGATACTGCTCACAAATGGAAATAGTAATAACACACTCATTACAATCTGTTGAGGCCAGAAATAAATATAGTTCCCATTAAATACATTGAGTAAGAAGTGCTGACTAGGGGAAAACAGGATCAAGCTCCAAAAAATGTCACAGGCAAATGGGACGCCTTTGTGATCAAAGCAAAAATGCAAGAGAAAAAAAAGACCGTGTGTGTGTGTGTGTGTGTGTGTGTGTGTGTGTATGTGTGTGTGTGTGTGTGTGTGTGTGTGTGTGTATTTTCGAGTTTCTTTGCCTTCCTATTATTTTAGGTCGAATGTTTACCTGAGATTCACAGCTCATTAGCTTATGACAATAAAAACATGAGTTGATTTCAACTAAGATGGTGTTTAAGTAGGAAGAGTAAAAATAAGGCATTTATGTAATTTTTTCCCCCTTGGGACAGAATATTTTTCAGAGCACTTCTTTTTATAATGCTGACCACACAGTGTTTGGACTAGTTTATCCCTGGGGAAAAGAACAGAAGTACATGGATGAATTAAACTTTCATTAGTCCCAGGGGGTTAATTAGTGGCTAAATAATATATTTTGCTTCTTTTCAGCACATTCCATACTTAGTAGGTAAGTTGAGGAAAAATTTTACACAAACTCGGAATAACTAAAAAAGTTTCTTTGCCTTTTAAAAAAATTATTTATGGGCTAATGTTTTTTACTTTTAAATTTACATATGGCAATAATACAAATATTAAGAGTGAACCTCACATATAACTCATTTGCCAAATCTATCTTTGTCTCTTTTACATGCGGTTTCTCAGAGTTTAAAAGTAAATAAGTAAAACAGAGTTCACATTTCTAGTATTTCCTATCAGCCAACAAACCTCTGAACGTTTTCTGGCACTGAATCCTCCTATACAAATGACAAACCGAGCTTCTGAGATGGTAAATTCTGAGTCTGTATCACAAGCACAGTATTGTTCCTGCACCCACCTCCAGAAAAAGAATCAATTACCTGCCCTTGCCAAACCGCACCTAAGATTCTCACAGGATAGCTCCACTGGGTGTAATCTTAGCTTTAAAGCTACTGCCAAGAACAGAAGCAAGACCCCGAAGGTGGAAAGAAAACCAGGCTGTATAAACACCATGCATTTTTATAGGAGAGAGTTCTTGCTTGCTTGTCCTACTACTCCCCACCCTACCGCCAGAAAAGAATATAATCCTTTAATTAGTTTCTCTATTCTTCACAAAAATGCTAGTTCCTTCTTGAATGAAATATCTTTTTGTTGACTGATCTGTTATCGAAAACATGGAGTACAGAAAATGTAAGGCAGTGATACTGTTAACATTTTCATCAACAATCTAACATTATCATTCATTCATTCATTATTCAACAAATATTTATTGAGTGTCTACTGAACCTCGGTTCTAGGAACTGAGGATACATGAGCGTACAAAAAGATTTTTTTAAAAAATCCTTGCTCTTTTGGAATCTATATCATAGCAGGTGGAAACAAACAAACACGAAGGTGAGCGCTATGGGAAAGTAAAGGTTTAGAATGCCTGTCCTCTTACCTGATCAATCTGCCATTTTCCACATAGTACTGCACACGGAAGTGAATGATCATAGGAGGTCCAAACTGGTCAATACCCTAAAATAAAGACACATATAAAAAGCAAGCTATTTTTAGTTACTACAAAAAGGGGTTTCAAAAGCAAAAAAATATCATTATTTACAAGATAGTTTTTAAATCTTAAAAGGTTTTATCTACTTCTGATGGGGGCAGGGTGGTGGTAGCTGGCAGAGGGCAGACAATTGTCCCTTATGGATACCAAGTTCATGCAAAACTGGGAAGTTATAAAGCAGCATCATGTATCTGATACTCATTCACGGTAATGCCAATGACAACATAAGGGAAGATAAAAATAAATACCAGTGGAAATTTCTAGTTGAGATCCAGCTCCTCTCTCAGCTCTATCCCCTGTGGTGACCATTTGCTCTTCATTACAAATGTTCTCTTGTTCCTCGGACATTCCACATACCGAATTCTAATATGTTGTTTGTTTATTTAGACTTTAATGTGCCTTACTTTGTAGCTGGCTTTCAAGTAGCCTTCCCGTTTATTCCAAGAACTCTTAAAATACAAATTGGAGGATCTAGGATTAGACACTAGGGATTTATTCCTGATTTACTAGGGTGATCCTGGAAACACTAGGTAAATTCCCTGTGAGTGATCTCCCTTGTAAATGGAATTGATGTTTACTAAATAAAGGCACCGCCAGTACAATAAAGTAACAAAGTATCAAAGGTAAGTATAGTAAAAGTAGATTCAAAAATTATGAATAACTTCTAGAACATCAGTGTTGACAGCTAATAGAGCCACAAAAGAGGAGTAAGTATTTTTTTCATGGTTTTCATTTCAAAGCATTATCCCAAAATCACTAAAAAGTTATTATCCAACACTATTTAAGCAGATATCTTTTTTTTTTTAAAAAAGATTGTATTTATTTATTTGACAGAGAGAGAGAGTACAAGCAGGGGAAGTGGCAGGCAGAGGGAAAGGGAGAAGCAGGCTCCTTGCTAAGCAAGGAGCCCGACTTGGGGCTCCCTGGACACTGGGATCATGACTTGAGCCTAAGGCAGACACTTAACTAACTAAGCCACCCAGGCACCCCTATTTAAGCAGATATCTAAAATCTATTGTTGTATGCAATAAACTATTAACACTTCATTAACATGACATTGTGGAACTTATAATTCATTTCCCTTTCCCCTTCTCTACTTCCCCTTCTCTACTTCATAACATTTTCATGAATTAAATTTTTAAATTTAATATTTTTTTAATATTAGCTAAAATAAACCTTTTAAAAAAATCAAAATAATTTTGCTTATAAATGTAATCTCACCCAAGTGACTTCGTATTGTCGTACCTTGCTGGCCTCCTTCTTCCATTCTTTTGGGCAATATTTATACAGCTTTTGTGACAACTCCATATAGACATGTTCATTATCTGCACATTAAAAAAAGGAGACAAGATGATAAAGAAAAGATTTAAAAGAAAAGAATATACACAAAAACAGGTTTGTTTTTTTTTTAAAAGCCTCAAAATTTGTGAATGTGTTCTGAATTCACAAAGTACCATGAAAACTCAACAAGATACTTAAAGACAAAAGGTTGGCTAGACAGTAATGAGATTTTTAATGAATTATTTTGCATTTGCCATACAGAACACATACTATTAAAAATCTGTAATATTTAGAAGAAATATTAGCTTCCACCTCCTGTTTTTACTTAGTTTCTATGGTCACGCTAATGCACAAACTTCCAACACTGTGGGCTTCCTTGCTCTTAGAGAAACACGCTTTTGTTGAGTTCACAGAGAACTCTCGTCATAGGTGCAGAATAATTAACAGGGCAGAAACACCATCCTAACAGCTATGTAAGAAATTAGGGGATGTTGAGGATAACTGCCTATTTCCAAGTGAGGGCCTGACCCACACTTTGTGAACAACAGCCTTTAAGACTATTTCTTCTCTGTGTTCTCCACATATAACACAGCCCGATAAAAGGGCAAGCCATTACTCTCACTGCCTTTGGGACTGATCCTGTGGAATGAGGAAAAGAATCTCACACAAAAAAAGAATGCCAAAGTTTTCCTCAAGGGGATGATGTTCTTAAGATGAACAGAAACTATGATTGCTAAAAACCCATGTAAAATTATCTAAACATGTGAAGACAAGATGGTAAAAAATATTAAAATTTTCAGATTTCCCGAAGAGAATCTTTTAAAAAAGAGATATTTCACAACAAAAGCCTTCAGCATTCCTAGCTCATACAGAGTTTTAAAGATTTTATTTATTTATTTTAGAGAGCGAGCACTCGCATGTGCAAGCGGGGGGGGGGGGGCATAGGGTTGAGGGAGGAGAGAGAATCTGAAGCCGACTCCCCGTTAAGCATACAGCAGCCCAACACAGGGCTCAATCCCACAACCGTGATATCATGACCTGAGCCAAAGCTAAGAGTCGGCGGCTTAACTGACTGAGCCACCTAGGCCCCCAAAGTTTTAAGCCTCTTTTTTTAAAAACGTTTATTCCTTTTTCTCTAACCATCACTAAGGGAGTATGCTTGTGGAGAGCTCTGCATAAAAATGTACTCACTCTGGAAGGGTAGATCCTGACCACACTGTCACTCCTGACTGAATGCTGGGGGGGGGGGAGGGGTATGACTGAAAAAGACCCATAAGAGAATAGGAAGGGTAGAGCTACTCTGTTTATAAATGACATATTAAGCCAACCAATTTGAATGAAAGGGATAGGGAAGAGGTCCCACGGACAAAAAAAGGGTGCTACTTAAATCTACTTATCAGATCAACTAAATTATCTCCCATCTCTCATACGCTACCAATTAACATGAAATGAACAAGACCCGACAACCCCTTCTGGTGAATATTATTTGTGTTCAGATGAGTCGCCATCTAAGGAAGCAATATAATAAACAGCACTTATCACTGAGTACCAGCACATATTTTTAAACTACCATAGCTCTACCATCTGACAGTTTGTGACTTTATATTTTAAGAATTCAAAAGCATGTATCAAAACCTGACAGAGCAGGTGAAGCAGTAATTTCCAGTTGACATGTGAGAAAAGTGAAATCGAGAGAAGTCAAGTGGTATTTCTAAAGCCACACAGCTAGCCAGTGGTAGAACCAGAATTAGAACCAGGTCATCTGATTGCTCTTCCAATGTTCTTTCACCACACTACAATCTCTCTTTTAATAAAGGTATCTTAAAAACTCTCATTTTGAAATCTAAGAAGCTGTAAACTGGTTTTATTAGACTGACTTGTTGAACAACACAGATCAACAGTCTGGCTGTAGCTGTAGAATTAAAAGAATTAACTTTGAGTTTAGAATAAAGGAAAAATTTTTTAGAATCTATACGGCATCTTATTTCTCCTGGGTCCTTTACTGAAAGAATGACTGAGGGGTGCACTGCTAGAAGGATGGAGCTGAGCATTTGTGTTTTTATTGCTTGAACTATTTGCACTGAAGAGCAAATGGTTGATTCATTGGTTCCTGAGGTGCTCCCTGCTCCACGCTCTCCGGCCTCTCCTAAAAAGACAACTGAAAATGGTTCACATTTTGGTGAAGGGCCTTGTTTATCAGCTGATCGTGATACACTTTCCAACCTGGCAGATCTAAGCACTTTATGGTACTAACCAGATTCTCAAGATGTTGTGAGCCTTTAAATTTAAACCAATTCCAGTAGTAGAATATGATAAAGAAGTATAAAATACAATTAAACACATTTCACAAAACAAGTATTCTTGAAAAAAGGAACAAAGATACAAAAGGTTTTTTGACATAAGACTAGAGAAATTTAAAAACATGATTTGAAAGGAAAAGCTTATAAGGAAGGTTGCAGGTAAATCCTGGGTGGGGTGGGGAACAGGCTTATATTGAGCCCTTTATGTGGAGAAAAACTTTACATAAAATATACAGAAGAAACGGATCCCTTACCTCCACATCACATAGTCTAATTGGAAAAAAGAGAAGGTGTGAAGAGGGAAATACAGAAAATAGGAGCAAATTAGTAGGTCACTTTGTTATACTATATAGTCACCAGGAAGAGAACTTGAATAGAGTTATTTTTCTTATGCCTAAATTTTCTTATGCCTAAAAATTATAAAAGAAATTATAAAAGCATTCAAGATAATTTCCTACCGGCTCCAGCTACTCCCTGAGTGTAAGGAAACAAAAATCAAGCTTGGTTCATTAAAACAGAAGAGAACAAACACAAAATCTAGATTCTTAAAAAGGAACTGATTTTTAAGTTCAAACTATAATACATGGCCTAAAATTCTAAATCTTAAAAGAAATACACATCAGTTAAGATTAAAAAATGAATACTAGACTAAAAATAATGACCAGCTTATGGGTATTTGGATAACCACACATTGGATTATCACAATATGCCCAAATTAAGTTACAGCTATAAAATATCATTTCCTCAGGAATAGTTGGCTAAATCTGTCAGAGATGGGACTAAAACCTACTTTGTATGACACTGAGTCCAAACAGGTGACAGTCCTTTAGCCTGAGTAGGTCACACACCTGGACCAGCAACTGGTGACACAGAATTTTAACCTGTAGAGAAAAAAACAAAACAAAACAAAACAACACAATTTGAGATAGCAGGTAAGCCAAGCCCACACGCTGAGCCACAATCAGGCAATTTATTTTTTAAAAAACTTTTTAGAAGATTTTATTTATTTATTTTAGAGAGAGAGTGACTGAGCATGCAACTGGGGGGAGTAGCACAGTGGGAGGGAGAGGGAATGGGAAGGAATCTCCAGCAGACTCCACGCTGAACTTGGAGTCTGACATGAGGCTCAATCCCATGACCCTGAGATCATGACCCAAGCAGAAACCAAGAGTCAGACACTTGACCGACTAAGCCACTCAGGCACCCCACAATCAGGCAATTTAATGCACCCTAATTATACGCCTTAAAACAACAAGCAACACTGGCAAAACAACTGTTGGTTCATGGTAATTGCTTTAATCTGTGCCGTGTTTCAATAATGATTATCACAATACAAATGTTTACAAAATGGTAATAAGGTACCAACACTATCCTGTACAAGACTCATAAATCTTATGACATATGGACAAGGCCTTATTCCAAAACCATGGTGCATGATAAATATTTCAGAAGGTATCCAAAACAGGCTGTTCAGATTATCAAAAGCATGAATTAAACAAGTATCTTTACAAGGAAGGTTTTCTTCTTGATGGTCTAATATACTAATACACTATAAATTTGAGACTTAAAATGTCATACCATCTAGGGCACCTTTAATCTTTCGTTTTGACTGTATTTTTAAATGTCATAAACAAAGCTCTTGAGATAAAATGTGATAAAAAGTTAACAGAAAAATTCCAAACCACAAACTATATATAAAACATACCATGTTGTAACTGTGTAATTGCTATTCAAATAATGCTGTACATTTCCTTCATACACATACACACACACACACACACACACACACACACCCCTATTATATATCCCATATACTTATTATTGTTCTGCTAGTTTAAATCAAGTATTTGGAACCTACTGATAAAACTCTATAACAACTATCAAGTAAGTAAGTGTTCTTGTTTAAAACTGTAATTAAGTAAGGCTGCGGCTTCAAAGTCTTACCTGCTGTGAAAACAAGCTTGAGGGTTTTTTATTTGCATATTATGAGTCTTTAAGGCTACATTTTAGCTGATTGTGAAATTTTTCAAGTTCTCTAATCTTCAGGAGCAATGGAGCTTTAAAAAGTGCTATAGAGTATGAGGTATTAAAAATTAAAGTATTATCTAAAAATAAACTCCATATGGAACTTTCTAATAAAAACAGCATTTGATCCTAACTGTCAATGGTTGGGGCACCTGGGTGGCTCAGCCAGTTCAGTGTCTGACTCTTAGTTTCAGCTCACATCATGATCCCGGGTCCTGAGATCAAGCCCTATGTCAGGCTCCACACTCGGTGGGGAGTCTGCTTGAGATTCTCTCCCTCTCCTTTTGCCCCTCCCCCTGCACATGCTCTCTCTTTGTAAAATAAATAAATAAACCTTTTAAATAAATAAATAAATAAATAAACGTCATTGTTATTGAGCAAGCATGTTTAAAATATATTTAAAAAAAAAGAATTGTTCACTTTAGTCTTAGTGAACTGGTATAAACTCTTGGCCACTATTTATATTACTCAAAAATTTTGTGTACATTTACCATAGCTTTATTGTCAAAATTTACCAAGTTTCCATATTTAATATTTACCTGATGGTTAAAATCATTTAAAACGTCCTCTACTAGTTCAAACTCATGGAGAAACTAGAATGATCAAAACACTAGGTTTACCCCACATGAAGAAAGACAACATTCTATCAACTACACATGTCAAGGAATAAACTATCTTTGTTTAAAAAATATTTAGAAATGATGAAAAAATGAGACCACTAATAAAACTGTTTTTGCTACAGCTAATTTGTTAGACTACAACACTACAAACATCCATTGCAATTTTATGAATACAAAGGTAACACTGTAGAAAAAGACAGACCTTTGGCAGCCCTGAATTGGTTTTATAGCAATGAGGGGCCTCCACGCTACTTAACTCGGTCCCTCCTCCCTCCTTTGTTCAACAGCTTGCTAGAGAGGAGTCTGGATATGGCAGGGGAGTCTACGTGCCCTGGAATAAGAAAATCTTATAGGCCTAGAGGGAGTTCAGATTCTCCATTTGAGCTTCATTAACAGAGCTCCCTAATGAAATGAACAAACAGCTCAAAGAAATTAAAACAAGTGCTACTCTATTAAGTGCTCACTTACTGAGCAATTCCCAGCTGCCAGGCACTACAGTTAGCAGTTTATTCATGTTATATCTTTAAATCCTCGAAATGACCGTGATGAGAGGACGATTATCTCTACTTCATAGATGAGGAAATGGAAGCAAAAAAAACTAACTTGCCCAAGGCTGCAGAGGATGTTGAGGAGTAGGGATTTCAAGTGAGATCCCTGTGACCCTAAAACCCTCATTAATCATGACGATAGATGGCTATACAATCCATGATCATAGTCCTGACCATCCTGTGGGGATATTACACTAATTTTGCAAAATAAGGAAAGTGAAAACATGTAAAATTAATCTCTGATGAGGAATTAAAGTAATAATAGCAGCTACTTTGTTACATGTCAGGAATGACGCTATGGGCTAACCCTCAATTCTCACAACCACATACTATGGCTGTAGCAGAGATGTTATTCCTAATTAATTCCTCAGCTCAGATTTTAGTACAAATTCATTTCTTTGAAAGTTGGAGTCAGCTCTTAGTAGTCCTCATGAAGACAGATTGGTGCTCCTTCCAGTTACCTGAGGTCAGGAAGGTTTTGTTCCACATCCTGTATGTCTGCAAAATTGCACACATGAATACACAGGTATACAATCTACCAGTGGATTATGTTTGAAGACATGGATGGAACTGAGAGGACTTTCTTAAGTGCTTAGGCTATATGCCTTGATTTTGAATTTTTAAAAAATTCAGGGGTATCTTTTTATAAAATCACTGTATACAACAACTGAAATAGCATATTCACCTATATAAGTAGAATTACCTTTTAATGTATTTTGCCCATGACCACACTGAAAAAGATAAGCTGCCGAGTTTTACTGGATTTTTAAACACCAAATGTAAAAATAATAGCCTATCACTTCACATAGTCAAAAACAACTTTGGGTACCCTCAATAACAATGTTGTTAATCAAAAGAAATTCTGCCCAACAGATGATAAAATTCATCCAAGAGGAAGGTTTGATGCATGGACAAATCCCTATGAGCAAAAATGAGGTTACATTAGTAAATCAACAAACTAAAACTGCGAAACTGTGGTGATTGTCAGAATAAAACCAAAATAATTGTGATAATAAGCAGAACCTTTCCCTGTCTAAATTTTTTAATGAAGCTACTTAAATGTCATATATATTCAGCATAACATTTAGAAATATTCTTTTACATAGCAATTGGGTTAAAAATATAGTAGCATATAGCAAAGAAAACCAATTCAAGGCATGCACTAAGGCAAGTTTTTCCCTAATTCCATCTGAATACAATCAGTGAAAGGAAGAATATGAAAGTCAATAATAGGGAGGGGGTCGAAAAATGCTAGGCATGATTCTGATTACCATAAACCTGTTTGGCAGCGTCTACCAAAACTAAACACAGATAAACCTTATGATTCACAACTCCACTCTTGAATAAACCCCAGAAATGTAGACATATGCATATACACATAAAATGCTCATAACAGTTTTGTTCATAATAGCCCGATACTTACAATAAGCTAATATCCATCAACAATAAATGGATAAACAAATTGGGCATATTCACACAATAGAATATTACACAACAATGAAAAGAAATTAGTGTTACATGCAATAGCATGAATGAATTTCACAGGCCAAATGTCTGACTGAAAGAAGCCAGATACAAAAGAGAACACACCACACAATTTCAGCTGCCTGGAGTTCAGAAACAAATTATAGAGGAGGAAATAGTTACTACCCTTCGGGTGGAGATTACGGTCTAGGAGTCACAAAAGATCTTTCTGGGGTACTGAAAATATACCATATCTCAAGCTGGACAATGATTACATGGGTATATACACTTGTAAAAATTCTCTGAGCTACACACTTAAGATTCCTACACATTGCTGTATGTAGATTATAACTCAATTTTAGAAGTTAAAAATAGTACCATATTCCTCAATGTCCAGGTTAACTAAGACAGTTAACTCTGACTCAAGAACCAAAAGCCACAGCTTAGTGCTCAAGTGCACAGCCTATTCTTGAAATTGGCTAAACACAGGCTACTATTAATGATCAAGATGCATATTAAGAAGCTAGCAATTATTACCATTTCATGTGTGTGACAACTCAAAGGCATTTAAAAAGCAAATTCATATTATATAATTAAAATTCATATTTCCGCAAAGAGTTCTAAAATAGCAAGGTGTTTTTCTATAATACAGTAACCAAAATTCTGTAATTTTACCCCCAGGTGAAAGAATGTTGAAAGCAGCTGCACTTAAGCCATAATTCAAAGTTTATACTTGTGTAGACAACTTTTTTTTTTTTTTTTAAAGATTTTATTTATTTATGTGACAGAGAGACAGCCAGCGAGAGAGGGAACACAGCAGGGGGAGTGGGAGAGGAAGAAGCAGGCTCATAGCGGAAGAGCCTGATGTGGGACTCGATCCCAGATCACCAGGATCACGCCCTGAGCCGAAGGCAGACGCTTTAACGACTGCGCTACCCAGGCGCCCCTTGTGTAGACAACTTTAACACCCCAATTCTGCTACATTACTCATGGCCTCATTCTGTAAGGCTTTCACCCTTCACCAGGTAATAACTTGAATGTGGTCACTGGTGGGAAGAGAATATTCAAACATTTCTAAAGTTGGATCTACTTACATTTATGATGATGTTCAGAGATTCATCGTTGGGAAGGAAAATACACACACTCCGGCGGTCTTGCATGACTCTGTTGTTATGGAAGTTCAATTTGTTCATTGTGTTGTGGGCTCTCTAGTGGTCAGGGCTGGGCTCCGAGTCCTCGGCGATTCCTCTGGTTCCGAGCACTCCAAAGCCAAACTCCGCTCCTCATCACACGCCCTACAGGAGAAGCAGCATGATGTTCCACTATGTAGGTTTCATAGCTGTAAAAAAGCCCAAATGCCAGCCATAAATAAAGGCAGCGAGACTGGTGAGGAGAGAGACAGGGAGATGAGCAACAGCACAACTGCTCCTGTTGGCACGGGGACAGCACATCTCAGAGCCAGGGCTGCTGGTTTAATAAATGAGAATGCACTGAAACGCATTCTGTATTTTGCCCACTATCAACTGTTTTAAAACTTTCATTCACAGTCATGAATTAAACATAAAGCCAGTGAGTGCCTCATCCATTCAAGGCAGTACTATGTGCTGCAGGGCTCACAGAAGCAGAGAGCCTGCCTTTGAGAAGTTTCCAAGCTCACGTGGGAGATAACAAAGGGTTCCATAAATAAACAAACAAAATGACAAAACAGCAGCAACAACAGAATTCTCCATCTCTTTTTTCCATTACAAACTCAATAAGTGTCTTGGCTCTTCCATTACATTCCTTCATCAACCACTGTGGTCTGGCTTTTACTTCCTTCGCTTCTGCCAAAGGAAGCCAGCGATCTTGAGACCATCCGCAGAATCTCTAGGATTCATTTCAATTGATCTCTCTCACTTACCCAGGTTAAGCCCTACCCACAACCTTTTTCTCCCTGAGTTTTTAAGGCTCTGCTCTCTCTCCTGATCCTTTAACCTGACAACACAAACAATACCTCTATGTACTTCACCAACCAACACAGAGAAATAACAAAACTGCACATGTCAAACCATGCTTGTATACAAAAGAACTGTGGATTTTGTGGACATCTAATCAGTTTATTAAACACATTATTTTTTAACTTCTCTCCGGTTTTCAATGTATACAGGTTTTTTTTTTGCAAGTAATGAAGATTTTTTTTTTAAAGATTTATTATTTGATAGAGAGAGACAGCACAAGCAGGGGGAGTGGTAGGCAGAGGGAGAAGCAGACTTCCCATAGAGCAGGGGGAGCCCGATGTGAGACTCAATCCCAGGACCCCAGGAACATTACCCGAGCCAGAGGCAGTCACTTAACCAACTGAGTTACCCAGGCGCCCAGTAATGAAGATTTTTATCTCCAATCTTCAATACTCACACCCTTTCTTTGTTTCATGTCTTATTGCATTGGCAAAACTTGTAGAATAATTTTAAAACAATGGGGGATGGTTTCTACCTTTAAATGTGTCTACCGTTTCATATATCATTGCTAATATAACACTATTCAACCAAGATATGTTAAGGCTAGTTGCCTCTCAAACCAAAGGTAATTATTTTTCTCCAATAGTATTTATATTGTCTCTTTCCCGCTATATTTGTAGGAACAGAAGAGAATGTCCAGGAATACAGAATTGTTTTACCAAGCAGAGAGTATAACCACACAGTTTTAATATGAAAAGCTACTTTCAGTGCTCACATAAATCTAAGCATAAATGAGATATAATCCGGTCTATTTGCTTAAGGTTAAATGTCCACCTATTATCAACAGGAAGATGGGAGAGAATATAATCTTACATGGCACTAGGAGTAAATATAAACTAGTATTTCTTTTTAAAGTATGAATAAAATACCATCCACAAGGCAGCTACTCAAATGGAGTAAAAACAAATGGTAACCTTATAGACAGTATTTCCTTATTAGGAAGGTGAGCAAAAGCCCCCTTAGAAGTATTCTGCTTTTCTTAAAGGATCATAGCAATAGTTTCACATTAGGTTGTAGCCAGCACATCACCCTATAGGATCACTGAAGGTCAGCACTGCAGTTTATCTCCAGTATGGGATGGTTAGCCCATGTTTATGAGCACAAACTAAGTGCATCCCAAATCCAATTCACTTTTAGTTCAACAGTTGCAAAGCACAATTGGAAAACTGGTGTTGGCTGCCTCAATCACCTGGGTGTCTGTAATAAATACAGAATTCTGAGCACAGTGACATCTCTACTCACTCAGAATCTCCCAGGTCAGGGCCCAGGAATCTCCCAGGTATTTCTGACATATAGTCATGTATAAAACCCACACTTAAATTAACAGAAGGTACTGAGCAGACGGTTGGTTGTAATACCTTCATAGTATACACTGGGAAAACATCATGAGGTATAGAATGGGGAATAAGCAACATATGTAAAAGACATCATCACTATAACTAGAAAAAAAAAATCCTCAATGTTAAAGGCTCTGAGGAGTTCTGCAGGCAATTTCTCAAACTTACTTGGTCACTGAATACTTTCCCTCTCCTCTAAGTCCTATCTAAGTAAGGTCCGTAGAATAAATTTTTTTTAATAATATTTTTTTATTATATTATGTTAGTCACCATACAGTAACCCCCCGTTTTTGATGTAAAGTTCAATGATTCATTACTTGCGTATAACACCCAGTGCACCATGCAATACGTGCCCTCCTTACTACCCATCACCAGCCTATCCCATTCCACTTGAGAAGTATGGTTATAAAGCAATTTCCTGTCAAATCTTTAATGGCAGATTTTTTCCTACATATTGATCTATTTCAATACTTAGGCCTCCCCTCTATAAAAATCTTTTCAAGAAGAAATTATAAGCTATGATTAAATGCATCTTATTTAAATTCAAAATCTTAAATGATATTAATCCCAGTGTAATTCTTCTTATTTAAATCTACACTTCAAATTGAGTTACTTCTATAATTTTCCACCCCTAATGAAGCCAATTAAAGGGGGGGGGTATTTCAACTGACCTACTTTCTAGAACTAAAAAAATAAACTAAGGAAAAAAATATCTTCTGAGATTTGAGATGTTTCCAGAGCTTCATTAAGATAATTTTCTAATTTCATTTGAGTACAATTTTTGCTTATTTTATGATTCAAATAATGCGGTAAAAAAAAAAAAGACTGGAGGAGGATTATTGAAGAAAATTTCATAAAAAGCAGAGTCTTTAAGAAGCAGTGCTGCCCCTTTGCTGCCTTCTCTGCTTGGAGGATGGCAAACTAAAAAGTCCTAAAAGAGAGATAAGATGAAGTTTTTACTTCACCCAGGACTGCATGGAAGCTGATTAAAAGGTTCCAGCGAAACAGCAAAATGCCTATATCTCTAATATGCTCCCGTATAAAATTTAATCATACACTGGACAGTCCTGGGGAAAAGAATCAGACTAAAATTTATACCAATTTGAATTGTAGAAATTAGCCTCTGAGCCCCTGGCTACATATGCTGTGTCCTCAGCTGAGTTCCAACTCAGCCCCAAGGAGAGCACATTTCTTACTCCAGGACAGCCCTTTTCTGTCCAGGGATCTTAGGAAGATTATTGCTTTTAGGATAGATATTTATGAAGAACACACCATGTTGTAGTATCACATTTTCCAGGCAACAACGAAACAGCTTTAATAATGATCAAACCCTATCCTGTCATCTTTATTAATATCCAACTTACAAATAAAATATGTTAAGCTATAAGATTCCCCCACTTGAATTTTAAACTCACATTATTATAAGTCCCTTCCTGATAAGCCCTGTTGGTTAAAAGTTACTTTGTTTCTTTTAAGAATCAGGAAGCCAGCACCTGATATATGTACACTGAATACTAGTTTTCATTTTTTAGAAATTACTGGAATTTACCTTTAAATTGGGTCACCCCTGAATGAAAGTATGAACTTGAGTTTATTAATAATATATCAATACTGGTTATCTGTTGCGACAAATGTAGCACCCTCATGTAAGATGTTAACAATAGGGGAAAGTGGGTACATGTGGGGTATCTAGGAACTCTTGTATTCTTTGCAAGTCCTATATATCTAAAAGTATTCTAAAATAAAAAAGTTTATTAAAAAAAAAAAAAGAACTAGGTTGCCAGAAATCTCCAACACATAATATAATCTCATTTTGAATGGAGGCAAAAGAGGATTCTCAATTCTGAGATTGTCACCCTAAAAAAAGTGAAAAGGTGGTACTGTGATATGATGAATTCTATAAAGCAAGCACGGTTAGTAGCCATATTTCAATAGTCAACACGGTGTCTTTTTTACCTAACAAAAACAAGATCAAAATTTATTTTGGAAAACTGATCACAGAGAGCCTTAACTTTTAATTATTATACATTTAGGAAGCTCATGTTATATACACAGTACTATAATATTTATTTGCTTAAAGGCAGAACACAAAAGCAACAGAAAATGTGCTCCTATACCCTTGAGCTCAGAATCCAGTTTGGAACATACCTGTGCCAAGAAATTGAGGGTAATGATATTGTCCCTGCTTCCCAAGAGCACATGTATTCTGATGGGCGACTCCTCATGGGAACACATAACAGCTGACAGCATGAAATATATCAATACTGTGGCTTACATCATTTTAGAATAAATAGTAGATAGTCTTTTAATGTATAATATTCCTAAAAGTGATATCAAAATGCCTTTGGTAAAATGGCTTGGTTTTCTAATTCATTTATTCATTCATTCCATGTATACACATTAAACATGTACAATGTACTAACAAAACAAATACTCTGCTCCGAGTATTTATATAACACTGAACATATAACACTGAACATATAACACTGAACAAAACAAATACTCTGCTCCGATGGTGCGAGACAATAAATATATAATATAGATGGTGATATGTACTGTGAAGAAAAATAAACCCAGAGTAGATGAGAGAGTTGATGGAGATAAGGTGGTAGTGTACACGTTATTTCATACAGGGAAATCAGGGGAAGCATTTCTTGTAAGTTGATATTTGAGCTGATAACAGAACTTAGAAAGGGACGTCATTTCTTTCCTTCCTTCCTTCCTTCCTTCCTTCCTTCCTTCCCTCCCTCCCTCCCTCCCTCCCTCCATCCATCCATCCATCCAAGGAAGAGTTTTCCAAATAGAGCGAACGCAAATGTCAAGGTTCACCCACTGTTCAGAAAAGGCAGAATAATAGCACTAATTATAGCTAACATTCAGTACATATATACTATGTGCCAGGTGCTACTGTTAAGCACTTATGATAGATTAAAGAAAACTATAAACTCTTTGCCATGTTTTCCATTAAGAGATGGGATCTATTTTCCCTTCCCCTGAATCTGGGCTTGCCCTGTGACTAACTCATGTTTGGTTAGAAGTTCTGCCTCATGGATAACTCATTTGGGCAAATGTCCTTTGTCTGTTATTTCAAGGCACTATCTCTACACTAATGGTTTAGTAGCTTACAGTTATCTTTCTTGTCTATTTCCCCAACTCAGATTTCTTTTTCTCTCCAATGGCAGGCAGATAGTATTTGATCATTAAGTGTGGGTTGTTTCACTTACTACACACGTCCTTGGACAAGGAAGAGCCTACAGCAGGGTTTCTTAACCTTGGCATTATTGACATTATGGATCAAATATCCTTTGCAGGGTGGGACATCCTGTGCATTGTAGCATGTTCAGCCACGTTCCTGGCCTCTACCCACTAGATGTCAGGAGAATCCCCCCACCTCCCAGTTGTGACAACCCAAAATTTCTTTGGATATTGTCAAATGCCCCCTTTGGGGAAAAATGACCCACTGTTGAGAACCAACTATTGAGAAAAGTTTCCTTAAAGTCATTACTTTTTACCATACAGCTGTTTTTTTTTTTTTAAATATAGGCATATCTTGTTTTATTGCACTTTGCTTTACTGCATTTCACAGATAATGTGTTTGGTGTGGGGAGGTTATCTGTCTGGTTTTTGTTTGTTTGTTTGTTTGTTTTTACAAATTTAAGGTTTGTGGAAAGCCTGTTGGCAACATTTCTCCAATAGCATTTGCTAACTTTGTGTCTCTGTTTCACATTTGGTAATTCTCACAATATTTCAACTTTTTCATTATTATTATATTTGTAATGGTGATCGTGATCTTAAATGTTACTATTGTAATTGTTTTAGGGTGCCCATATAAGACAGTGAACTTAATCAATAAATATGGGTGCTCTGACTGCACCACCAACCAGCCGTTCCCTGTCTCCCTTGCCTCCCTATTCTCTGCAAAACAATGATATTGGAATAAGAACAATTAATAACCCTACAGTGGTCTCTAAGCATTCATGTGAAAGGAAGAGGTGCATGCCTTCCACTCTAAATCAAAAGCCAGAAATGATTAAGCTTAGTGAGGAAGGCAATGCAAAAGCCAAGACAGGCCGAAAGCTAGGCCTCCAGCACCACTTAGCCAAATCGTGAATGCAAAGGAAAAGTTCCTAAAGGAAAAGTGCTACTTCAGTGAACACACAAATGATAAAAAAGCAAAACAGCTTTATTTAGCGGTCTGGATAGATCAAACCAGGCACAACATTCTCTTAAGCCAAAGAATAATCCAGAGCAAGGCCCTCTCTTCAATTCTAGGAAGGCTGAAAGAGTTGAGGAAGCTGCGGAAGAAATGTATGAAGCTAGCAGCGGTTGGTTCATGAAGTTTAAAGAAAGAAGCCATTCCAATAACATAAAAGTGCAAGGGGAAGCAGCAAGTGCGGATGGAGAAGCTGTAGCAAGTTATCCAGAAGATGTAGTTCAGATAATAAATGAAGGTGGCTCCACTCAACAACAGATTTTCAGTGTAGGCGAAACAGCCTTCTGTCAGAAGAAGATGCCATCTAGGATTTTCATAACCAGAGAGGAGAAGTCAATGCCAGGCTACAAAACTTTAAAGGACAGGCTGACTCTCTTGCTAAGGGCTAATGCAGCCGGTGACTTGAAGTTGAAGCTAATACTCGTTTACCATTCCGAGAATCCTAGGGTCCTTAAGAATAATGCTAACTCTACCCTGCCTGTGCTCTATAAACAGAACATCAAAGCCTGGATGACAGCACATGTTTACAACATGGTTTACTGGATATTTTAAGTCCAGCATGGAGACCTACCACTCAGGAAAAGATTCCTTTCAAAATATTACTGTTCATTGACAATGCCTGGTCACCCAAGAGCTCTGACGATGTACAACTGAGAGTAATGCTGTTTTCAAGCCTGCTAACACAACATCCTTTCTGAAGCTGATGGATCAAGGAGTCATTTTGACTTTCTAGTTTTATTATTTAAGAAATACTTTCCATAAGGCTATAGCTGCCATGGGTAGCAATCCCTCTGATAGATCTGGGCAAAGTCAATTGAAAACCTAGAATCACCATTCTAGATGCCATTAAGAACATCATGATTCATGGGAAAAGGTCAAAATATCAACATGAACTGGAAGTCTGGAAATCGTGGATTCCAACCCTCATGGATGACTTTGAGGGGTTGAAGACTTCAGTGAAGGAAGTAACTGCAGATGTAGGGGAAAAAGAGAAAGAAATAGAATTAGAAGTGGAAGCTGAAGATGGGACTGAATTGCTACAATCTCAGGATAAAACTTGAATGAATGAGGAGTTGCTTCTCTTATAGATGAGGAAAGAAAGTGATTTCTTGAGATATAATCTACTGGTGAAGATGCTGTGAAGACTGTGGAAATGACAACAAAGTATTTAGAATATGACATAAACTTAGCTGATAAAGCAGCAGAAGGATTTGAGTATTGAAGCCACTTTTGAAGGAAGTTTTGCTGCAGGTAAAATGCTATCAAACAGCATCACATGAGACAGAGAAATTGTTTATGAAAGGAAGAGTCAACTGATGTGGCAAACTTCATTACTGTCTTATTTTAAGAAATTGCTACAGCCATCCCAACCTCCAGCAACCACCACCCTGATCAGTCGGCAGCCATCAATGCAGAGGCAAGACCTTCCCGCAAAAGAATTATGACCTGATAAAAAATGAGATGATGATTAGCATTTTTTAAGCAATATAGTATTTTGAATTAAGGTGGTACAGTTTTTTAGACATAATACTATTGTGTACTTAATAGACAATAGTAGAGTGCAAATATAACTTTTATATGCACTGGGAAACTAAAAGTTCATTTGACTCACTTTATTATAGTATTCACCTTTCTGCTGCGGTCTGAAATCCAACTTGCAAAGTCTCGAGGTATGTCTGTAATAGTACAACATTTACTAAACACATATTTTCCAACTAAAGGTCAGCAATTGAGTCAAAACTCAGGAACCTAATTTGAATCTTGAAGTCAATTTTTTCAACCTTTTGAATGTCTTATTGGTCTCTGGCTTCAGAGGCTGCTTTGATGTTTAGCCTTCTTGAAACAAATTTTTAATGGAGTGGTCTGCCAAACTTCTCACATAAGTACACTTCTATTATCAGGTACTTACTCCTGGAGAGTCCTACATTTTGACTTTATACCTGGAAATATAAAAACAGACCCGGAAACAAATAATAGCTGATTTTCAGTTTGTCTGTATGCTCTGTATTATGAAGATTTTTTTTTCTTAAGTAAGGGTAATTTGCTTATAAGAGTCATTTTGGGACTACAGAAATATTTTTCTCCCTTAATTTGAAGAATAATTGAACACTGTCCATTTCATGTCCTTTTTTTGCAGTTACTGTTTTATCTGAAAAGGAAAGTAGTTGACATCTATCAACTACCTGGAGCCAAACCCTCTAGAAAGAACATCATTCTTTGTGCTTTCCCATGTTCCAACCATTGCTCTTGTAGATAAATGAGGGACTGTGAAAAGCTTAAGATCACTTTTCATATGGTTGAACTTCAACTGTTTAGAGACAACAGGGACAGAATATTGATTAAAAAGATGGATTTAATCTCTCCAAAGAGTCAAACCTGAATCCTAATCTGGGTTCTACGATGACCATGGGCAAGTAACCTAATCTCTGAGCTTGATTCTTCACCTGTAAAATATGTAATTTTGGCCTTCTAGAACTATGACAAAGATTAAATAAGATAATGGATATAAAGTATTAGGTATCAGGTTGTTGGGGGGATGGTTCATTGAAACAACAGTCATGAGTTGCCAGGTCATAAAAAGACACATCTACAACTGATCAACAATACATATTACCTAGAGATCTGGAATTTAGAGCCAGATGCAACAACTGGGCTAAACTTTGGGAGGTCTACTTTGGGGTGGGGAAGTTAAGTGTACAGCTGATATAAATGGGGCAGTTGCATTATATTAGGTGGTGACTCCTTGAACTCTTATATATTGAAAAAGAGAACGTATATATGAGTGCATAGGTTCAAATGTATGCTAGATGACCAAAAGATGGAAGGTAGAAGACATCTGTGTCATTCTGTTTGGCACCATCTTTCCACTGGGAGTGCCCCTCTCCAATCCCACATATTTCCAGTAGGGCTGTCAATGAGTGTATTCTCTACTTTGGAAGGGTGAAGACATGACGTAGGGTATGAATGTGACCCAAAGCTGGCCAAACAGGGTGCCCCATTCTCCAGTCACGGTGCTTGGTCTGAAGGGTGAACGTATAATCCAAGTAAAGCCAGAATTCCTCCATGAAATTTGTTATATAAATGCTAGGATGGAGAGAGCTACTCTTTTCTTTGGACAAAGGATAATACTCTCTCTGATGAATATTCGTCATTAGCAGAGAAGATCTGGAAGGCCAAAACGAAAAGTTTAGGTGGTTGAGTTGCAGTTCAGACACTACTATTCTGGAAGAGTACCACACAGAGCAAATTGAGAACTGATCAAGTTACAGTATAGTTGTAGCAATTTTAGTAAAAGCATTTTTATTTTTTTAATTATTTTTTTAGTAAAAATATCTTTAACTTGGCGTCTATTTTATAAATTTAGTAAAGGGAAAATTTGCTAACTACTAAATGCAATCTAGTACAGACTATAACCTGACTATAGCATTTTTACATTATACAACTATAAGTGGCTACGTATGTTACTTGAAATGCAGCTGTTATATATAGTTAATATATGTAAAGTGTTATGCAAATATACATATTTTATCAATGTGAGCATATTTATATATTGTACATCTATAATATATGCATGTAAGTCCATACATATCATACAAGTAATAACTACACTTGAAATGTAGTATTGAACGAAGAGAAATATTAAGTTTGGAAAGTGGGAATATACTTAGAAGCAATATAATGTGCTGCTTAAGAGCATGGATTGAGACTGGCTAGATTTGGATCCCAGCTGAAATGCCTGAAACCTGGGTGCCCTTGGGCAAGGCTCTTAACTTCTCTGTACCCATTTTTCTCACCTCTGAAATCAAATTGTTGTGAAGATTATTAAATCGGCTACTCTTTATTACCAGGTAACATTATTGATGTCATGTTGCAGAAAGTAAGGGGAAAAACTGCTTTTTGGTAGTATGTGGTGGTTAAAATCAATCTATTCTGTCATTAATCATCTTTTTATTTTTTTATGATTTTATTTATCTATTTTGAGAGAGAGCACACAGGCACGAGAGCAAGTGAGCAAGTGGGCATGAGCGAGGGGGAGGAGCAGAGGCACGGGGAGAAACAGGCTCCATCAAGGAGCCCGACGCGGGGCTCGATCCCAGGACACCGGCATCATGACCTGAGCCAAAGGCAGACCCTTAACCGACTGAGGCACCCAGGTGCCCCTGTCATTAATCTTATCTTGAGTTCTAAAAGAAATAGTATTTTTCTCTTGTCTGTAGCTAATAGATTATTTTGTTTCTCTATTTATTAATTAGATTTGCTACACACACCTCAGGGCTGGGAATGGCAAAGCACCTTCCAATCAAAGTGAACTTGAATTGGTGCCTACTAACGCTTATCATACTCTAAGGAATAGAATTATGTTTGCACCCTTTGACCCAATAATCTGACTTCTGGGGAATGTATAAAAAGGAAATAATTCAACCAAAGCACATCACACTTTTGATCACAAGTACTCACTAAACTATTATCCATCAGAGTAAAAACTGGGGAAAAAAAAACCTAAATAGCTTAATAACAGGAATGGATTAGTAAATTGTAGTACACCAATAAAAAACACGATTTATTGAGCACATTCTCCCCAAATCACAAATATCCATTGTAGCCCCAAATTACTCTGTTTCACTATGTTTTTAGAACAGAACTAGCAGAAATAAAGAAAGCCCCTAAATCAAATAGGTAGAAAGAAAGACAGTAAGATAATAAGGCCGGAAGAAAGACAGAGAGAGAAAGAAATCAATCAATCACGAATATCCTGTTAGTCAATGAGCAAGCATATAAGCTAACTGGTACTTGAGTCCTCCAGCACTTCATTAAAATATACTCCTTTTTGTCTCTCACATCATTTCTAAATTCTGGCCCTTAGAGACCTTCTCTTTGAAAAGTTCAAATGCACACATTAGAAACAATAGGAAATAATACAATTATATTTTAAGTTAAATGCTAAATTGTGTGGTAAACTGAAGGCTGTCCATGGATTTGTGGAAAGGCTGAGAACAGAGGGAAGTGCAGCTACTGAGGAAAGATTTCACGGAGGGAGATGAAATGGTTTGTATGCATTGGGGAGAAAAAGAATGACAAGAGTGTAAAGTCATACAGATAAGGGCCCCAGGTAGGGAGGTAGGAGAGAGGCCTGAGCCCCTCAGAGTATCTGTGTTGCTGTCCCATGATGCAAACTCAGACTGAATAGATGAGAAATCAGCCTGGGGAGTGTTCCCCTGTATTACAAGGAATCTCCTTCAGCACCCTGACCAGGCTTCCAGGGAGACTCACTAGGACATCACAACAGTATCCTATAGAGTGGGTCATTTTTCGAAGTTTTGTTCTATGCTAACTCAACCAATCACATTCTCTAGCTTTGGCAACAGTTTTGCACCCTGTGGTATTCTGACACCGAGCCTTTCAAAGTTTGCCCTTCTTTGTCATTATTTTCTGCTAAGACCATACTCACTTTATTCACTTGATTACAGACGCCAAGTACAGGGTAATGATAATAGTGGTATGCAGGAAAATGAAACCATCGCTTTTTTTACACTTGAGATTAAAAATATATTTCTGCAAAGCATGATTCTGGTATACTCTCTAGACAGAATAGTAATACGCACAATTCTGTTAATAGGAATTATAATGACTTCTAACCTGGATTTCATAAAAGAAGTAATGGGCACAACAATCAGACAAGAAAAAGAAAAGGCATCCAGATTGCTAAGAAAAAGTTAAACTATCACCATCTACAGATGACATGATACTATACATAGAATACTCTAAAGACCAAAAAAACTATTAGAATAAATGAATTAAGCAAAGTTGCAAGACACAAAATTAATACACAGATATCAGTTGCACTTTTCTATACACTAATAAGTAGCAGAAAGAGAAATTAAGAAAACAATCCTAGACATATCCAATAAAGGGTGAGTATTCAAAATATATAAAGAACTTATATATGGCCATTCGGATGGCTAACAGACACATGAAAAGATGCTCATCATCACTTTTTAGGGAAACACAAATTAAAACTAGTGTATCACCTTATACCTGTCAGTATGGCTAAAATCAACAATACAAGAAATAACAGGTGTTGGTGAGGATGTGGAGAAAGGGGAACCCTCTTGCAGTATTGGTGAGAATGCAAATTAGTGCAGCCACTGTGGAGAACAGTATGAAGGTTCCCCAAAAAGTGAAAAACAGAACTACACTAAATGATCCAGTAATAGCACTACTGGACATCTACCCCAGAAATACGAAAACACTATCCAAAAGGATATATGCACCCCTCTGTTTACTGCAGCATTAATTACAATAGCCAAGAAATGGAAGCAGCTCAAGTGTCCATTGATAGATGAATGGATAAAGAAGATGTGGTATATATATACAATGGAATATAATTCAGCCATGAAAAGAATGAAATCTTGCCATTTGCAATAACAGGGATGGAGCTAGAGGGTATAATGCTAAGTGACATAAGTCAGTCCGAGGAAGACAAATACCGTATCATTTCACTCATATGTAGAATGAACAAAAAGAAAGAGAGAGAAAAAAACCAAGAAACAGACTCTTAACTACAGAGAACAAACTGATGGTTACCAGAGGAGAGGTGGCTAGGGGAATGGGTGAAATAGGTGATGGGGATTAAGAGGTGCACTTGTGATGATCACAGGGTGATTAAAATAAAAACTTAAAAAAAAAAATGATTCCACTTACAATTGCATGAAAAAGAATAAAATACGTAGGAATAAACTTAACCAAGGAGATGAAAGACCAGTAAGACTAAAAATTGTAAAACATTAAAGAAAGAAATTGAAGACACAAACAAATGGAAAGATATTCCATGGTCACAGATTGGAAGAATTAATACTGTTAAAATGTCCATGCTACCCAAAGCAATCTACAGATTCAATGCAATCCCTATCAGAATACCAACAACATTTTTCACAAAACTAGAACAAATAATACTAAAATTTGTATGGTACCACAAAAGGTTCCAAATAGCCAAAGCAATCTTGAAGAAGAGGAACAAAGCTGGAAGTATCACAATCCCAGATTTCAAGATACACTACAAAGTTAGAGTAATCAAAACACTACGGTACAAGCACAAAAACAGATACATAGATCAACAGAACAGAATAGAGAACCCAGAAATAAATACATGCCTTATATGGTCAATTAATCTATGAAAAAGAAGGCAAGAATATACAACAAAGAAAAGACAGTCTCTTCAATAAATGGTGCTGGGAAAACGGGATGGCTATATGCAAAAGAATGAAACTGGACCACTTTATCACACTACACAGAAAAATAAACTAAAAATGGACTGAAGACCTAAACGTGAGGCCTGAAACTATAAAACTCCTGGAAGGAACCATAGGCAGTAATTTCTTCAACACTGGCTTTAGCAACATTTTCTAGATGTCTCCCAAGGCAAAGAAAACAAAAATAAAATTAAGCTATTGGGACTACAGCAAAATAAAAAGCTTTTTCACAGTGAAAGAAACCAACAAAACAAAAAGTCAACCTAATGAATGGGAGAAGATATTTGCAAATGATATATTCAGTAAGGGGTTAATATCACACATAAAGAACTTATACAACTCAACACCAAAAAACCCCAAATAACCCTAAAAATGGGCAGAGGACCTGAACAGACATTTTCCCAAAGAAAGCATACAGTGATGCTCAACACCACTAATCATCAGGGAAATACCAATCAAAACCATAATGAGATATCACCTTACATCCGTTAGAATGCCTAAAATCAAAAGGAAATAACGAGTGTCAGCAAGGATGTGGAGAAAAAGGAATTCTCATGCACTGTTGGTAGGAATGCAAACTAGTACAACCAACTGTGGAAAACAGTAAGGAGGTTCCTCAAAAAATTAAAAATAGAATTACCATATGACCCAGTAATTCCACTACTTGGTATTTACCCAAAGAAAACAAAAACACTACTTTAAAAAGATACGTGCACCCCTATGCTTGTTGCAACCTTACTTACAACAGCCAAGATATGGAAGCAATCTAAGCGTCCATTGATAGCTGAAAGGATAAAGAAGATGTGGTGCATAAACATACATGGAATATTACTCAGCCACAAAGAAGGATGAGATCTTGCCATATGCAAAAAAATGGATGGACCTATTATACTAAGTGAGGGTATTATACTAAGTGAAATAAGTTAGACAGAGAAAGACAAATACCATATGAATTCACTTGTCTGTAGAATCTAAGAAAATAAACAAAAAGCAGAAAGAGATCCAAAAATACAAAGAATTGGTGGTTACTAGGGGAAAGGGGGGGCAAATGGGTGAAGGGGAGTGGGAGATACAGGCTTCTAGTTATGGAATGAAGAGGTCAGGGGTATGAAAGGTACAACATAAGGAATAGTCAATGACACTGTAATAGCATTGTATAGTGACAGATAGCAGCTACACTCGTGGTTAGCATAGCATAACACAGAAACTTGTCAAACCACTATGTTGTATACCTGAAACTAATGTACCACTTTGTGTCAACCATACTTTAATTTTAAAAAAAGTAATGAGATCTTTACAATTATTTTTTTGTAATTTTTTATAATAATTTTTTATTATGTTAGTCAACATACAGTACATCCTCGGTTTTTGATGTAATGTTCCATGATTCATTATTTGCATATAACACCCAGTGCACCATGCAACATGTGCCCTCCTTAATACCCATCACCGGCCTATCCCAATCCCCCACCCTCCTTCCCTCTGAAGCCCTCAGTTTGTTTCCCAGAGTCCACAGTCTCTCATGGTTCATTCCCCCTTCTGTTTACCCCTCCCTTCATTCTTCCCTTCCTCTCCTACCGATCTTCCTATTTCTTATGTTCCATAAATGAGTGAAACCATATAATTGTCTTTCTCTGCTTGACTTATTTCACTTACAATTATTTTAAATATTTCAAACACCCTGATAAAACTGGAGAAAAAAAAAACTGGCACATTTATCCATGGTAATATTTCAAGGAAAACCAAGAGATCATTCACTTAAGTAATTTTAATACCATTGGGGCACCTGGGTGGCTCAGTCGTTAAGTGTCTGCCTTTGGCTCAGGGCGTGATCTTGGCGTTCTGGGATCGAGCCCCACATCAGGCTCCTCCACTGGGAGCCTGCTTCTTCCTCTCCCACTCCCCCTGCCTGTGTTCCCTCTCTCGCTGGCTGTCTCTCTGTCAAATAAATAAATAAAATCTTAAAAAAAATTTTTTTAATACCATTTTTCAAGTGCTTATTTTGATAGCAAACTTAGTTTTACATCCCTGCTTTAAAAAACGAAAATTTATTTTGATAGACAATCTTTTCAAACGTGAGGCCCAAGGAAGATGGGGGAGAAGAAGGACAACAAAAGTGATCCTCTGCGGTCGAAAGGTTGGGATTTAGTTGCTATACATATACTTAAAAACTAATCTTAGTTAAAAAAAAAAAAAAGCCTTCCTTCTGTCTAGTCTATCATTCTAGTACCTTATATCTGCCATACATCTTCACTATATTCTCACCTGGATTTCTAAATGTTCTGTCTTGTTTCACTCCTTAAGTCTGTCACCCCCATAATGCTGCCAGGGTGACTTCGTTAAACTGCACATCCGATCTCACATCCCAGCTCACACTCTTCCACGCTATAGCACTTCTACGGAAAACACCGAAACTCTAAGGCACCGTCTTTCACCATCGGGTTCCATCCAGCCTCTGTGTGGCCATTCTCTAACTCATGTCGTACATTTACTACAATTGTTTTCCTTGTAGCTCTCAGAGCAAGTCTTGCTGTCCTATGTCTGTGCTTTTGACTGTGCTGTTCCCTCCGCCTAGATATCCTCCCTTGCATATTATCTACCCATCTCCAAAAGAACAAGAACAAAATATCTTCGTTCTCCCCCGAAAACTCAAGATACCTGTCTGGGAAGCATGCTTTCACATTGGTAGGCAGCTGCGGGTCACTTCCCTTGCACTCTTATCACCCTTGTATTTGTTGGCAAGTCTGTTTCCCTGTAGAGAACTGGAATCTCCTCCAGGATAGGATCCATCAGCATCTTTATGTCTCTAATGTCTGCAGTAGTGATGGGTCTATAATAGGCACACGGTAGGAAGTGAGGAGTAAATTATTTATAAATTCACTGGACATGTGAATTCTCTAGAAATTAAGATTAAATTTATGAGGATGCCCCAGTGGCTCAGTTGGTTAAGTGTCTGCCTTCAGTTCAGGTCACGGTCCCAGGTCCTGGGATCAAGTCCTACACTGAGCTCCTGCTCTGCGGGAGCTTACTTCTCCCTCTACCTGCCACTCCCCCTGCTTGTGTTCTCTCTCTCTCTCTTTCTGACACATAAATAAATAAATAAGATCTTTTTAAAAAAAATTAAAATTCTGTTTTTTGAGAAGCATTCCCCCACCCCACCCCAGAAATGGGAATCAGTATTGGTCACAGCTTCTTAAATATTTTCTGCATGTTAATTACAGGGGACAAGGTGCATATTTTTCCTTGTCTTTAAAAGTAGAGGACAAACATGAAAGAATACTAATCTCCAAACTGTCAACAAAATACAGTTTCTAGGAAGGTTTCCCTATGTATCAAGTTAAATGCTTATGTAAAAGCAAATATATAAAAAGATATATTGGTTGGGAGGCATTAAATCACAAGTGGCAAAATTATTCCAACTCAGACTTGAACTCTGTTAGCCAAATTGCCTGGGTTTGACTATTAGCCAGCTATTTCCTAGCTATATGACCTTGGACAAGTCCTTTCACCTCTCTACATCTCCGCTTCCATGTCTGTAAAATGGAAATAACAGCATCTACTTTAAAGTTTGACATAAGGCATATGGTAGACACTATAGAAATGTTAACTATTAGTAAACTAGTTAAATGCTATAAGGGAAATTTATAAAAACCAAAGTAACTTGAAGGCTACAAGTAGAATGAAAGGGCTTTAGGGCAGTTTGATGTGGTAGTTTGAGATGTCATGCAAAACCTAGTTTCTTCCTTGTACCTGAATCACTGTGCTTTAAGGCTTGCATCTCTCAGAGTGGTCAAATAAACCAGAATGAGGAAGCAAACAAGAGTAATGATACTCAGCCTAACTGGATGTCTTAGGTCACCAGCACCCCCATCATAGGGCAGGAGTAAGGAATAGTTAGACTAGCTAAGGCCACCCGAGGCCCACCTCAACAGCTTCCCCTGAAGTACATGGACATCAAAACAAAAATCTGAGTACCTTTGGGAAGCTGGGAGGTGAGGGGAGATGCTAGCTAGGCAACCAAAAAAAGAACAAAGGCAATGGTAAAATTCATGAATTTTCGACCAGAGAAACTTTAGTTTTTCACAGCCATCTGTATTCAAAAGTCATATCAGGTTTAGCAACCAGGCACAGAAATTCCTTTCAACCAAGATGAATTTCTAGCATGACATCGCCAACAAAAAGTGCTGTTCTCAGGGAAAATCCTCCAGCTTAGAAGCATCTGCTTCTAATTTCCACAATGAAATCTTTGATTCCTTCATTCATGGGACTTGCACACAATTCCCTCTGACCCTGGAACTGCAGCTTTCTAGATACGATTTTGCTAATAATTCTCATTATCTGGTAGCAATATAGAAATTCTTATATTACACAGGAATCTTAACATTGACTTTACTTATTTTTCCCCTGAATATTTTTTTCCAAAGACAGTATAATGCCTTTAAGGAAGACTGAATTAAGCATTTGGGAAGTTGCTAACTTTATTTTAACATTGCAGAAGGATTTTCCATATTATTAAATGGTTCTTAACAACACCAAAATAAATGTACAAACTGGAAAGGCAAAGTCCACTGATAGTAGAAGAAGTAAAATATGGTATGTTGAAACAATTCAGTGAACGTTAATGAACCACAGCCATACGATAACAACTATGAATCTCAGACAATGTTCAGTGAAAAAACTTATAGAAGAATATATACAATTCCTTTCTATAAATACAAAGTTCAAAAACAGGTGACTAACCAATAATTCATTGAGACATAATATATATTGGCAAGACTATGAAGAAAGGCAATGTAATGATTAACCTCAAAATGGTGCTGGATTGGGTAGTCTGGGAATAGGGGATGTCTTCAGAAAGTGGTGGGAGCTACAAAGGAGCTAGAGAAATATTATTTTTCTTATGCCTGGTAGTGGATACAACGATGTTGATTACTATTTTTGTTTAAAACGTACATAGACATTCTAAACACTTTTCTGTCTACTTCATAATTAAAAAAATAAAATTTATCAAGGTGTTGTTGAAAATGTTGTGAATAACTACATATTGGTGAGTAAACTTGAGAAAGACACACAGGTAGGACAAGTATGCAATCCTGTTATAATAGCCTGTTACTTTCAACATAAAATAAATCCACTGAGGATCATATACAAAGACTTAAACTACAGCAAACTAAAATAATCCTTGTAAAATATCATTGTGCTTACTACACAATTGTTTCCATGGCCCAGAAATGGGGGAAAGCCTTAGATATTCTGGTGTTGTTAATTAATTCTTACAGGATTATTTACAATTTGGTAGTATGTGTATGTATTAATTTCTGGGATTCTATCTACTACTAAATGGAAAAAATAATGCAATAAAATAACAACCAAATGAAAACTTCACCACCATATCAGATTCACAGATGATCTACTCCAACCTCTTAATTTCATCGGTAATGAAACTGATGCTATGAGACACTGATCTGCCAAGATGACACCCGTCAGTCTTGGGCACCCACTAAGCTTTTCTTTTCGGGATTTTTCTTCTCTAAATTCTGTTCAAAAGCACCCATGAGTAAGGAACAATTTAATCTAGTCTCTTCAAAAAGTTTGTTTTTATATAAAGTTAAGAAACATGCTAAAATGATTTACTAAAGGAAAAGTACTGAAATGCTAATAAAGTTGTAGAATTATATGCAAAAGTTTCATGAAGCCAGAAAAAGAGTCTGAGATGCTAGGAATCCATATTTTACGCTTACACACATAAATTATGGGCTGCAATTATTTTGTTAACCAGACACACCCGAAAGAGTAGCATTTGCAGCATTTCCTCCACACCCTCCCACATGCACACATGTGCCAAATGTGTGGAATGGTGTGAAGTAAAACTCACAGGTCCAGGTACTCTTTACAGTAAAAGAAGATCAAAATCACCATCTATAGACTTCAAAGTAAAAGATTTCTCTGGACATTCTAACAAGGCTTTATATTGCCACAAAAGTTCTTATTTAACACCCCTTTGGGTGTTAAATAAATTTGTCTGTGAATACGTAAGTTAGAGACAAAGTTATCACATAAACTTATAAAGACATCTGAAAATACCAATTTCAAAACTCAAAGAAAACAATGATTATTTTAATCATTAAAAAAAAAAAGTCTGAAACTCTGGCTTTTTCAAAGTTCTTACTTAAGAAAACACAAATGTTTATTTTATATAGGGCTTCCCTGTTATTTATGGATACCCCATTCCCCGGGAGTATCGGCCAACCATTAGCCAATCTACTCTAAGAAGATTGAGGTGATTCTGTTATTCTGGAGAAACACAAACCCACGACTATTATTATGGCTGCTGTGGGGAACATCTTGGGGAGCCGAGGCTGCATCCCTTAGGTTTTCCCCAAGGTAATCGTCACTGAGAAGCTGGCTCTCCTCTACCCGTCAACCAGCATTAAGTACCCTTAGCTTACTTTTAGAAGATAACTACCATAAATTTGCCAGTTCCATCAAGTGCGAAATCTTATTTTCAAGTAGTATTTACCTATATAGTAATATTCTATTTCCCACATGCCAACTCACAGGCCTCGTTTTTAGAACTCTTCTCAACCAGGGTTTTGAAATAAGATAAAAAAAACCAAAGCCACCTCAGCTATTACCTGTATATTCCAAAGAGAGTAGAAGGAAAAGCCATTTATCAGTGAACCTCTGGGCTCCTGGGTGTGTAAAGTCTACACGGTCTAACAGCGTGTCACTGAATAGCCCAGTCAAGTTGTCTCCATTTGACCTACTTGTTCACTATTTTCTGGCTCTGTGATGTGCATCCCTCCGGCACACTGCCAAAAGACAACATTCCTCCTTATAGTAATCATCCTCTAATACTTTGAGGGAGACTTAAAAGTCTGGTTTTTAAAGGGTGTGGAGGAAGGAAATCAGAATTACACTTTACCCTACAATGACAGGGTTAATCCTCTATGAAAAATGGAACCATAACTCAACCTTGAACTTAAAACAAACCAATCAAACAAAGAAAAAACAGAAACCAGCCTATCTCTGTTTAGCACTGCTTTTTTAATACGGCTCTAATCACCCTGGAAAGGCAACAAGTCCTGAGGCTGAACCATAGACTTTGATCCTGAAAAAAACAGATGAGCAGCCTATTCCACGGTCAGCCATTCCTCAAGGCAGGACCACTGTCCAATACCAATGGAGCATCACTGTCATCATATTCCCTTAATCATATCTAAGAAAATGTTATATGATGCCAACAAATGTCTTGGAATCTTATCATCTCCAGGGGCAAAACTATTCAAATGTTCAAAATGTACTCATTAAGAGAGGAGTGCCTATTTTCTTTCATGACCTTCACATTTGGAAAACTGAATTAAGAAAACATGGTGTTGGTACTAATCATGGGCTCTCCAGAGAAAGCTGGATGAAAATTCTTTTTCAGATAAGGTTTGGAAAGTTGTAAGTTACCTACTGGTAACCTTCAATACAGTTCTTGATAATGAAGAGACAAGTTCAGAAATTTCCTCTAACGAGTCTTTCAAAAACATCTTCCAATTGCATTAATCTGTCTAGAATTTGGAAATTACTTGCTCTAAGAGTAGAAGTGATGACAGTTTATGAAAAATCTACAGCTAATATTACACTTAATGGTGAAAGACTGAATGGCTTTCTTCTAAGATGGGAACAAAGCAAGTATATCTGCTCTTACCACTCATATTCAAAGTTGGAAGGCTTACTATCTGATTTCAGACTTAGTATAAAGAATACATGCATTAATCAAAGCAGTAAAATATTGGCCTAAAGAGATACTGGTTAATGGAATAGAAAGTCCAGAAATAGAGGCATCCTAAAACGTCATTTGATTTTTGATAAAGGTGCTAAGGTACTTTGGTGAGGGAATAAACTTTTTTAACAAATAGTGCTGGAACAATTAGATATTCATACAGAAAATAACTGACCTCAACCCAAATACAAAGATTAACTTGAAATGAATTACAGAATCAAATATAAAAGCTAAAACTGTAAAACTTACAGAAAACATCTAAGAGATCCTGATGATGAAATATTTTTTTTAAAGGATAAACTGGACTTCTTTACAATTAGAAATTCTGCTCTTTGAAAGTCACTTTAAAAATGGCAATGCAATCCCCAGACTGAAAAAAAATATTTTAAAAATATTTATCTAATTAAACACTTAAATCCAGAATACACAAATAGTTCTAACAGAAGACAACTCAGTTAAAAATATGGCCAAAAAAATTAAACAGTCACTTCACTGAAAAAGATATACAAATGGCAAGTAAGCATTTGAAAAGGTGCTCAACATTATCAGTCATTAGGAAAACACAATTAAAAACTATAGTGATATACCATAATGCATACCCCTAGAATGTTTAAAATTGAAAAGACTGACAATACCAAACCTTGGTGAGAATTTGGAACAATGAGACTCTCAGACACTGCTGGTGAGAATGTTAAATGATGTAACTACTTTGGAAAACAACTGACAGCTTCTTATAAGGTCTCACATTCATTCGTCATAGAACTCAGATATCTCATTCTTAGGTATCTGCCCAAGATAAATGAAAAGATACATCCCCTGAAGACTTATACTTGCAATCCTTATCAAAATACCAATAACATTTTTCATAGAACTAGAATAATACTAAATGGAATCACAAAAGGCTCCAAAGAGCCAAGCAATCTTAAAAAAGAACAAAGCCAGAGGCATCACAATCCCAGATTTCAAGATACACTACAAAGCTGTAGTAATCAAAATAGGATGGTACCAGAACAAAAACAGATACACAGATCAATAGAACAGAATAGAGTCCAGAAATAAACACATGTTCATATGGTCTACTAATCTATGACAAAGGAGGCAAGAATATACAGTGGGAAAAAGACAGTCTCTTCAGTAAACAGTGTTGGGAAAACTAGACAGTTACATGCAAGAGGATGAAACTGGGCCACTTTTTTACACTATATACAACAGGATTAAGGACCTAAATGTGAAGCCTGAAACCGTAAAACTCCTGAAAGAAAAAATAGGAGGTAATTTTTAGCAACATTTTTCTAGATATGTCTACTAAGGCAAGAAAAACAAAAGCAAAATTAAACTATCGGGACTACACCATATCAAAAGCTTTTGCACAGAGGAGGAAACTGTCAACAAAACAAAAGGGCAACCTAATGAATGAGAGAAGATATCTGCAAATGATATATCCGAGGATTTCTACCTGAAATATATAAAGAACTCATACAACTCAACACCAAAAATCCAAATAATCCAATCAAGAATGGGCAGAAGACATGAATAGACATTTCTCCAAAAAAGACATACACATGACCAACAGACACATGAAAGGATGCTCAACATCACTCATCATCAGGGGAATGCACATCAAAACCACAATCAGATATCACCTTACACCAGTCAGAATGTTTAGACTCAAAAGACAAGAAATAAGTGTTGGTAAGGGCATAGAGAAAAAGGAACCCTTGTACACTGTTGGTTGGAATACAAGCTGGTACAGCCACTGTGGAAAACAGAACGGAGCTTCCTCAAAAAATTAAAAATAGAATTAACATATAAACCAGTAATTCCACTACTGGGTATTTACCCAAAGAAAACAAAAACACCAATTCAAAAAGATATATGCACCCCTATGTTTGTTGTAGCATTATTTACAATAGCCAAGATATGGAAGCAACCCAAGTCCATCGATTACTGAGGAAGGTGTGTTATATATGCATGATGGAGTATTACTCAGCCATAAAGAAAGAATGAAATCTTGCCATCTGTAAAAATATGGATGGACCTAGAGGTTATAATGCTAAATGAAATAAGTCAGACTGAGGAAGACAAATACTGTATGATTTCACTCAAAAGGAATTTCACTCATATGGAATTTAAGAAACAAAACAAAGGAGAGAAACAAAAACCAGACTTTTAAATACAGAGAACAGGGGTGCCTGGGTGGCTCAGCCGTTATCATCTGACTTTGGCTCAGGTCATGATCCCAGGGTCCTGGGATCGAGCCCCACATTGGGCTCCCTGCTCGGCGGGAAGCCTGCTTCTCCCTCTCACACTCCCCTTGTTTGTGTTCCCTCTCTCACTGTCTCTCTCTGTCAAATAAATAAATAAAATCTTAAAAAATAAATAAATAAAAAATAAATACAGAGAACAAAGTGGTGGTTGCCAGAGGGGAGGTGGGTGGAGGATGGGGAAATATATAAAGGGGATTAAGAGTACACTTACTGTGATGAGCACTGAAAAATGGATAGAATTGTTTTATCATTATACTGTATACCAGAAATTAATATAATACTGTATGTTCACTACACTTAAATAAAAATTTTAAAAATATAAATGCATTGATTTGTGTGTCTCCAATTAAAAAAAATTATACATGAATGTTCATTGTAACTTCATCATAATAAAGTTCCATTCTAAACTGGAAACAACCCAAATATCCATTAATAACAGGTGAATGAATAAACAAATTGTGATAACTGAATACTATCCAATAATAAAAAGAACTATCGACATACACAGCAAAATGCATGAATCCAAAAAGCATTATTATGCTAAGTGAAAGAAGTCAGATACAAAAGCAAGGCACAAAAAACTACAAGTCAGATGATTCAATTTACATGAAATTCTATAAAAGGCAAAACTAAAAATCAGCAGTTGTTGTGGGTAATGGGGGTAAGGGAGAAAGGAGGAAAAGGAGGAAGTGGTGGAAGAGAAGAGGACCAACTTTAAAAAGGGGTGTAGAAAACTTTTTGGCATGACAAAAATGTTCTATATCTTGATTGTGACACTGGTTACATGATTATGTACATATCTCAAAAGTCATCAAATTATCTACCTAAAATGTATGAACTTTATTTTTATTGTATGTAATTTATACTATAAAAAAGCTGACTTTAAAAAATTTAATGAATCCAATGTTCATTAAAGTGCCGTATGTGTTAAGTAATAGCACGTTACCTCAAACCTTTGCTGCATGACACAGAGTATAAATACAATATTAGAGACTGGCTAAACCCCATGGCTTCAGAAAGTTTAAACCAGACCTTAAAAATTAAAATTTCGGATTCATGGTGATTTGGAAAAGGACTATAATTTTAGATGTTTTACTAAGTAAAAACAAAGGATGGTCTTTTATGTATACCAATGGTATCACTTAGTAAAAATTCTGGAGAGGTAAAAGAAAATGTCTTGTTAAACAAAAATTGTACAGCTGAGTTTTAAACAGGTAGCATTTCATTTATCACATGGTGTAAGTGTTCACTGGTTTGTCTGTCTCCCCTCATCATCCAGGCTCCAACTTCTAGAGGATAGGTCCATGCCTTGCTCATCACTGAATTTCCAACAAAATGCTTGGCATATAACTGATAGCTGAATGAAAGAATTGCAGATGTTCTCATGCTAAATTTGGGTTCATCTGCAAAGTTCACATGTAAGTAAAACTTCCTACAGAAAGGCCTGTGGTATGTTTCCATAAAACATTAGCACTTAAAGATTACCATGTTCTGAAGAGAAATCAATCAAATGTACTTAGTGTTTCACCTTCAAATGTACAATGTGCAATCATTTCGAAACATCTTTATTTTAATTTTCCTTTAATAACCAATCCTACAAATTACTAGAGATTTTTTTGTAAGGTAACAACTGCTCTGAACAAAGATTAATAGTGTGAAATTTTATGTATATCTGTCTTCTAATAAAATAAAATGATCAGGAATTTTGTGCCACATTAAATGCATTATGACAGGAAGTACAGTACATTTGAAAAGACTACCCTATCCTGTTCAGTCAGACACAAAAATTCTCTATGGCAAAATCAATGTAAGATAATTAAGGAACACGAGTTGATTTAGTATCTGGCAGAAACTAAAACTGACTTAAAAAGGTACTAAAAAAAAAAAAAAAAAGAAAATGTCACATCCTCTTTTGCAAATACTCTAGAAACGTTTTATCAACAGGATGCCTGTGACCAGTAGCAGGGAAAAAAGCAAAGGCTGCAGAGTTAGAAGAAGAGTACCATGTTCTGGTTTTGCCACAAATTGTATCAGGTAAAGTCGCCAAGTCATACAAATTATTTAACCTTCTCATCTATAAAATAGAGGGACTACCACTCTGAAGATCAAATAAGGTAACCAAAGTAAAAATTCCTTTTAAAACTATAAAATGTCATATAGATATTTATAATTACTATGATGCCAGAATATCTAGTTGAAGAAAATACATGCTCGCCTTCAATTTTTTTTTTTTTTAAGATTTTATTTATTTGACAGAGACACAGCGAGAGAGGGAACACAAGCAGGGGTAGTGGGAGAGGGAGAAGCAGGCTTCCCACTGAGCAGGGAGCCCGACGCGGGGCTCGATCCCAGGATCCCAGGACCCTGGGATCACGCCCTGAGCCAAAGGCAGACACTTAACAACTGAGCCACCCAGGTGCCCTGCTCACCTTCAATTTTTAAGAAAGAGGTAATATATATGAATCATGGTTCTTACTCTGTTGAATACTCTGCATCCTTGACCTACGAGGGTATCCATGCACACACACAACATCTGTGCTTCATTTTAGAGTGTCATAGTCTCCCTCTCATGACCTACAGCCCAGGATAAACACTGTAGCCATTTCTACACTCTTCTTTTTCCTGTCCACACCTATCAGTAGCACATGACCATCCAGGTAACTATATAAGACCCTGAGGTGTGTCTATACAGGATATCACATTTACAAAGTACTTGCAAATACACTATCTTAGTAGTATCTTCCATTATCTAACAATACTTTAATATCTGTGACCTCTCTCAAATATCAGATATGATTCAACTTCTGAACAGTGATCTATTATAATACCAAATTCTAATGATAGAATTCTTCATCGTGCTATATGGCCACATTTCTATCTGCATTTAGGTAAAAAAACCTCATTAATTAAGATGCATATACCATTCTGAAGACCTATTATTTTATTTTACATTTTGGCATCTCAGAGAACTGAAAGAAAACCATTTGGAATTATTTTTACAATTAATAATTATTCCCATAACCAAACATTAATATATATATATAGATAGATAGATAGATAGATATAGATATTATTTTTAAAAATTATCATAGGAAGCAAATCAATGACATCTTGATTTGTTTCTTTGAGGAAAATGTTCTATTGTATGGCTACATTCTATTGGTAATCTTTAAAATTCAATCTTTACAGTTTTTGAAAACTCAAACAAAATTTATATTTTTTAATGCTACATTAAATCTAACTACTTACTACTGTTATAAAAGTTATATTTTAATCATATGTCAGACTTGGAAATACATAAAATGGATTTTCATAAACACAGTTTTTAGTTTGTGTTTGGGTCAACTGCTCCTGCCTGGGGAAGGTTCAAATTCATAAAGATATTTACAAAACAACTTCCATTACGGTCTCACTTCTAGGTCAAGGGGCCAAGCACAGCAACTCAAATGGTCAGAAGCCCATGTCATTTTGACTACCCCCTCATGGAACACTTGATCACCATAACAAGAGTGGACAACACCACTTGTCAAACCACAAAGAAACTGCAGGAATGGATAAATGGGCGTTTCCAATGGATTAAGCTTATGTCTCGGTCAGCCCCAGGAAAGCAGAGGAACGCTGTGCATACTGTACTGTCACTGCCAGAAAACTCATGGCATGAGGAAACGAGAAACCTGTTCTGATGCAGGCTGGGAAGAAACGCCAAACTAAGGTATTTCAAAAGAGACCTTGTCTTCCTGTGTTGAGAAATCAGAGATAATTTCTATTATTGAAGTCTATTGCTAATTTTTAAAACCCAAATTTTACTTAGTCTTTTTTTATTTTATTTATTTTATTTATGGAACAAAATTTGTATTTTTCATAACCTTTTGAATATTTAAGCAACAAAATGTGTATTTCCAAAGCCAACATGAAATTTGAATACATATCACTATCGTGCAATTTATACATAACGTATCATTCACATGTCAGGCTTGGGAGATACGCATAAACACAATTCTGTTACCTTTTTTTAATGGGTCAAATGCTTGCTTCCCTGACTTATGAAGGTTTAAATCTAGATGACAGTTCTCTCACATTATACAGATCGGAAAAAATAAAGCCATAATATTGTTGGGCTTACATCAAGAGCCCACTGTTTTCTAGGAGCCATGGAAGAATTCAAGAGAGTAGAAATATAGCATCTTATGTGTCCTCAAAACACCTTACTGCCTACCCGGGAAGACATGACTAACGTCCACAGCACAGACAATAATGTCATGCAAGAAAAAGATACACAAACACGAGTCACCACTACAACAAGCACTAGAAAATGGAATTCAACTGACCCCTAACCAACCTACCAAGCCCCCAAACATTTCATAGCCTTTCCCATCCCCTTGGCAATTGAGTACTTATTTCAGTCTTCTCAACTGAAAATAGTTTATACATTAAAATGCATTAACTTAGATCCTGTATCTATGATATGCTGCTTACAAATTTCCTGAAAACAAGTATACACAAGCCAACCAATCATTAAAGAAAACTTTATAAGTTAGATAACTTCCATTAGCTTTCCCTACTAGTTTTTACTCTACAACTAAAATTTATGAAAATGTCTCTTTGTATTTCTGTAGGCACCAGTTAAAGCAAATAATTTAATAAATTACAAATAATCGGTTAAACATCCTCTTTATAACTTAAAATTAATGTGGGCTCAATTAATGCATATTTGGGGTTAAAAAGATTTATCTGGAATTTATTTTAAATTCTACATGACATTTGACATTTCTTAAAAACTATTCCCTGATCTGATTTCCTTAAATTTCCCTAAGCTCACATTTGAAAATCCTGGGTGTATTTGAACTAAAATTGCCTTAAATATGTTAATTTTCTGAATCTCCTTCTATAATTACCAGTAACATGAGTTTCTCTACGGAAATTTCAGAAATGGCACCACCGCAGCTGACCTTTGTTTCAGTGTGACACTAAACTATGCAAAAAATTAACTTTATCACTATATTTAGATGGGTTTAGTTAAGTATAGAATTCTATTTTCTTTGGAAAAAAATGCCTAAAGCATTTCTGATTGCTGTGATAAAATATATGCACCACACAAAATTCCACTCTATTTTTTGGCTCACATATGCCACTAACTTTACTGCTGAGGTTTTTCATAACACCATTTTACATCACTCCAAGATCAGACCGATAAACATTAATATTTTTCAGTCACGGGCTTAGAAATAGAAAATAAAGGTACTACCCACTTGAGGGGAAAAAATCAGTTTATTTTTTATATCCTATTTTTGGAAGCCATAAGAAAAGTCCTTACTTCAAACATCTTTAAAATAATTACGGTTTCACAAAATTAAAGTTGGTTTCCAAGTTAGCTATATCTGAAATTTCTAGCCCAATTTCCCTTTTGTCTTTCATTTACTTATTTAAATCAAGTTCTAACTCAGGTACCAAACAAAATAAACTATAAAGTTATAATTCATTTTTTATCATTAATGCAATGACTGTAGCCAATGGAAAACTTTTTAGAAAAGTTTTTTTTTAACTCTTATTTTGTACAGAAACTACCTCTTAATTTATTTGTTTCTAAGGTTAAATTTTTACCTTCAAAATATTTTACAAACTGTTATGGAATTATGGGAAAGTCAGGGAGTTTAGAATTCAGTTGTGTTATACTTCCCCATTAAAGCCCCACCCTCTGAGCAGCGTCCTCTAAGGTGTCAGAACGCCTCTTACTTCTTGGTAATACTTATCAAAATTGAACAATCATATACTGTTATTAATACCTGCCTTTCCAGCCAACAGGTTAAAGCTTCAGGAGAGCATGTACCATAATGCCTGTTGAACTCTCACTACTGCCAAGGCCTTTTGCATAGGGTATATACTAGTTGCCAAAAGAATGAAAAAATAAGACATGTAAAAGAGTATTAGCCTTAGAAGGAAGCATATCTAAAATAATAAAATGGTATATAATAATGATCCATTTATTTGGAAACTTCATCCATCTACATAACAGAATTAGAACTGGCAATAAATAAATGAGGTCTTTAGGGAATTAATACTCAAATTATATAAATCCTGCTACAAAGAAATGGATATAATAAATTAAGAAAGCCCTATCTGAAGAAATATATTTTATATCAGTTTTTGGTACTTTCTAATTCTTCTTCTTTTTTTTTTTTTAAAGCTTTTATTTATTTATGTGACAGAGAGACAGCCAGCGAGAGAGGAAACACAGCAGGGGAGAGGGAGAGGAAGAAGCAGGCTCCCAGCCGAGGAGCCCCATGTGGGACTCGATCCCACAACGCCAGGATCACGCCCTGAGCCGAAGGCAGACGCTTAATGACTGCGCTACCCAGGCGCTCCGGTATTTTCTAATTCTTCTAAAGCATAATTATAATCATATATTACCATCCACTGGGAGATAAATTTAAACAATAATTAATCTAGCAAAGCTAAAATAATTTTGCTAGGCACTAGTAAATTATAAGATATGGTTGTTGCCCTCAAGAAACTTACAGCTGGGGAGCTAGAAAATATATATAAAAAGAGGACTACATAAAGTAGGATGTACTAAGTTCTAATGAAGTGATACAGACGTTATGCAGCTCCGGTCAGAAGTAGAAGAGCAAGGAGGACCCAAACTAAGTATTAGTCTGATAATGGAGACAATGGGGGACAATGAGGAGAACAATTTGGTTAGACTTAAGGACCTGTGAGATGACACTGGAAAATAATTCAAGTAACTACTATGCAAGGATGGTAAATTCATGTGCCTACAGGGGCAGGCAAGGAAGGAGGGAAGCCTGCAGGATGAAAATGCCAATAGCCACTTGGCCTCAGTGTTGGGGGCAAGAGGATCTCCTCTGAGGACTATGGTGGACTGGAGAGTACAAACCCCATTTGAAAGGGGAAGCTATTATGTCCCTCCCAAAAAATCATTGCCATGCCTTCCAGTTTTGCAAAAGAAGGTGCAGAATTCAATTTTTTTTTAAAGATTTTATTTATTTATTCGACAGACATAGAGACAGCCAGCGAGAGAGAGAACACAAGCAGGGGGAGTGGGAGAGAAAGAAGCAGGCTCATAGCGGAGGAGCCTGATGTGGGGCTCGATCCCAGAACGCCAGGACCACACCCTGAGCCGAAGGCAGACGCTTAACCGCTGTGCCACCCAGGCGCCCCTCAAATTTTTTTTAAATTAAAAATTTTCACCTTTTAAATGTCAGCAAATAAATGTTTTAATACTATGTTAGAAACCAAAACAAGGGGTGCCTGGGTGGCACAGCGGTTAAGCGTCTGCCTTCGGCTCAGGGAGTGATCCCGGCGTTCTGGGATCGAGCCCCACATCAGGCTCCTCCACTATGAGCCTGCTTCTTCCTCTCCCACTCCCCCTGCTTGTGTTCTCTCTCTCGCTGGCTGTCTCTATGTCTGTCGAATAAATAAATAAAATCTTAAAAAAAAAAAAAAAAAGAAAGAAACCAAAACATGCCTGCAGCCAGTCTTCCCGGTGGGCCACAGGATTGCAGCTCTGGTTTGGCATGTTGAATTCCGTGCTTAAGAGATCTGTAGTCACTGACTTAAGAGACTTAGCATTTATTTCAAAATTTGCTTAGTTTTATACCTCTGCACATTCCAGTATTTACCATGTAAAACACCTAGGGCTGCCAAATTATTTCACATTGGCCTTGTGTCAGAATTTCTCTATTACAAGCCAATTACACTCATTTAACTAACTGTGGAGTGACTTATAAGTTTCAGCTGAAAAAACATTCAAAATGATACTAATAAAGCAGTGTTGACAGAGCAGTACCTAAGAGAATGCTGACATTATGTGTATGCCACAACCCACTGGAAACACACACATAGCCCCTGGAGCTCCACTTCTCAAAAAACATGTGCCATAATCCACTGCAAAAGAAAAGCCCTTGTTCTTTCCAGCATTTTCCCATAATTAGCAACTTTCTAAAGACTATTACTATACTTTTCTTTTATTACCAAACAACACTCAAACACATGTGTAACAAAGTTTTAAATCTACCACTCACTGTAAGCTTTTAACTACCCAAAACCAATATTTAAGCATTAAAGGCCTATGTGTTAACATTTTAATAAGCTTAGGGAAAGAAAAGATAATTAGTATCAGAGACTTGTTGATTCATTTTGATGATAGTATTACAGAAAGTTAGCATTATAATTGAAAGGTAATTCCCAGAAGAGAAAATTCTTGGTGCATAATTATGACATACAATACAGAACTATGAAAATTGCATAATCGCATGCTTTGAAATAATATTCACAATGGAAGATATCAGCAAGGTATTAAAAAATATTAAACAAGCAATGTTTCTATTACTTAATTTGTTCTGGCTCTTGGGAACCCCTAACCTGAGCCATCCATTCCATGAATGAAGGCTTCCAGGTCTGTGGGGCACTAGGATGTGTGGCTGGTCAGCTGAAACCTATCACCATTGCTGAAAAAGAAGCCAACTCAAAGCACAGGTCTCCCTGGGGCTCTGTTGTACCCTTTTCATAGAAAGGATCAACTGGTTGAAGTAAAGAACACATCTTTACTAGAAACAGAACAAAACAAAGTCTCAACACAAAGCAATAGTGCTTCCAGGGTATAGTTCTTATCAAAGGGATGCAATTTAGAATAAAGAAACTGCATTAGAACTGTCTATTTCTAAAGAACCTGACTACAATCTAAACACTAGGAGCTTCACCAATAATAACTCGAAGGAAGCTCAAAGGCTTCCCACGTCCCTTTCAGAGCCTGTTGAAGACCCTCATGGCCTCCAGTATTCTGAAGTCCCACCCCACAGTCTATCGGACATATTAAAGAGTAGTCACATTCAATATTGGATATTTATAAGAAACTGAATTGAAAATAAGAATTCTTTCAAAAGCTTTTTATTCCTTGAGCCCACTCCAATCAGGTTTTGTCCCCATCCCTCCAGCAACACAGCTCTTGTCAAGGTCACCAATGACTTTCCTTGCTAAATCCAATGAGCAACTCAGTCCTCATCCTACTTGACCTCACACACCTCTCAACCTGTGACACTACTGAGTCACTCTCTCTTTCCTCAGACACTTTCTTTACTTGACTTCAAGGACGTTCTTCCAATTTCCCTCCTATCATTCTGGCTGTTCTTTCTCAGTCTCCTTTACTGGTTCCTTCTCACCAACTCAGTCTCTACAGGTTGAAACACCTCAGGTTCAGCCCAAGTGCCTCATCACAGAAAAACAACTCACAGTTCATTCTTCCCACCTTGTGGGTCAATAGAAATAACAATATCTTCTAATAATAACACTTACTTAGGGACTGGAGAGACTTAGGTCCACTATGTTGGAAATATGTGCCTAATTCCTTTGTTGTAAGATAATTTCTTAGGAGATTTCTTCTCTTCTTCAACAAACTGTAAATACTGGTATGACCCAAGGCTTGGCCATGGATTGCTTTCTCTGTCTACGAACATTCCTTAAAGGATCTCATCCAAATTCTGCTGGCATCTTCCAGATTTGAATCTCCAGCCTGGATGTCTTAAACTCCAGATTCCGATATCCAACAACCTACTCAACTTCTCCGCTTGGAAGTCAAACATTACATGTTTAAAGCAGCTCCTAGTTATCTTTTGCAAACCAACTCCTCTATCAGATCCCCATCTCGGTTCATGGCAACTCAATAACTGTGCAAAAAGCCTTGATGTTGCCCTTACTCGGATTTCGCTCATACTCCTCTAACAGTTGGCCAGGAAATCTTAGCAGTTTTATCTACCAAATATATCCTGGTCATTTCTCAGCACCTCCTCCACTGCTATTGACATTTCTCAGTTGGATTATAATCAACAGCTACTACCTTGTGTCCCTGCTTCTGCACTTGACCACCCTGCTCCATTTTTCTATCTCAACATAGCAGCCAGCGATTCTATTAAAATGCAAATCAAATCCCTTTACTCCTCTGCTCAAAGGTCTCCAATGATTCCCCATTTCACTCAGAGGTTTTTAAACCTAAGTTCTTAAAATGGTCCACCAGGCAGGCCCTACAGAACATGCCACCTAAACCTCTTTGGCCTCATCTACTACAACTCTGCGACCTTCTCACTGTTCCTGAAACACACCAAGCACACTTCTGCTTGAGGCCTTTGCTAATCTCTGATGGAATGTTCTTTCCCCCAAGTATCTCTGTATGGCCAACTTCCTCCTTCGAAGTTGTCCTACTGTGACCATACTACTTCAAATTGCCAAAGGCCCCAGTATCCTCCTCTATCAATGTCCCTTACCCTGTTCTATTTCTCTTTTTTCCAACCACACTTAGTACTTTCTAAAATACTATAAAATTTGCTTTGTTGTGTTTATTGTTTGTCTTCTAAAAGGATATAAGCTCCATGAAGGCAGGCCTTTTGTCTTTGTCTTGTTCACTGACATATCTCTAGGACCTAGAACGGTACCTGGCACACAGCAGGCATACATTATATTAAATGAATGAAGTTAAATAAACATTTAATAATTTCAATTTCATAGTTTTCTTTTAATATTTGAGTCTTTTACTAGATTCTAACCTTTTTATTGTCTGTTGTTGTTCCTAGAAAAGCTCCTTTGTACTTGAAGAAGAGAAAGATCCCAGCCTGACCTCATGGCCCCACACAAATCCAGCAGCCCCAGGGAAGCAAGGGACAGCCTACCTTTGGCCATTAGTGATTCTTCTCCCTAAAACTAGGACTCCGTTTCACATTTATCTGGTAACATCTAATTCCTTTCCACACACATGTATTTTGTTCCCCCACCTAGATAAGAACTTTGGCAGGACTTGCACAAAGTATTCAACATTGTCCTGGATACTTCATAGAGATGTAAAATCCATCTTTTGATGAACTTAGTAAACTTCATTCTTTAAAAAATGTTCACTAAGTTCATGATATTACACAACATGTAACAGGGCATGGGGTTATCCAGGGTAGGTCCTGCTTTTAATGAACACAGTAGAATGATACAGCATGATTATTCTGCAGGAGCCTGTGCCTATTTTGACTGGTCTTATAATTATGCTGTTTAGATGTAAACGTGTCTTTCTAATGTGCTTAAGTTTGTTTTTCTTAAACGCTCCTTTTGAAACTTTCAGACTATTAATTTCCGTTAAATGACTGGTTTAAAATCGTAAGCTTTGGACCTCATGAGAGAAAATTATAAAGGGGTCTGACCCACATGATATAAACTGTGCCGATGGTGAGGGGGTAGGGATGAGAGAAATAAACAACAACTGCTTTATAGCAATAATCATGGTTTTCTTTTAAAAGCAGGTAAAATCTATAGGATACAAGAGCAAAAGACATGGGCCATTTAGTACTCTTTATGTTTAAAAATACTTTGTACAACCTCAATTATCATAAAGAGAATATTTTTTAATCTGCAGATTTATTTTTTGGCATCTGGGAAGAAAAAAATTATCTAGCAAGCAGAAGCTGAGAGAGACTACTGGAAATTAGAAGAGAATTAGGAAAAATCAATCGATTAGTGATCAATGGGACAGGCCAGCATCTACTCTTAGTGTAGCAACATAGAATGCCCGCTATCTGTAACTAAGAAATACTAGGTTTTGTGGCCTGCTGAATGTCATCAAAAACAAAACAATAGAATCTCATGAGCTGCTTGTAAATTAAAAGCTCGGGGACTTCCAAGAAAACTAAAAATCCTATACATCATTTTTTTGTCTTCAGTAATGAGACCTAACATCACTTGACAATACTGTGTCAGACCATGCCACTGCTTTATATGTACTATTTCATTTAATAATCAAAACAACACTGTGGTGTAGTTACTATCATTATCCTCATTTTACAGATAAGGAAAAAGAGGTTCAGAGAATTAATTAACTCCCTCAAGGTTACACACTAGAAGAAGTGGAGCCTGGATCTGGGCCCCAGAGGACTGATTTCAAAGACCTTGTTCTTAACCATTATACTTTCCTGCTTCTCTTCCATGTCACCTCCGAAACATACTACTCTTTTCTGCAGTCATTTCAGCGAGCAACTTGTTAGAGTTGTGACCCTATGGTGAGCACATTTTTTTTTTAATTCTCTAAGATTACACATGCTAAGTTTTTGCTGTTCTACGCAGTATCTCATTTGAGCAGAATATATTTACTACCCATTTGTAAAACTTCTGTTATTTTACCTGTTTTTCACCTTCCTAATGAGCCTATGTCAAAACTGTGAGCCTTTTCTTAAACCACAAAAAATGCCCTTTTTCTCTTTAGGGAAACACAAAAGAAAGATATGTCTATATCTTTTGTTTCCCTTTATAAGCACTTTGTTTTATCTATTAGATTTCTCATAATCCTATGTTTTACAGTAAATGCTTCCTGGAGACAGCCACAGACTTCAGCATCTGAATTTCGCTGTTGTTGTAGGTAGAGACAGGATGTTTCCAGGGATGTTTACAAAAAGATAACTTGAAAGAGGGGGAAGGGTATCCAGGGGAGGAGAAAAGTGTGTAAAAGGTGGGGACATAATGGCAGGAAGAGGCAAACAAAAAACAAAACAAAACAAAAAAAGAGAAAGAAAAAAGAATTTTTCACATATCTTCTTAAGAATGAACTATTCTGAATATATTTAGAAAGCAGTCCTTTGAAATTGGGGTCCAGCCTAGATCATTTATGGATTAATGAAACAATGAATCAGGAGGGACGTTGAGATGTCACCTACCTGGCACTTAATACCCAACACCTCACTGGAAAGGCCTAGAACACAGGGAGAAGGAAGAAAGGGAGAAAGAGATGTTCCAGGGGACTTTGCATGGGAGCAGAGGTAGAAGAGCCTTGAGGAGGTAAAATTCTGCCTCCCTGAGCTACTGCTTTGTTTACTCTGGGCAAGTCTGAGTCTATCTCAACAGAGCCACAGAAGACCTTGGTGTCAATCAGAAAATGGCTGCCCATCCTTAGGCCAGCAGACTCACTGCTTGGGCTACAGAGTAGGGGGCTAGGTTTTAGTGCTCAGATGGCACTAATCTAGACTAGACTGAAGGTCAGAAGCAGCTTGTACTTTTGGCACTGTTGTGCGCTGTGAAGCTCTGAGTCACGCAACCTCACAGGACCTCAGTCCCTCCACTTCTAAAAAATGGTGAGGCTAGCTGCCACCCAAGGTCTCCTCCCTCTTCCCAATTCTCAGTTAAAATCTGGCAGTATCCAGCTGGTATATTCCTGTGTCCCTGAAATACTAAGATTCTGTGGATTGAGTTGAGACTTCAATGTTTTTGTTGCATTTTTTTTTCTCTCACATTTCTTAAGTATTTTTCTCTTTTCATCTTAAAACGATACTCTCCTTTCAACTCCAAAGTGCTCAACTTTTCTTGAGCCATCAAAAGGTCGGACACTACATATCAGCCCCAAACTCACCAAATGTCCATAAACAGAATGGATAAATAAACTGGGTACATTCATCCACAGAAATGAAAGAAAAAAAGCACTACTACCTACATCAATTTGGACATGACACTATGTTGAGCTGAGGAAGACAGAAAAGAGAACTCATATTTGATTGCACTTAAATGCAGTCTGAGAACAGATTAAAACTAACCAATGGCAATGAACATCAGAACAGCGGTTATCCCTGGGGCAGGGATTACGAATGTAAGGAGAGGCTTCTGGGGGTGGGATAAGGTAAAGATCTGTTTTTTTGATTTGGATGCTCGCTGCCTGGATATGATCACTTCATGGTATACACTTCTGATCTGTGCATTTTTCTGTTTGTATCTAATTATTCAATAAAGAGTTCAAAGAAATAAAGCCACAGGGACACCCCCCCCCCAAAGCCATCTACTGAAACTGGACAGTACAAGTGCTGCTACTTGTGGGGAGAAAAATAACTACTCATTTAATGTAAAACCACACAAAGAACGACTTGAAAATCTCAGTGAGAGCTTTTCATTACTTTCCTAAAATCTTTATCTGGAACTTGTTTGATTTTTTAATGATTTCCTCCTTCATATGAAACTGTGGCTTTAAGTTAGTATAAAATAATCGTTTTCTGTGTTCATATACCTGTTAAAACGTCACTGCTCAGCGTTCTATAATAAATATGTATAAAGGCAGGGTTATTAGAAAACCTCTGAAAATATTCCTGGATAATCAATTAGGAATGCTGAACATTCTAGTCATTTTTTGTCAGAATTATCCCAGTTATCACATTAATGAAATAAACTGGATAATGCCCAAATCTCTTCTTAGTTTCTTCCTGTGTAAGTTAAACTCTGCTAAGTAAGGTCACACAGGTGGGGAAAGGCATTCAAGAAAATGTGCTGCTCAGACAGCTCCAGGGAAGCTCCAGTCAACACTGCCTTCTCCTCGGGCCTATAGCTGGTTCATCTGAATTTGGTGCAGCACTACATTATTCTCCTCCTGAGAAAATTCTTCCTATCAGATCAGTGACTTCTTTCCCCTTCCCAGTGTTCTATAATCTCTTTTTGATCAATATGGTATACTACACGATTGCTCCACTTGATACAGATAAAAAGTGATGTTATGCAAACTTGCATCAGAAGTAATTATACCACCAAATCATATCAGATAATCTGGAAGCACAGACGGCTTGTTTTCACTCAAAATTTTATGATAACTATGGCCGTTACTACTGTAGAGCCCCTGTGGTCCCATAGCATGGCAGGCAGGCTCTAGTTCTCACAAATATTTGGGTTAATAATTAAATATTCGTAGAATCATTAGAGTTTAGACAAAAAAAGTTCCCAGTCTTTGAAATGAGAAGTGGTGTGGGGTGGGGGGTGGAACAAAACAGTAAGCATCCAGTCCCTGCACATTAACACCAAAGCAGCAATTCAACACAAATGCAGGCAAGCTTTCCAAGATAAGTATCACTTAACAGCACTATTTCATGTTGTATACAGATTGCGTAGGGCACCTTAATACTAATCCTTTTTTTCTCAGTGAAAAAGATCTTACTTTTTAATTTTCACTTTTGAATAGAAAGTTTTCCCTACTTCAGCCTTGTTTTAAATATTCAGCCTCCTAAGTTCAGATTTTCCTTGCAACTCAATGCCCAGTATTCTACTTCCTCCTTCCTCTAAAATTATTCCTTTAACTTGTTTCTACTTATTTTTATAGGCCCCCAAAGCCTCTTCCTCCGGATAATGTGCAATTCAAAAAGCCCTCTCTACTACCCTCCATGTCCAAGTTTAACTATAGAGGCCAATAATACTGTTTGGGTTTAGGAAAGATACATTTTTAAAAAATACTTTATGTATCTATTTGAGAGAGACAGAGATAGCAAGCGCGGGGTGAGGTGGAGAGGGAGAAAGAGAAGCTGACTCCCCACTAAGCAGGGAGCGTGAGGACATGGGGTTCATCCCAGGACCCTGAGATCATGACCTGAGTCAAAGGCAGACGCTTAACTGACTGAGTCACCCAGGTGCCCCTAGGAAAGATACATTTTAACTAAAATTTCACCACTCATAAAATTCCATCGTTTTATCTTTTCTATTCCCCCCTCCTACACTCAATTGTTTAATACACAATCACAATGTAATTAAACTCCCAAATGTGTAATTATATAATCAAAGACTTCTTAAAAGTATATAATTTTAAGTGTGCAACACACACCCTCTATAACTTTAGTGCTGGAAGTACAGATTTTTTTAAACTACTGGAGTTTTCTTATAGGTTATATTTGTTGTTTCTGGTTGGTGAGGGAGCAGGGTAGAGGGTCATCATATAAGGACCAACTGCTTTATAGGAAACCAGAAACTGTATTACAACAGGATTCTACTGAAGACTGCAAACACACAAAACGCTTTATTTTCTTTAAAACAACGTCGGAATTTGCATAAATGAAAGCCAAAGATTCTGTGCTTTGCCCATAAGAATACACAACACTGAATACTTCTGGCTTTCCCACACAGGCTTCATTTACCAAACCAGGGTATTTATAAGGTTTGTATTAACGTGGACTAGGAAAAACCCATCTCTGCATAAACACAGAAAACTTTCTATCCTTTAGAACACTTAAAATAATATTAAAAGGACTTTAAAGAAGGCCCCCGAAATTTAGTTCTGAACTCAGAAAACCACCTAAGGGATAATTTGTGAATGCCATCTGGGATCCAGGCAGTTCCACCAACAAAAGGGAAAACTTGTTGAGATCATCCAAATCTAAAATTCACATACATTTTTACATCTGGACTGAATTAATCTTTTCTTGGTACTGGCTTTCATGTAATAAAATAATTGTTTGCAGGTTTTATTTTTTTCTTAAACCCTCAGTCTCAGAAATAAAAATGTGCAGCATCCAAGTTGAAAACTACAAAGAATTCCTTTATCAAAAAGGTTGTGAGACAGGACTCATTTACACTAAACTCTGAACTTGACAATTCAAAGACAATTCTGTTTGAAACTTTCATTTCAAGCATCTGCTACAATAAGGCTACACAAGTCTATTATGTCATAAGTTCTCAAAGCCAAAGGCTTTATAAGTGTAGTTAAAAGTGGAAACAAAGTCCAGAAACTAGAAAAGCTCTACAACCCGCACTTCCCTGGATTCAGCTAGCCCAATTGAAGGAATTTTTATGGAACTGGTTGCCAGCAGTGATTACCTAGCACATGGACACTTGGCTTTCAAACGCAGCGTCTTCATCCTAGCCCCTATTGTTTTCCTGGAGAGCCAGGAGCATCTTAAATCAGCGAGTTCAAATTATGTACTTGAAGCTGATAGCCTACCCAGGTTGCCCCCCAAAAAGGAGGGAGTGGAAACAGAGAAAGGTTTCCTTTCCCTTAAGATGTTTTGAGTTCTGCAAGAACTACAGATTACTGTGGTCCATCAGTGTCAGATCTCAGGCATTTTTACAAGCAATTCAAAAGGGGGAAAATTAGTTCATATTACAGTCAGTCTGCTTTCTGGAGAAGATATCCTGCAGATAACTTACTTGATAGTAGATATCCCCTGGAGGACCCTTCTCATCTAATGATCCCAAAGGTCCATTTTAATATGAAATATAAATCCAATATGTTTACAAACATACTGAAAGAGCATTTAAATGTCACCTGTCTCATATTGTGGAGTAATTTCATTTTTAACATACTTTTATTTTGCAAAACCACACCCAAGGAAAATTATTAAGTGCTACAAGTTTTATACTCCAAAGGACAACAGCAAAAGCATCTGTTTTCCTGCCTCTCCCCTCTGGTCTTCTCCCCTCCCCCACTCTCTATGGAGCAGGCTGTTTGTAAGTCTTGGTGGTTGTTACAATTACTTTCTACAATACTCTCATAGCGCTGTAGATTCTGAAAAACTTCTTATCCCTTAACATTGCTGAGCCTGAATTTATGCGCTGCTCTAAGAAGAAAAAAATCCAAAAGTCAAAAGCCTTTTTAATGACAGATGTATTACGGAAAATTTTCCCCACAAAGTTTTGATGCTGTGAAATATCAACTCCCTGAAATCACAGAAAGGAAATGACTTACATTCTTGGAAAATGAAGCCACTAGCAGCTTTCTCCAACAGTATTTTCTAATCCCTAAACTACACCCTGTGGCAACGGAGAGTATTTCGTGCAAAAGCTAAATTTAAATAAAACCAATAAACAAACATCGTGGGATCTCAGAGAAAAAGGGACAGAATCAGATACTTTTTCTGCACACTCAAAAAAAGCTGGAGAGCACAGACTTAAAGTCAAAAGCAACCTGAGAACGCTTGCTGAAGTTTTCCTTCCCCGCTGTGGGCAATGCAAAGCTCCTGAGGGAAATTCTGGCAACACAGATTTTGCCAAAAAATAAAAACGAAAAGGGTGTAAAGGAGCTAATATTTCTTTGGACACTAACTACACAACTGCACGGCCTGAAAATCTGCCAGCTTTCATTTCAACTTTAAAATATGCTTGTTTTGACAGCTTTCCATTTATTCGTGCCCTTAAAGAATACGCCCTCCCCATTAGGTTATGCTGTCCCAGGACTCGAGGTGCTGTTAGAAGCCCTGTGGATCTCACACGGGTGGCCCCCAGCGGTCCATACCTGACAGTTCCTGGCCCTCCTCGAGGACAGGCTGGTGGTCTCCTCTGCCCGGGGCCGGGCCTGCACGCCGCAAGCACCTCCAGGAACCCAAATTCTGCAGGCCGCGCCCCCAACTCGCATCCCACCGAGGCCCCCTTCTGGCGCCGCCGAGCCCCAGCTCAATCTCCGGCTCCCGGACCAGACACTTCAGGGACCGTGGGGCAGACGCCGCGCTCGGGTTCCTTCCCGCAGCCTGGCTGCCCGGCCCCGGCGCGCGCACAACAAGCGGCACGGCACCCAGGAATGTAGGGCTCAGGGGCTGGCCCCGGCTCCCCGTCAAAGGCGCGACCGATGGGGCGCAACCGACAGGCGCCCCCAGAACAGGGCGCCGGGGACCACCGGGGAGCCGAGCGCGGCACCGTGAGCCCGGGGCGCAGCCCCGCAGCCCCGGTCGGCCTCCCGCCCTCGCCGCACAGGCGGCCACGGAGCTCCGCGCCTCCCCCGCTGCCAGGCTCGGCTGCCCCGGGGCCCTGTCCTCCCGCCCCGGTGTGGGCGAGCTCTGCGGGCGGAGAGGCGACCTTCCAGCCCGACGCCCAGAGCCGAGGAAGCAAGAAGAAGGCGAAGAAAGACGCAGAGAAGGGGACGCTGGTTTGGCTGGGGCTCTCGACTCCCAGAAACCCTCCCAAAGTCCCGTCCAGCCGCCGCCGCCGCCCGGCCGGCAGGGGGCACAGTGGGCAGTAGGGGCGCGGAGGCCGGGCTAGGGGGCCGACTGGGAGGCCCCCAGGGGCCGAGTTCCCGCTCGTACCTCGCAGAAAGCCCGGAGCACCAGGCGTCGGACTCTCGTCAGCTCCCCGTCCCTTCCTGCTCGCACCGCGCCAGCCCGGCTCCTCTCAGCCCCTCTGCCCGGGCGGCTGGACGAGCGCTCCGCGTCCGCCCCGCCCCCCGCCCACGCCTCCCGCCCCGCCCCCAGAGGCTCCGCCCACACGCCCGCCCCGAGGTGGCGGGGGTGGCCGCCGAGCCGCGGGAGTCGAGAGCCTAGCTTGCGGCCGCACGTGGAGCGCCTGCCGGCCCCGCCCCGGACCCAACCAAGCGTCCCACGGAGGGGTGCCGCCACGGAGGGGTGGGAGAAAGGGGAGGGCGCCACACCTCCCGGGTCCTGAGGAAGGAGGAGAGCGGCGGAAGGGCGCCGTGTGGGGACCCCTGCGATCTAGGCTTTTCCCCACACGACGGAGCCTGGAGGAGACGCTGTCAGCTTCCCCCTTCTGGCCGAATGGCCCTCTCCGACGCTCGGCCCCCGCTCCCCTGGCATGCTCCCTCCCGAAGCCCGGGCGGGGCGGGGCGGGGGTGGCTGTTTGGCCTGAGCCTCGTTTTACTAATTCGGAACGACTGAGTGGAGGCCACTCAAAGAGGAGGCGATCCCAGCGGAGGAGGCTTCGTGACTCCTAGCTTCTCTCCCGTCCTCCTGTCCCGCACCCACCGGCCCACCCACCACTCGGGACGCCGCGCCCTCGTGGGTTTTATGCTGGATGGGGGGGCGCCGCCACGAAGCCAAGCCTTCCCCGCTAAGTCTTGTTTCTGCAATTGTAAAGAGACACAGTCTTTCTTCGCTGTGGTTTTAGAGTATGTGACCCCTCAGAAATTCTATTTGCCCGCTCCCGAAGGTGGCTGGAGGGCTTGGCGGGTGATGCAAAGGGCCGTTGGAAGTTGTTTTTATGGCACTAAGAATCGAATCAGGAGATGGAGGTTTTTTTGCCTCCTTTAGTTGCTGGGTCTGGGAAAGAGCTACGCCTCTTCGGTCAGCCTGTGCCCACAGGGACCTGCTGCTGGGAACTGGAGACAAGGGAGAGACCCAGCCTCCAGCCGGTCCCCAGGCCCTGGACGCACGGTGCTCCCACCTGCTGGGCTTCTGCCCTCTGAGGTCTTAGCTGACTGCTGACCAAGTGACCCCCAGCCAGGGATGGCAGTAACGCCCCAAAGGGCCCCTCACTAAAGGAGGAATAGGGTGTATGTTTCCGGGTATGACAAACGGGTAAGGAGACAGAAGAGGACCTGAGAAAGGACATTACCCAAAATCAGATTTATGCTTCCAGAAGCCAACTTCGTTGCTCTGCTCTTTTAATCCAAACATCAGTATGTAAAGCTGGCTGTGACTGGCTGAAATTGTGCCTGTTTGTGTGCCTCCTTTGCTTGGCAAAAAAAACCTGTTTTGTGTTCATTAGGGCTGAAGCTAACTTGGAATAGTTGCCTCATTCACAGCTTTTACAATTTGGGAACCATGACACTGGAACTGAATATTAGAAGCTGTGATCTTTTTTCACAATTGGTAATACATTCAGAGTTTATTTCTGATAAAGCAGCAGTGTCTAAGGATATTGCACTTACGGTTTAAAGTCATGACTTCATTATGGAAAAGAGAACAAGAGCTATGTTTCAGTGACTGCCTTCTAAATTAGTTGTATTTAATGAGTAGACTAAAATTAAAAATTGGTTTACAGTAGTTGATGACAATGTAGGCATTTAAAAGTGGAGGATTGCACTTTTCTCTCATTTTTATCTTTTACATGCATTCAGAAGGAGTGCATAGTGAACACGAGTTGGTAAGGTCTTAATATGATGTCTAATGAGATAGTCCAGCATTTCATATGTAAAGATAAATGAGTACTACTTTACTGTCTTAGAAAACAGTTCCTAAATCTGATTTCTTTTCAGGCTTTCTCTAGCAGATGAAGAACAACATATTGTTAGACTGTGAAACATTGCTGGAATATAAAATGATTAGGTAACCCAAGGAGCAAAATATTTTAAACAGCTTTTTTAAAAAACATATGTTTAAGATTGGGTTTATGGTCTAGAATTAGATTGTAGCAAAATTTACTATGTGAATATTTTTTGAATCATAATGCTCATATTAACAGTGAATACCACAAAAAACATGGACTCTTACATAATACATTTTGTAAACTAAGAACTTTAAAACTCTTAAAAACCATTTTATAGCTCCCTGAAACATCATAAAATTCTGAAAAGATTGCTTTGGAAAACAACACATAATCCACTCAAGATGGAAGTGGAACTGAGAGAGGATGGGTTGTTTTAGATATTTCGTATCACAGGAAATGAGGAAATGTTTTCCTGTACTTTTTGCAGTAAAGAATACAAATTCATAGGTAAAGTTGTATTTTACGATTCTTTTTGATGTTGAGATACAGTTTTATTTGCATTGGTATGAGATATTTTCCTAAATATAAGACATTGCCCATCAGTGAAACATCACCTTAAGCACATCTTAAATTACTACTTTTTCCATAGCATGTAAATATTAACATAATTACATTTTTGCTTTTTTTTTTTTTCTTTAGGAAGAAGTTATTCATTCCATGAATTTATTGAGTACTTCCAAATGCCAGGTACAGAATTAGACTCTGGGATTTGAAGGTAAAAATATTCCTGAATTATACAGTAGTTTGAGGAAGCAGGCATGTGAGTAAACAGTTACAATACACTTTAATGCTTGCCAGCATACGGCGATGCAGGAGGAAGAGGGGGAAGGCCTAGGACCTGCAGGGAGGGCATCGGACATCCTGTCTGGATGAGAAGGATAAATGGAGATGGGAAGGATGAACAGAGTTTGCCTAGGAACAAGTTGGTTGAGGTGGTGGTTCTCAAACTTGGCGGCACATTGGAATCATGTGGGGACTTTCAAAAACTATGTCCCAGGCATGTGATTTAATTGGTCTGGGATGTGGCCTGGGGTTGGGAATGTTTTTAAATCCCCAGATTTATTCTAAGTGGAGACACATGTGGGAACCATGAGTTGTGGGACTCTTGGGTCATGGTATCCCAGGTAGAGGGCACAGAGTGAGCACGTGCACTGGGGTGTGTGTTTAAAGCATGATGGCCAGAGCCTCATTTTGTAATTGAAGAGGCTTAAGCTTTGGTGGCCCATATTTACATGTTTTTGGCATGAAGAGCACAATTATAGAAAGCAAAGAGATGTGAACTGCTATAATTTACATTCCCTTACAAATATTTTCCAAACATTGAAATAGTATTATGAGCATTAAGATCAGCTCAGTTTTTTAAAAGAAAAAAATTTACTTCATCTTCCATATATAATTCAGGGTTATTTGAGACTCAGAGTATGTTTCAATGCTGAAATAGAAGTTCTAGACAGAGAAAGAAGTCGGTAATTTGACATATTGGCTTTTAAAAAAGACCTTCCCAAAACAAAATACTGTTCTTCATTCTGGCTGAAGGGCATAATAAAAAAATTAGGTTCATTTTTCTTTTTGGTAATTACTGAAATTCCATTTAAAAAGCAAAACAAAATACATTTGAAAGCAATCAAAATTCATTTAAATAAGTCCTACTCTAAGGTCTTAAATGTCCGTTTAGCTAATGTGTATTACTTTGAAAGACAAACTAATCAGATGTGGAAACTTAACAGTGCAGTGATGTAGTCCTGATTCTTAGTGCCTAACATTTAAAGTGCTCTTACTATTATTCTCAGTGGTGCATCACTGTGTTCTCTTAAAAACACCATAAGAGATTCTAATACTCAAGTCAGGAAAATAAATTATCAAATAATGTCTCATTATTATGCACTAGGAGCCCCTAACCAGGGCAAGTAATTATTCGGCAAAACAGCACAGGGATTAATATATTATGGAGCAATCTAACACAGAAAGATTTACCTTTACCCAATTTAGAGCCACAAAGTTGAAAAAATTAAATTAACTGAATTCTGCCCTTTTGGCCATCAAATTTTGAGGAAATATTAAAAAAATAAGATAATTTGATTATCCTGGGACAAACTTTGGTTTTAGGCAACGTGTAAAATTTTACAGGAGACCTATTCGAAGAGCAACCTTTCTTTCCGTTGTATTATGTTAGTTTCACCAACACATCACACTACTGTTCCTTGAGGGCTTAAATACTTGAATAGTCTATAGACAAAAAGTTTGATAAGACTGGGAGGGCCAGGTCAGGCCCTTCACTCCTGAGGAGAGGCAGTTTTAAATGGGGCAGTGAAGGTGTTAGCTGCAAAAGGTAGGATAACTCAGCCCTGAGGTCTTGGAAGTGACAGGCAGAGTGGCAGAAAGGCCATGCTTGTTTGAGGGATACTGCTGTTAACTAAAATATAGTGAGGAATTGAGCGTGCAAATAGCATGTCTGCGTTATGCATGGGGCTTCACATTCTAGAGAAGGTTGAGGACAGGTACAGAAAAATGTCTAATGTAAGGGACAAGACAAGGGGTAGGCTCCCTATAGGATAGAGCTTCAGGACGTATACCATTTGAGTTTATACAATGGGCCTTAAACGTCCCAGAGCAGTGCTTCAGCTCTCATTCCTTGATTACTCTCTGAAAAGCTGAAAGAAAACATTCCCACCCCCAGAGATGGGTGGCAACTCCCTCCCTCTGCATTGTGGGAGACAGATGAGCAATGAAAGGAGGTAGGAATCTGGTGACAGACTGGTTACTCCAAAGTATGCCCCAGGCACACTCTGATTATCTTCCTCTGAGATAGTATTCCTGGAGGAATCAGAAAACACAAATGATAACATTCCAGATGTCATTGAAATTCTCTTCGGTATTTTATGACATCTTACCAATTTGTGCCTGAGACATACTGAACTCGAACAGGAGGAGATGTGAACATCCCTCTTCCAGAACACAGGCTTATAGCCTGGCCAGTACTGGCTTTCTTGTGAATACCAACAGACGTTTCATTTATGAAGAGGGTTTATGAAATCTATCCATTCAGTTTTAACTTGGCCACCTTGTGTAGTATTTAAGCATAACAAACGTGCCTTTTAGCTTCTTTTTGCTGCTTGGAAAAGAACGATGAATGAAAGTACAGGTAAGATGTGCTAGCTCTGGAATTTCTCAGGAAGTTCACCGAAACTAAAGGTCTCTGTTGGTGGGACCCCCAAGGAACACCCTGTCCATCAGTGGTGCTTGGGGTTTGGGTTATAACACAAGGTCCTCATGTGCTGGTTATATTACCCAGCTGTATCCAAGGGAAAAAACATGTATGAACACCCACATTGGATCCCTGTTTTCTTCTCCCCTGATCCTAGGTTAAAGAAACAAAATTTACACTCACTCTTGTTTGGCATGGCTATGAAACCAAATGCTGAAAAAATCTTAAGGAATTCTTCATAGGCAGGGCACTGGTTTTATTTTTCTTTTTCCAGGGTAGCCTAATATATTATTCTATTAGCCTAAACAGAATTCTTATGCTATAGTTCTTTGAAGAGAGAACACTGGTAATTCCACACGGAGCTTGAAATAGAAACCAGGGATTGTGAACTTGTTCTCAAATGGCCTCAAATCCAGATATTTAGTTTTGACAGGCCTGGAGAAGAAAATGCTGGGTGATAGCACTCTTAACTAGATCTGGCTGTGAAGGTAAGACTGTGGGGTGGAGAGGTAGGGGTAAGCCTTCTTAAACATGCTTTCCTTTAAAAACTTTATTATGTATTTACGATTCACATATGATTAAACATTTTATGTGATTTCTTGGGCAGAAAAATAGAATCAGCAAATCAGTGATTTTCTCTTCTGCCCATCGTTCTATATTGGATAATAATTTTTGTTCTTTACAACCCAATTTCTTAAGAGATAATGGGGTACATACCTAACATATAACTTTATATATATACATATAGACTTCATATAATATACAAATCAATATAATATATTTGATCACATCACTTTTTTCATAGCACTTTTCTCCTTAGCTGAAATTATTTATGAATATGTTCACTTGTTTGTCACTGTCTCTCCCTTTAGAATTTAAGCCTCATAGGAACACAGACCTAATCTCACCAACTGCTGTGGTTCCAGCATCTAGAACAGTGTCTGATATGTATTTGTTGAATGAATGAATCCCATAAATTATGTGTAGGGAAGGTTGTGTGTGTGTACAGGCATGCATGTTGAGGGTGGGTGGAAAAAAGAGAGAAGTCACTGAGATGAGAATGGGAAAAGTTTAACATTTTTGAGATGCTTCTTGGACAGATATCCCAGGTAATGTGAGAAAGGATCTATCCCTTAAAAAGACTTTTGGTTGATTAGAATGGGATACCATATATCAGCCCGTTCCTATAATGTTTATATTTACAGTATGAATATATAATCATCAGTATTCTATATCTATTGATATTCCTTAATGTATATTTTGTTTCTATTTGCAGCTTTCCCTCTACCTTTACTCACCCTACAGACTTCTGAAATATTAAGAAGAATGTTGGGGGGATTTTACTAGAGCAGTTCATCAATTATTGAATTCCTTCCCAACAAAACATTTTGATGAGATGCCCTTGGGAACAGAGTGGTTTGAGTTGAGCAAGGGAAACATCAGTGGCCTTGCTTCCATTTGCTCAATGCCCCCACGTCCATGTCAAGTTTTCCTTGTGTCATCTGGAGCTGCTCCATCTCTGAACACCGGAATCCTGTCTGTCCACCATGTCCTGCCCTGCTACCTCTCCCACCAGAGCTGCTGTCTCACTTTCAGTCACCAAAACCCTCCTGGTTCTTCCAGTTTATTGGCCATTTTTGGCTTCACTTCTTTCCTTTTGAATTAAATGCCTCTACTCACACATTTTGAATTTATTCTCCCCTGTGGTCTATGCTCCATATCTCCTTGACCTTCTCATACAGCTTTCCTAACAACCCTAATAATCAGGTGAACTCAGTCATCCATTTCTTGCATTTTGCTTTGAAGTCACCAAGGAAGATCAAAGAAAATCTAATGAATGTGTTGATTAGTCATGTCACCAAGACAACATTGGAGCAGTGGAGCACTTACAGATGCTTGGTCAACTTTTTATTCGTTCCTGGTTGGCTCCCTTTCCCTTTCACCACAGTGTTCAGGGTTTGTTTTTTTTTAAGGATTTATTTATTTGTTTGAGAGACGGGGGTAGAGGGAGAGAGTCTTAAGCAGACTCCATGCTGAGCACAGAGCCTGATACGGGGCTCCATCTGATGACTGTGAGATCACGACCTGAACCGAAACCAAGAGTCAGACACAACCAGCTGTGCCAGCCAGGTGCCCCACAATGTTCAGATTTTTATGGTTCTCTTCAAGTCCGTCATTCCAGCCTAAAACCCTGCCACTCTCAAGGCTCATCCTAGCCCATCTCTGCTGGCCACTGGTCTGAAAGGTTTATAAGTATTACCTCGTTGAATCCTCACAACAGCCCTTTGAGGGAGGTACTATCATTATCATTTACAGATGTCTAAAATCTTAAAGAAAGTAAGTGTTGGATCTGGACTCAGGAAATCTCTCTCTAAGCTCACACACGCTCTCCCTAACCTGCCTTGCTTCTGCTGTAGAGCTGACTCCAGGCATCTCACTAGGGCTTTAGGTCCGTCCACCTCCAAAGTTCTGTTGTCTTCCTCTGATGCCATTCTCTCCTGACCCCTCTCAGTCTCCTACCAAAGCTCCATATCCCAAGCCCTCTTAGCTGTTCAGGGGCCTTCTCCATCATTTGTTTATTCATTTAGCAAATAAATATTAAGTACCTGTGTGTACCAGGTGTTGGGGAGAGAGGCAAACAAGGCCTAATCTTCCAACCTGGGAGATTACCTAATTATCCACTCTCCCTCTTAAGTATTCAGTGCCTGGCCAGCTCCTAGACCATTCTTTGCATTGACAGAGAGTTGAAATCACTGGACATTTCACACTACATCTGGCACTGACCCTGACAGGTGCATGCCTGACAGATGGATGAATGATTCCAGGTAAAGTAATTACAGTTTGGAAGTCTGTCAGTCCTCTTTCTGAAAAGTAGCCCACTTCATGGGGGCCTCTAGCTCATACCTTTTTGTCAGTGGATCTGGGAAGGTTTGGAAAACTAACCTTTGCCATTACTGACTGACTAGTTGCACTTCAGCTGAAATGTATTGCCACCAAAGTACCTCCAACTGGTACCTGTGGCTTAAGCCTTGTAATCTATGATTGTGAAAAAAAAAGATACAATCTTATTAAAGGAATTTCAGCATTTGTAAGGGGGGAGATATTTGTGAGACAAGGCACTTTTTAAACTTGTATTTTGCCCCTTTTAATCTAGCGGTTCTCAACTGGAGGGTGGTTTTGCTCCCAAAAGAACATTTGGCAGTGTCTGGAGCTGTGCTTCGTTGTCGCAGCTCAGGGCGTTGGGAGGAGCGCCTAGCGGGTAGAGGTTAGGGATGGGCCTAAGCATCCTGCAATGCAGGCACCTCACAACAGAATTATTGAGAACCACAGATCTAAAGGGCGAACTTACTGGAACATTTAGCTACCCTGTAAGTTGGGTTTTAGGAACGTGTCCCTTTGGGGATGCTGGCTGAGCCTGCTGAAGGTCTGTTGAAGAGTTACTAGAGGTGAAGAATCATTTGGGACCTAGAGAGGAAGGTATTCGGGCTGAGTTTCTCCATCTCCTTTCCCTAACTCTACCTGGATCTGTGTCTTAGCCCCAAGACCCCTGATACACATTTTATGTCTTCTTGTATCACCTATTCTAGTGCATGCTGACTTTGAGAGGGAAAAGTAAATTGGATAATCCCTGTATCTGACAAAGCATTTTTTTTCTTTTTTACATAAGTATAATTTCTACCTCTGGGTATAAAATTTCTGATGTGGTAGAACACTATTCTGTTTGTCAACAGAGGTATAGCAAGATTGATCTCAATCCAAATTAAACAATAGGTGGAAGAAGAAAAAAGCTGGAAACGCTAATGCTTTTCACTTACATCAACGAAGAACAAACTTTTGAACTAAAATTAGTGTTAAAGACATATTAATAAAGTTAATAATTTAACCAGACCTGACTCCTTATTAGCTCTTATAATGAATAATTGTAATTAAATAATTTGCTAAATTTTATTTTTAAGTAGTAGAAATGCATATGATAAACAATTATGCTTTGAACAAAGAGCTACTGCCAAATATATAGGAATATTTATGTGACAGAGAGACAGCCAGCGAGAGGGAACACAGGCAGGGGGAGTGGGAGAGGAAGAAGTAGGCTCCCAGTGGAGGAGCCTGATGTGGGGCTCGATCCCAGGACTCTGGGATCATGCCCTGAGCTGAAGGCAGGCGCCTAATGACTGCGCCACCCAGGCGCCCCTGCATGAATCATATGCTTCACATTCCTATTGCTTAAAGCCATTTCCTATCTCTATGCTTCCATTATTCTTCATATCGCTAGCATTTGTAATAAAGAATATATATATGTATTCAAATATATTCAAATTCTCATGAAAGCAAAACCCAAGGATAGCTATAAAAAAGTATATCATGAAACACATTTTCAAATATTGCCACTTAGACTTATTAGCTGATTTATTTTAGACCATTGTTTCCAAACCTGTAAATGTATCAGAACCGTGTAAGAATTGGTGGCAAGGCTGGGAATCTCAAATTAATATAACGTCAACAAACTCTTCAAAGGATTCTGACACCCATTCGTGACCATGTGTGTAGTTGCACTATTAATGCTTATGCTAAAGTAAGATTTAAATGAAGGGGCCAGATTAAAGATACTTTGGAAATGTTTAATTTGACACCCAAAAATGCTTTAGGTATTGTAACTCTACCAGCCCCTTCCAATGAATAAAATTAGGGGGAGATGGAGGGAAAATGTGTTAAGATGTGATTAGTAATCTTTTATCACAATAATGACAATGATGTCAGTGCATCCAATTCAAATTAGGGAAAGGTGGCCTTTTTTTGATTCTTTGTGATGTCAGTGGAGTACCTAAAACTGTGATTTTTAATTTGGTCAATAAGAAGCCATTCAACTCAAGATAAAGCAATAGAGCCTACCAGTCTTACTGAATAACATAATTGCATCTAGTCCCCAGAAAATTCCACATCAATCTAACGGTGTATAAATGAATCACAGTCTTAATTAACATTTCCAGAAATATGCTGAAGGGCAGCTCTGAGAAAATGGAATATGGACTGAACAGGATATGTAAGCATCCCGATTTCTACCTCTTCCCATTTCGTAGCTTTGCTCTTTTCGATGTTGCCTAATAAACATGTACGTTTCATCCCCACGGCACTGACTTACTCGGGACTTTGGAAGGTGACACCTCATCGATAAATATAAGGTTGCATGGATAGATAGTGTTTTGGTCTATTGATGACAAGTAACTTCAGAAGACTGTTCTCCAGGAATGCAATGCATTTAAAATAATGACCGGTGATTGTTTATTGATCATTCACAGTGTTTTAGGTACTGTGCCAAGTGTTTTAAGTTTATTATCTAATCATTACAGCCACCCAACGAGATACATACCATCTCAGTTCCTATTTTACAAGTAAGGAAACCAGGGCACAGATAACCTACCCAAATTTATGTAGCCCATTAGTACTGGAGCTTCTTAATAGTTAAAAAAAAAATAGAAGAAGTCATACGAAGATAATGGAAACATCTAGATTTGATAAAATTTTTAAAATCTAACACTACAGTGTCCACTTTTTTTATCAGGGTGTCTGATTTTCAGACAGCAAGCTATAGTATCAGAAGTCTTCAAGAAGTACCCAAGATATGCGCCCACTCAAACTGCTTCAAACCAAGATATGTATATGGGACAGAAAGGGCTGGGAACAAAATTCTCAGCCCTGTTTTCAGTAGGTAGATCTGTTTAAAAATAATTCTAAAAATTGACATGAGGTCATTTGGCAAGACGGTGTCAATAGGGTAGTGCTTGATGACACCCTGCCATTCCAACATCTTAAATTTGTGTTTTAAATTGATAGACTAAAGGAATAATGACCTAAGCTCTCAGTTAAGTTACCACACCCCTCTGCTTTCATCTGCAACTCAGCTTTGTCCCTTCAAGTTTCCAGTTACTTCATTTGAGCCACAAAGGAGAGAGCATAAAGGAAAGAGGTGGACAGTTCAAGGGAACCAATGGGGAACCGACTGGCAGTCCCTGGAATCATTTCTGCCTTTAGTCTCTACGATTTTATCATTGCTAGAGCCAGGTTGTAAAATCTAGCATGCGACAAGGGCCTCCTGTGTCAGCTGTGGCTCCCAGAACAGTGGCTGTCAACCCTGAGTCTCCAGGAGGAATTCAAACAATGCAGAACCACCCACAGCTGGAGGCTCTCAGTCTGAATGGGGTGGTAGGGACCAAATTACCGTTCCGCTAGCACTGAAGATGGGGCACTGTGCTGTCCTGTCTCATCTCATTACCCATGGAAAGAACTTGGCAAACTTTATTTCTTAAATCCGAGATTTCCCTATTACTCTTCGCAACTTGTAGAAGTCTTGAAAAAAATGTCCCTGAGTTTCAAGAAAAGCAGCCATTAAAATCTCTTGGGGAATTTGGGGAGAGATTATTTAAATTGGGATGATTTTTAAAAACTTTTAGATGGGTGAGGATGCCTAAAACGAGTTGGGGATTAAGGAGGGCACTTGCTGTGATGAGCACCGGTGTTGTATGGAGGTGCTGATTCACCATTATTATACATCTGAAACTAATATTATGCTGTATATTAACTAATTGGAATTTAACTAAAAACTTTAAAAAAATAAAAACTGTTTTAGATGGACTTACGGATTACATTAATGAAGGTATAAACATATCAACTTTTATTATGAATTTCATCTTTATCCTCCCTTATCAAAATTGCTCCCACTATTTGTAAGTCCTATTTCAAAACAAATCCTTTTAGCTTTGTGAGTCATTATGCTAATTAGCAGGGAAAAAATATTTTTCTTGTTTTCCATTCCCTTTACATTTGATTTTACTTTCTTATTTGAGTAGGATTAACACACAATGTTCTGTTAGTTTCAGGTGCACAACTTAGTGATTTGACAGCTTACACATTATGCTCATGGTCACAAGTGTATCTACCATCTGTCCCATTTCGCCGCCATTACAGTATCATTGACTGTATTCCTCAGGCTGTACCTTTTTTTTTCGTGGCTTATTCATTCCATAACGGCAAGCCAGTATCCCTCTCCCCTTCAGCCATTTTGCCCAAGCCCATCCTCCTCCCCTCTGGCAACCGTCAGTTTGTTCTCTGTGTTTTTAGTTCTGGTTCTGCTTTTTGTTTATTCATTTGTTTGTTCGTGTTTTGGTTTTTTTAGATTCCACTTATGAGTGGAATCATATGGTATTTGCCTTTCTCAGTCTGACTTACTCCACTTAGCATTATACCCTCTAGGTTTGTTTTTAGATACACCAAGCATTGCAATTGTGTGCGAGTTGGATAAAATGTTGTTGCTAATTGTACTGTGCTGCCGTGCTGATAACATGCCATTTGCTTTATGTCAGTTTTTCCCCCCAGCAACTATTTCTAGCCAATGGTATCACTTTTATGTGTTAGGCTTCCAAAAAATAAAAATAAAAATTTGCAAAAGTATGTTCCTAAAATTAGGGAATTGCACATATATTTAACATCATTTACATACTAAATGGGGACACATCAATTATAGAGTAAAATTAGTTTTCAAAGGATTTTCATTTAGTGGTTGTTATGTAAAATGTGTATTCTTTCCCTTAAATAGGAGACATATTCATACAAATAAACTTTCCTTCCAATTATTTTAAAGAAAAACAAAAATTTATTTTTTTAAATGTAGGATATGATTACTGTTTACTTCAAATGTTTAATGAATGTGAGAAGATAGTTCGGAACAGTGCTGGCCTTTTCTTCCCTGTGTTGCTTCAGTCTTGGTCTGCCTTCAGGGGAAGGGGCTCTCCTACCGCTCAGGTCATCTCTCTCAGGGTACAGAATCAGGACAGAAAAACAGCTACTCCATGACCCTTGGGAAATGAGCACCATACCTTCTAACAATGAGAATCCTTTCAGAGGTCACATCCCACATTGCAGCCTTTTCTCTCTAAAATTTATCTTCAAATTGGACTTTACATTAAAAAAAAGTATTTGAACAGCATTTTGCAGTTTTTTAAATCTCATTTGCCTCACAAAACCCGTTCAGGCCCTCGTGAACCCTCTTCCGCAGGCTAGCATCCACGTGGCTGCCCCGAATGGGCCAACAGCACACGGCCAGACAGAAAGATGGTCAACTGTGGGCAAGTTTGATAAATTGACCAAAGCAATTCGATTAGTTGCAGAGAGGCCTAGGACTCTAGGGTAGGACTGGACAGGCGCAGTCAAATAATGATCCCCACCTGCCTTCCTCATTTATTCTGCAGATGGGAACATAAACAGGTCAGAGTGAAGAGACAGGTACCCAGCAAATGAATACTTTTATTGTGTTTTTTAGTAGGGAAAAAGTGTTTTCCTAGATAAAGGATATTTGAAAAAGACCGGTGGTAGCTGCTTTATTGGGTGATGACTGCTACATGCCAGACTCTCTCCTGAGTGCTGTGTCTTAGGTGGGGTTTTTTTTTTTCATTTAATACTTATGCCTCCCACAAACCTGTGAAGTAGGTAGCATTATTTTTTTTTCTTTTTGTAATCACTTTAAGAAAATGAGATAACTGAATGATAGAGAAGTCCCTTGTCCTGAGATCTATTATCCCCGCGCCCCCGGCTCTATTGAGCTATAACTGACACAGAACGTTGTGGAAGCTTAAGGTGCGCAGTGTGATGGTTTGATACATACATAAATAGCAAAATGATGACTACAGTAAGATTAGTTAACACGTCTATCCTTGTCTAAGTTTTTTTTTTTTTAAGATTTTATTTATTTATTTGAGAGAGAGCATGAGCCAGAGGGAGAAGCAGACTCCCCGCTGAGCAGGGAGCCTGATGAGCTGAGATCATGACCTAAGCCAAAGGCAGATGCTTCACCACCCAGACGTCCCTATCTTTGTCTAAGTTCTAAAGCCAGGATTCCAACCCACACAATCTGACTACAGAGAATATGGTCTTAACAGCTAGATAGGCTGCCTTGTGATAAAATTTACTTCAAATATTAAAAGAAATGAGAGTATTTTAAATTGTTTTCTAAATATGCTTGCTTAAAAATTGAACAACAAAGAGTCTTTATTTATATGTGAAAGTCTTCCTGCCAATACCTAGGCTCATATAACTCAGAATGGTGCTGTGTCTATGCACAGGGCCATGCTGGACTCTGCCTACTTATATTGGAAAAGATTTGAAGCTTAACACTGGACACGAATCAGGAGCCCCTGGAGAATAATTAAAAAAAAATAGAATTTTAGAGCTGGAAGGAAACATAATTTAATCTCACTTTTTCATTTTATAAATGAGAAAACTGAAGCTCAGATTAATTGACTTTGCCTGGTTACACACAGCTAAATAGTAGCAGAGCCAGGATTCAAACCTGGGCTGCTGCCTGCATTCTCTCAGTTACTCTAAGCTGCCTCCAAATTTGTGAGACAGAATTTTCCATTTCCTTTTCTAATGTTTTAAGAAATGTCAAAAGCTAATATCCATGTATTTAAGTATATTTATCTAAATTTATTTTTGCCTCTATTATGTACATTGGTAAATGAAAATGGGTTTGAATTTCCCAAGAGTACTTGAATTTCATGAGTTTTACATTTCCTACAAAGGGACCCGGCTCAACAATTTAATTTTCATGGGCTAAGAGCTCTGATTAAAGCCTTTACCTCAACAAATAATTGGTTTTGAGAATAGGGGATAGGGCTAATTCAGAGATATGATAAGCATTCATTCATTTATTCAGACATGTATTGCATGACTATTATGTTTTAGGCACTGTGCGAGGCACAGGTCATACAAATATAATTATGACATAGTTCTTTCCCTTTAGGAATATTTTTTTCACTTTCTTTCCTATTAGCAAAGGTTCTGATATATTCTTGCTGCTGTCCAATTAGGTTGATGTCTCCCCAAAGCGTATTAAGAGTATTATTTGTGGAATGCCACAGGATTTTAGATGAGAAGGGACAAATATTTTCAAAAAGTAGTTATGTGTTCATTTCAATGTATTTTTGAAAAGCCAAAACAGCTCAGAAACCCATTTTTAATGGCTGTTATGGCTTGGGACATGGCTTATGGTGCTCGTGATCCATTTTATGCAGACCATGTGAACTACAGGCATGACGCTCAGGCATTTCGGTAAGCCCTCTGCCGTAACATTTCGAAAGTATGACCATATGGATTTTTGAAAAGTACAGATGATATGGATTAATAGTGTGGCTTCTGCATGTCCTGAATTTCCGTGTTCATCACTGCATTTTTAAGGAAGATATATCAAATTGTGACTTCTGAAGTTGACTCTCATTTCGTATGTGGAGTATAATATATAACTTTTTTACGTTAATCACGCATAATGCCATTCTCTAAGCAATTTAGTTTTAGGTACACACATTAGAATTGATTAGAGTTATCTTTTATATTGTTTGCTTTAAAACGTTTTATTTGTGAAATGGAACATTACATTTTATTATAATTTTATGGTTTCCTTGTAATTATGGCAAGTAATTGGCTTTTTCATGTTTAACTCAAAGCTGTGTTCGCCTCACAAACAGTAAACGTCAAAACGAACTAGTAAACACAAGCCACCTTAAGCTTACTTGTTTAAGGAGTTGGTTGAGCTCCTTGTTAGCATCTGCAGCTTCAACCTGCATGGCTGGGCAATGGGCTTTCTGCTATATTCGAACTCTCTCTCACCCACCTACATCACTGCGTTGTAAGCTCTTAAGCAAAACACCAGGCTGTGAATGACCGGGCAAGGTATAAAGGCTGTAACATTCCAGAGGAAGCTAGCATCTCAGCTTTCCCAACTAAAAAACCCTGATAGTATGATTTTAAGAAATAGTGAGTGAGGGGCGCCTGGGTGGCTCAGTCATTAAGCTTCTGCCTTTGGCTCAGGTCATGATCCCAGGACTCACGATCCCAGGGTTCTGGGATGGAGGCCCAGCATTGGGCTCCTTGCTCAGCAGGAAGCCAGCTTCTCCCTCTCCCACTCCCCTGCTTGTGTTCCCTCTCTGGCTTGTCTCTCTCTGTCAAATAAATAAAATCTTAAAAAAAAAAAAAGACAGAAAGAACGAGTGAGAGAGAAGAGGAGGGAAGCAGTAACAGACTCCCAGGCGCAATCTCCAGAGAGTCCGATTTAGTAGCTTGGGGCTGATTATTCTGCATTTAAAAAACTCATCAACATCAGAAAATTCAAACCTACAAAAAAAAAAATTGTAAAAAAATCCCCACCTATCCCATTACTTAGATTGACGTTATTAATAGTTTGCCGTATTTGCTTCATCTAGTTTTTTTTGGGAAGGATGTTGGTTTGCTGAAATCCAGGTCCAAACAAGTGGCATGAATTGCATTCCGTTATTAGACAAGTTAGTTTTGTGTTTTAGGGAAGAATTCCCCTTTCACACGACACGATCTTGAAGGAGTGCTCAGTCAGGCTGACGCTCTAGGCTACTGGAAGAAAATTCAGATTTAGAAAGGGGCATAGATATCATTTCTCTTTCAACATATTTCTGTGCTCTACTTTCCCAGCCAGGGTCTTTACGGCAGAGATTAGACAGAATGTGGGTGAAATGGCAGGAGCTGCCTGGTTGTGCGAACCTCAGGGAGACGGGGAGCTGTACTCCAGCAACGGCAGACCGTCTGTGCCGTCCTCCCCAAAATGTTTTACAGAATGTGGCTGTGATTAACAGTTTTTCTTTTCAGTCAATAAACTTGTGAAGCACCATGTTGTACCCCTGAAACTAATGTCACACCGTGTGTCAACTCTACCAACAACAAGGAAAAGTTTTTCTTTTCAAGCAGATCAGGGAATCCCCCCACGCGGCATCCCCCTCTTGGAGGCTCATAACGTACATTTAATATATTCGAAGCTCTTTAGTGGGGCACAAATTTCACTCCGCGTTTCCCAGACTTCTCTGATTATGCAGCTGGGCTTCTTTCCCCCACAGATCACCTATAACATCGTGGGGAGCGCAGTTTGGGAGGTGCATTGATCGATGCTGCTATTATTACTGCTTTTATTAGGTACACCACTGACCTTTTGTTCCAGCAAAGCACCTTGTGATCACACTTGCTAGTTTTTCCTCCCGCTCTTAGATCCTGTGGTGTAAACTGGAGTTTTTATTCCCACGGGAAGGTAAGTGCTCTTAAGTGCGCGATACGAGCCCGGTAACAAAATGCTGCAGGAGTTAGGATTTAACTTAAAGCCCTACATTTGAAGACTTACTTGGTAAAAATCCAAATAATCCCCCGTTACCTGACTGGGTTGGCTGTCGTTAGAGAAGAAGTAATTTCACAATGTATTACTCACATTCTCATCTGTCATCCCCTGTCCCTTTTACCACATTTCTAAGCTATGCGTGAACAACCTTGAACTTGGTGCCCTAAGGAACAGAAGAACTTAGGGAACTCGTGCCATTTCCCTTGAAACTAGACGTTCCAAAGATGAGTTCTCACTTTTTTTTTCCATGATGATCATATAAACATTTATGAAAAACAAATGAAGTAAGAGACACATAAATCAAAGATTCCTAATGATGGAAATTAAGGAGGCTTCCACTCTGGAATCTATAAATGTGGTTTTTTTTGTTTTTGTTTCTTGTGGGGTTTTTTTGGAGAGAGTTCCTCCAAGCACCCTGAAGCTTCTTGTAACCGCTCCCCTCCATCTCTATACTGCTGTGACCGCCACCATGCAGGGATGCCAGGTGGTGGTGGGTGGCAGTGACATCAGGAGAGATTCCACTCACCCGAGGGAAGCAGACCTATTACTCAAAAAATGTACCAGTTTAATTCTGGAACTTCTTAGTTTCTCACCCTGGGTGGTAAAAATGTCTCTGTGGATTTTCTCTGTGCTATCTGGGCAAGAGTTTTGAATGAACAATCTTTTCTCAGCTGGGAGAAAATCAAAATGCCTACTCAAGAAATAAGAACACCACTTCTTCCCATTCCTCCTGAATCTGTGAGTTTGATTCTTTGTCCCCAAGGTTGCAACTTTGTTTATGTATATGGCACCCAACTATGGAAATAAGAGTTAAGTCCTGCACCACAAGATAATTGTTAGCTGTATCATACAGGTATAATAATTGACCACTTAAATCTCATTGTTAAATTTTCTCATTGGTTAGCATTTGCATTAACTTTCCCCCTGCTGCTCATCAGAATCTTCCTCCCTTGTTTATTTCCTCTCGGTTGGCACAATGAAATAAAACTGGATTCCATCTAGGTGACCTGGGCTTGAAACCCAGCTTCGCTTACAAAGTGTGTGTCTTAATGCAATTTACCTAACACTCTCTGAGATTTCATTACCAAATTATCTTAAGGATTATGAGAATTTCACGATGTGAAAAATATGACAAGGCCCATCTCATACCCAGTTATGTGGGCAGTTGGCAGATGTTGGCTTCTTTGCTTTCCTTTCTTCTCTTGCGCTTGCATTATTTATCGCCCAAGCCCATCATTTCAGGAGGAAAATCAAGAACAAATGACTTTCCTGAATGCGCGGGCTTTTCTTTGACATAACAATGATATAACACTGCGAAAGGTTTATCCTAAAGCGATCTGCTTCCATTTGTTGGAGCACAGGAGGAGCTGTATAGAAGAAGCAGGTGCCCAGTTGGCTGGAGGAAGAATACAGTCCGCGTGGATCCTCTACCCCTGCCCACACCAAGGGCCAGGTTTTTGTTTTTTTTTTAACTTATTCTAAATGTTCAAAACAAGAAATGGAAACTAAGCATTCCTTTTCTGCTGGTATAGACATCAAAGGGCCTGTTTCAAGTTATAAGGAGCCTCTGGCCCATGTAGAATGCTTGTGATCCTACTGAATGGGTATAATTAAAAAGACTGACTATAGTAAGTGTTGACAAGGACGTGCAGAACCTGGACTCCTCATATTGCTGGCAGGTGCATAAAATGTATTTCTTAAGAAGTTAAACCTACCATCTCATCCGGCAGTTTTGCTCTTGGGAATCTACCCAAGAGAAATGAAAATACATATTCACACAAAGATGTGTATGTGACTATTCATAGCGGCATTGTTTATAATAGCAAAAGACCAGAAATAATTCAAATGTCTATCAGTTGGTACGTGGACAATGGAATAGTATTCAGGAATAAAAAGGAACAAATGACTGATACCTACTGCAACAAGGATAAAATTCAAACACATTATACTGAGTGAAATAAGCCAGATGCAAAAGACATTGGATGATTCCATGTAAATGTCTAGAAGACGCGAATCTATAGAGACAGAGCATATTGGTGGTCGCCTGGGGTACACGGTAGAAAGAGGGATTCACTGAAAACAGGTGTAAAAGATTTGGGGGGGGATGTTGGAAATGTTCTCAAACTGGATTGTGGTGATGATTAAATAACTATAAATTTATTAAAAAGTAATTGCATTATACATCTAAAATAGATTTTCTAATATGTCAATTATACCTCCATAAAGTTACTTAAAAACAATGCCTATTGTTACACAATTCATGAGATGGTCTCCACGTCAAAAGTAGCAGTCAGAGATTGTGGAGAATATCATAATCAAGCTGTATTCCTGGAAATAGCCACACATCTGTCTTTCAGCTCAAATATTCATTATTCCATGACTCTGACTGTAAACAAATCCAAAGCTCCAACTTTCCAACTGGTAAGGCATGGGGCAGTGAGCAAGGGGAGAAGCGGGAGTGGCTGACGTCAGCCACAGAAGAGAGGACACAGAGAGAAGACGAGCAGGCCAGAGCTACTTCTGTTTATCCACATCAGGAACGAAGATGGTAGGATGCCTGCATGACCTGATCTTTTGAGACCCTGGACCCAGTATGTCCATCCTGCCATTTTTCATCTTGGCCAGCAGTTTCTCTTTGCCCCACCTCTCTCACTCCTCCTTTTTCTTGATTTCAACCTCCTTGAGTGGTCCCTTTCTATCTGTTAGTCCTTCTGTCATTTGTGCGCCAGGGTGTCCTATCTGGCTAGACCTTTTAAAGTGTCTTAACCCCTATATGCAACAGTTCAAACCAAGTAAAACCCTTATTTTCCAATCATTATTTTTCTTACACTTACAAAACTTATAAAACTTCTTGCTACGTCTCATTCACAAACACACACTTAAGAAGCTAGGATTCTTAATTGGCAATTTACATTACCGAAGAAAGTGAATGTGGGTGAGAATCTCAAAGAAGAGTGAAGCTTGACTATTTTGGAACTGGATAATTTAATAATTTCCCTTTCACTTCATTCAGTCCCAGTATTTCAGAGTAAAATTATCGAGAGGAAGCACTGTTATCATGCAGATAAATGTGATATACTCCTAATACTGATGGTTGAACTTCTACAGGCATATAAAGAATAATCAGAAATGTGTGAATCACCTACACAGCATATAATTTGGTATATACTGCTTATTTAAAGTAAAGGCCTATTTAAAAATTACTTCAAGACTGAAAATATCCTCCCAAACTTGTATCTGCCAGTTGAATAATTTGGATTTTGAATTACATGGGTTTATTTTCTATAAGAAGCTTAAAGTATTTTACAAGTAATCGCTGGTAATTATTGATTTATTGTGATGTTCCAGGTGCTTTATTTAATCTTCACACTAAACAATAATTACCCCCATTTTACAAGTGAGCAAAGTAATACATAAAGAGGTTTTCTGCTCAAACTGACAGTTGGTAAGTCACATAATCAGGCTTCAAGTCCACGTCTTTCTGATTCCAAAGCCAATGTTCAATTACTACACTGTACATCTACATAGAACTCATGATAGTATCTTGCAAGAACTGTCATCCTCATTTTTAAAAATGTAGAAGCCACAGGAGACAGGGCATATGACTCATTCAAGAATAGCCAACTAGTTGGTTCCCTGTAGGTTTCTGTCCTTGAACCACATGGGCCTCCCCTTCAGTGCTTTATAAATTGTTCTCCAGGCTGTAAGACTCTCTTGAACAGGACTCTCTTCTTCTACATGGTACTTACCTGAATTCTAGCTATAGGTTCCGGACGGCCAGAACAATTCCGACTCTTCATTTTCTGGAAATCACCGGAATGGCTGAAAATGAAAGGACCATTTGTGTTTAGCTTACAGGTCATTAGAGATCATTAAGTAGCACTTTTGTTCAGCTTACATTTAATGCAAAGATTCTAGCATCAGTTCCAGACATGAGGTTATGGATCAATAGCATTATCACCTGGTGGATATATGCATATCTTTAAAGTAACTAAAAACTAGTCATTTTAGTCAAGGTACATCATTATATATCAAATCCCTTTAAAAATCTCTCTTTGGTATGTTTCAGGCTTACCTTCTCAATCTGACATCGGGCAAGAGTAGCAGAGACGAGAAATCCTGAGAATGGAACGAATGATTTATAGAGGAATATGCCTTAAAACCTTTCCTCGTGAAGATGGGGCTGCTTTATTAACTGTGCAAAACAACCCAGTCCTGATTCTGATGGTGGTAAGAAAAAGTTGCACAGGCAATCCTGGGCCCCTCAATAATTTTATTCTCCCTCAGCAAGAGGAATCTCAAAACCCTTTAATCTGTTTGGTAAAGGAATACAAAATAGAATCATTATTTCTAGGACTTGGTTTCATCACCAATAATGACTCCCATTTACTGAGAACCTACTAGAGAGAAGGCAATGTCCTTGGCATTTCACATTTATTATTTCTAACCCTGATAACCAGGCAAGTTAGGTGTTCTTATTCCTATTTGCGGGGGGGGGGGGGGGGGAACCAAACACCTGAGGACAAGGGAGATTAGAAAACTCTGACTCAAAAGTCATGTTCTTTCCATCACACTATCTTACTCTTCACCAAATCTGGGAGTACCACCAAGGATTGGATTACTTCTTTGGCTACTTAAACACACATTATCAGTGGCCTACTGGATGCCTAAATAAACCTAGGATATGACAACCTCCCCAAAATAAGACACGGACCTTGCTCTTCTGGAGCTCATAATTCAGTAAAGAGAAAATGATGGAATTAAGTTATAAAAAGAGTGATGCAGACAGCGTGTGCTAAGGGAACTTAGAGAAGGGCACAGTTAGGAGCTGAGGAGAATGGGGGGTAGCCTCCTCAAGGGCCTGACAGAGGGCATGTTTGGATAGCAGAGAAGAGACAGAAGAGCATTCCACGAAGACTGGAACTAGGAATGGGCAAGATGCATTGAAGAACAGTGAGGACACCCCCCTGTGAGGGGTCAGTGTGATGGGGTTTCTGCTAAGAAGCAAAAAGACATGAATGTGACGGTGACTTTCCTACGGCAGCTGGGGCACTAAGGAAACTCCGTTCCAGTCAGGGTCCAGGGAGTAGTTATCCAGGTGCTGCTTCCTGTCTTGAGTAAAAATATGTCTACTTTTTGCCCACATTGAAGGAATAAAAGAAAGAAAGAGAGAGAGAGAAAGAGTAAGGAGAATCCCAGAAGGGTCATGGGACAAATACAGGGTTAGAAATCAGAATATCTGGGTTTTGTTTTCCTTTTCAGTCATTTAGTCTCTGAAAATACAACAGCAGAAATTTTTGAAGCTCTTCTGAATAAGTTTTTGTTAAAAGGGGAAAATATACAATCCTCTCTCCAACCACACGCACACGTTCATCCCATTCTAAATACACAGATTGTTGGAAGTAAGACTCCCAAGTGTTCAAATTACTGATTTAGGTAGTGAAAGTGCCCCCAAACTACCCTGTTTCATCCCCTTCCAGAGCATACTATGCTGGAGACAGGCTGGGTGGCAAATGATGTTTTAAAATTAGAACATTGTTGGGATTTTTTAGGTTAACAGGAGAGATGGTATTAACCCTCTTCATAGTTTCCAAGCATAGTTGCTAGATACAGTGTAATTTTTTACTGTCATAATTTTCTTGCTACCTGGACAACGTGACAGTTTTCCAATGTGTTTAATTACACAGTTTTAATTGTGCAAGACTGGGGTGAGCAATTATTTTGGTAAGTTTTATGAAGGAAAGTTAGCCTTCCAGACAAATGTTACCAAGCTCCCTCAGCACTAATTTGGATTTAAAAAATTCATTTTACTAACTTGCTGAGCTTAAAAGATTTGGTGCTGATGTTTGGCTGTCTCAGCAATGCAGTTTAGAAGGGCAAGTGAAGAACATCCCTCTGGGCTTCTGAAGCTGGACTGAAGCAGATCCAGACAATGCCCAAGTCCCTGGCTAAGCAGAGCCTAGCAGAGGCCATTTTATGAAAGACAGAGCAAAGGGATAGACATATATATTCCAGAATGGGATGACACACCCATATACACTCATCCTACAGATTCATCTTGCTTTTACAAAGGCAGCAAGATTGAAAGCCAGGAATGAAAGGGACCAAGGGGGAAGGTCCAGAAATTGGAGATTCCAGTTTACCCTTTTATATATCACTCAGGGTCTCCCAGACCCTTGAAATTTTCTTTTATCCCAACTGGTGAATAGTATTGACCATATGGTGTTCCCAGTAAGGGCTACAGTTTCTATGTTGGGAAAACACCAGAATAAGGTTCATAGGAAATTCTTTGAATCTATTTCCAGAAACACTGAACCACAGCCCTTACCTTACAAGTGCTTTACAATGCCATCTTGCTTTCATACATTTGTTCATTTATTCAACATTTATTGGAGGTCTGCTACAGTTACAGTAAATGCAGTCCCTACACTGAGACTGCTCATAGACCAGTCAATAAAACTTGATGAGACAGTGTAGAGAAATGTGATATGATCGTGAACTAGGTGTTAATGGTGATGGGAGGAGGACAGCAATGGTGAAGTCTTCCAGGAAACGGTGATAGCTGGGGAAACTCTGAAGGACAATGAGGAGTACCATCCAGGTGGAGAAGAGGTAAAGCAGCTTTCTAATAGGAGAAAAGCATGTCCAGATGCATGAGAAAATGTGCATGACCTTCACAAAAATATGAAAGGTGACAGAGCTGGAAGAGGGCTGACTGGCAGAATTCAGCTTTCAAAATCATCAGCTGGGCTCTGGTTTTCACACTATAATGAATTTGATTGTTTGGACCTGTGGAATTCAGGAGCCCATTTTTACTTTTATTTTATTTTATTTTATTTTATTATTTTATTATTTATTTTAATTTTACTGAGAGAGAGAGAGAGAGAAAACATGAGCCAGGGAAGGAGGTGAGGGAAAGAATCTCAAGCAGACTCTGCACTGAGCATGGACCCCAACATGGGGCTCGATCTCATGACCCTGAGATCATGACCTGAGCTGAAACCAAGAGTCAGACGCTCAACCCGCTGAGCCACCCAGGCACCCCTCAAGATCTTAAGCCATTTCCTTGATTGGTAGTCAGGAAACATGATGGCAGACTGGTTCAAAATGCATAACTCTGAGGCAGAGATTCTACAATGTGTCCAGTTGGTGATAAAACAAGAGCATCTCATTTCATTTCTTGAATTACAATCAGGAATTCCACCAAGATCATTTTTGTGTTATTCTGTTTTCACAATCAGCTATCTCTTTCTCACATTCCATAAAGCAAAGGTATTTTAGCGTGTGTGTAGAGGTCAGCTGATTTTAAAATCTGATCTATCTTTTTGAGGAGCAAAATTTGATTTCCTATTTCTTGAGGTATTAATTCATTTTCATGTACATCTAAGGGAACTGAAGATCTAATGATAAATGACGAAGCCAGAAAATGAGTCAGTGCCAACAAAGAATTAGATCGAAGGACTCCCAAAGCTTGGCCTGGATGAATCTTTAGGGTACTGAGAATAGGAGCAAATACCCTAGAACCTGAGCTGAGTATGTATGTGTTGGGGGTTGGGCAGCAGCTGAGCTGGGTTAGGGACTGACTCAGAGTAAAGCTCAAGAACAGGAAATAACCTTTCCAGTGAGTTCTATAACAGGACCTGAAGCTCACAAACATGCAATGAAACATTCTCCCCTACATTTCTTCCTATAACCAAGGACTCGAAATGAGGACCATGGCTACACCTTTCTTTTGTCTATGACCCTCAGCTCCAGCTGAAGGATTGATTTCTTCTCTAGAGCTGCCTTTAGTGATCATTTTGTCCTAATCCCATTGATATAAATACGACGAGGGTAAGAAATAGCCTGATTTAAACCTTACTGGGATGACGCTGATCTCTACTTCTCTCACCAGACGGCCCCACCTGAGCAGGTGTCCTTGTCACAAAGTGTGGAATTAGAGGCTCATACAAATTGTGTAGGAGTTAGAGGGTGAGGAGAGGGATGCTCTTTAAAAATAATAATAATAAATTATGTGTGTAAAATTAAGGACAAAAACGAACAATTATTAAGGAAAGAAATCACAACAGATAACTGAAGGCCTGGAGATTTGGAACGTTTCCTAAAATATCCTCAGGGGAATTGTCAGTGAGGCTTTACATAGAGATGCTTCCTGATCGCACTCTAGTGTGCTGCACACCTAAACAGTCCACACGTCCTGGCCGCTCCCAGCGTACGCAGGGACCCGAGGAAGTGAGGGACCCAAAGCTTATGCCTCACTGGCTTCATGCTTCGCCCAGATATGGGGTCCCTGATGAAGGCTGCAGGAGGATGACTTGGCTACCCATGCTGGTTTACCAGAAAGTCCCAGGTTACGCCTGTTATTCTCATTTAAATTTTAATAATTCCCTTTTCATTCTGGAAAAAAACAAAAACAAAACCAGTCCTGGTTTGCACCATAAATTACATACTCGCCCTATTTTTGTCGGTCACCTCTGTAACCACCCAAGCTGGGCCCAGGCAGGAAGCTCTCCATTCGAACTTTTGCATCTTTATTGCCTTTCTGCCCCAGCCAGACCTGGGCGAATCTCTGTTTCCTAATCTTGAAGTGGGGGTAATCACGCTGACCTACTTAGAGTGGGTTGCCAGGAAAGCTCCTGTTGTGTGGGTGGTTTTTTTTTTTTTTATCTTCTTAAAAGTCATTGTTTAATATAAATTAAAACTTAAAAAAATTAGTCATTGGTGTGTAAGGTTTCTTTGGTGTAGAGACCCAAGAATCTGTAAGTAATACCATCTGGTCCAGTAGAGTTAGTCCTCTCCGTTCTGCTTTCCTGAAGACCCACCCATCTTCTCAAACAACCTGCAGGGTGGAGCGGCAGGAAGGCTTGGGTCAAAAAAATCACCTGGGTGCCTGTCCCTTGGGTGATACACTGGGACTGAATGTGCTGGTGGACTAAGGAAGTGTTTTCCATGCAAGAGCTTCATCCTGGTGGGTCATGCTGTGTCAGTTCATCACTATTAGAGAAAGACAAGCAGGAAGAGCAGGCAGAAGACTCCACCCCCACCGTGGAGCTGCTTTGCATGGCTGGACCAGCGAGCACAACAAGACAGCTTCATTGTGGGCAGGCTACTGGATCCAACACACCACTTCAGAGCCTTTGAGTCATACGTCAAGCGCAAATAACCAGGCTTATTTTCCCTGCCAAAGTCACATGCAATGTCGAGGGAACATCAAAAAGTTGATTTAAAAGGCAGTTTCCTCTGAGTGCTGATTTAGGCACATAAACAGTGGCTTGGGTAAATGCCACTCTGTGTTTAAAGTAATTACACTTCAGCCCTGGAATGTGGTGATGTGAAAGGCCCACTGCAGCAAACAAAGTTGATTCTATCAGCAAACTCTGGAAAGTCAGCTGGCCCGGATGCTGCTTCTCCCCAAATTTACTACTTCCTACTTGGGGGCTGTCTCTGGAAAAGTCAGAACTTGAGGAGCAGTGTGGGTGCACTGCCCAGCTCACTAAGGCTGGTGCCAACTCGCAGCCAACAGTATGTCTGCAACATGGCTTGGGAACCTTGGCCCTTAGGAGCTGCGGTCACTCATGTTCAGTGGGAGCCCTTGGAAATACTGAGGCTCTTGGTGTCTGCATTACCCTGTCTTGCCAGATCCCACTGGGGCTGGACAGCCACTGCTCAGCAAGCCGGAGAAATCCAGCCAGAGAAAGGCTGGTAGGTTTGGGGCAAGAATTCCTGGGCGGGTGGGTGGGTGACATCCCGAGGAGCAAAGAGATGATGGCTCTCAGCTGTTCCAGAAGCCCTGCCTTGATGGCTTATTCAAATGTCTGACTGGTAGAGTCTAACTTCATCCTAAATAGAAGGACACAGGGGCTCTTTTATCCATTTCCACTTCGGAATCATATCTTTCTCAGAGAAAAAGACCTAGTAATCACCTTTCTGCCCTACATCTTGGCAACCAGCTTCCAAACATGTGCCAAATCTGTGGAACTTTTCTTGTGTCTGGGAAGAATCATTTCCCTTTATCCTTACAGAACTTCCTTCGTAAGTTACTGCTGGCAACTATATTCGTGCTAATTAGCTGCCCTTGATGGATTTATTTCATCCAGTTGTAAATTTTAGAGGAGACGTTCCCAGGCCAACTTAAAAGTAGAAATCACAGAACAAGCTGAGTGGAAATCAGGTTTGGATGACCTCCACAGAGCAAGTCACGCCAATTCCCATGGGGTTTGAACACAGCGTTCCCAGGGAGGTGAGTCAAAGTCCAACGACAGACCTGGAAGAAATCTTATGGAGACCTTTTAGTTTAGTCACTCCATCTCACAACGAAGGACCTGGGGCTCAGAAAGGTGACTGAACTTGCCTTGTCACACAGCTATTTACTGGTCATCTCAGAAAGTGAAAAGGATACGGTGACACTAGGACTACAGTGGAAATTTCTGCTTGTCTTCTGAGACCACTTGAATGCAGTTGTCATAAGCAAAGGCCTGCCTGGTCTGTTTTCCTCAAGTTCATCTTTCTTTTCACCTTCTAACTTTTATCCATGGAGTCATGTTGTATCCCCGAAGAAAACACATGGAATCCAGCTGATGAGATGTTTTAGATATTCCAGAAAGTATACAAAGTAGTTGACGTAATTTTGGTAGGTACAGTGGACCAGCTGTTGGAAAGTACAAAGTTCCCCAAACATCTGGACTGATCTGCATCCTGGGCTCCAGTCATAAACTGTCCATTAGCTATAAACCTTAACGCTCTGAGTCTGGAATATTCTGATTCCCCATTTGTCTCTGGCCCTTTAAGAATAGTTAGGGGAGGTGGTGATGTTAGGAAGATTTGTTTTATGGGGTATTTGAGAAGAAATCTTTCTGGTTGTATTTATGACAACTCTTCCAAATGGCATTTTTTCTTTGTGTATCGGCTTCAGATTTACTAGAAGTGAAAGTCAGGATTTTCTCTTCTTTTTTTTTTCTTTTCTTCCTCTTTTCCCTGTTTCATTCCCTCCTTCCCTCTCTCCCTTCTCTCCTTCCTTTCCTCTATCCTTCCAACTTCACCTCTTGTTTGTCCTTCCTGTCCTCTTCATTCTTCTTTTTTTCTCCTCCTCCTCTTTCTTCTTCATACCTCAAAGCCCAACAGTGCCATTTAATAAAAAGTCACCCACAATAAAAGCTTATGGAAGAGGGACTGTTATCAGTTGGTCACCTGTTGGGCCCTGGCCTCCTGTGCATTTATTAAAAATGAGCATTCCTTCATATTGCTCAGCTTTTGTATAGATCCTAGAAATATTCACATTTTAATATAAAATACAATAAGACTCTTCATTTTACAGAGTCAAGACCAAGAAGTTTCAGTACAGAACTTTTTTTTTTCAAGATTTTATTCATTTATTTGAGAGAGAGAGAGAGTGCGAGACAGAGAGCAGAAGCAGGAAGAGGGGCAGAGGGAGAGGGAGAAGCAGACTCCTTGCTGAGCAGGGAGCCTGATTGATGCAACCCGTGATGCGGGGCTCGAGCCCAGGACCCTGAGATCATGACCTGAGCCCAAGGCAGCCGCTTAACAGACTGAGCCACCCGGGTGCCCCTCAGCACAGAACTTCTGTCATGGGAAACTTCTGTTCTGTGTGCAGCACTGTACTCTCTATGGTTAAATTTAAATGATGTCAAAAATAATAGTCAAGCTGGTACTAAACCACCAGAGGACTGATTATATTTTTTGCCTCAGAATCAATCGTTTGAATCTCTTTAAACATAGGGAGTCCAAGGAGTCTCTGGACTCCTTTACATATATCTACATCAGATGAAACCTTGTCAGCTCTTCATAAAATATACATTTATAATTATATCATGATAATTATTTACCAATTGCAATGGATTAAACAATTTGCCTTTCAATTAAATGATTTTGAAAACAAATCACAAGCAATCATCTTCCCCACCAAACCTGTTCCTCCTACAGACTTCCTCATTTCTGTCGGCGGCTACACCACCTACCTTCACATTCAATCCATTTCCAAGTCCTGTCAATGTCACTCCCACATTATATTTCAACTCTGCCTATTTTGCTTGTCATCATCTACTCCAATGTGCCCAAGCCATCATCAGTTCTTTGCTGGACCACTCAGCCCATAGCCTCCCACCTGGTCTCTCTTCCTCCACACTTGCCTCTCTCCAGTTCTGCTCACGGCAACCAGAACCACCCTTGAAATGAGTGAATATGGGCAAGCTGTTCCAAATTCCTTAACTCAGGTCTAGATCTCTTGGCTTCGTGAACTCTTGCTACATTTGGTCTTCTTTTGGTATGTGAAACACATACCACATTTCCCCCTTCTCCCCATTATCCTCTCACTCCTGTCCCAGACACTCACCAGCGTCTTTTCATCCTCAGATAGGTCTTAACTAAATGTCAATCCTCAGAAAAGTTTGGCATCCAAACTCATGTAGTTCCCACTGTTATTCTTAAACATAATAACTGGCTTTTCTCTTTCAATACTCTCACCACAATTGATTGTGGATTTGTGTATTTATATTGTATCATAATGATATATTTTTATTGTGCTATATATAATGTCTAACTTCTCCTGAAGACTATAAACTCTATGAGGGCAGATACCATGTACGTCCTAGTTCAGAGAGGCATTTAATACATTAATATGTATTAAATAAATACTTGTGAACAAATGGATCATCATGGTAATACATTTGTACATTGCATGGGTTTTTTTTCAGTTTAAAGTGCATGAGTATAATACACCCTTAAATTCATAAATTTAACCTATTGACCTACTGGCCAGATGATTCTATCTCCCTTTCACAGACAGTAAAGCAGGTTTAAAGAAAAAAAATCAGTTAGGAAAAGTGGTTTAAGGTTCTTGAGTTCAGAGTTGCCTAATATAGAAAAACAATAACAATGATTAACATTTACTGCTCTCATGACATCCCAGGAATGTTCCAATTGTATTAATTCATTTAATCCCTGTAACAACCCTGTGAGGTAAGTAACCTCCTCCTCCCCCTCCCCCTCCCCCTCCCCTCCCCCTCCCCTCCCCCTCCCCTCCCCTCCCCCTCCCCCTCCCCCTCCCCCTTCTTCTTCTTCTTCTTCTTCTTCTTCTTCTTCTTCTTCTTCTTCTTCTTCTTCTTCTTCTTCTTCTAAGGAGTTGGAAGTTAGCTAACTTGTCTAAGGTCTCAAGCATATACACACATAATATTAAATGTTTGTTGGGTTTTTTGTTTGTTTTATATAATAGGTACAGATTCATGTTGGTCATCTTACTGAAATACAGTTCTAACATACTGAGCCTTACCCAGTCAGGTTTCCCATACTGAGGAATACTGCAGGTAGAATGATTTCTGTTCCTCTTGGTCATCATCCTCTTTCTTCTCTCTGTATCCCCTGCCACTGCCCTCCCTACCCTCCTTCTTCCTTTCCCTTCTGTTCCCTGCTTCCCTGGGGCTGTTCAGTGGGAAAACCTCTGACAGAGCCACTTTTCTGCCAGGCTATCATATACAAGGTCAGTGTTCCCACATTCCAAAGGTAGGTAAAAATGTGTGTGGAAAGCAGGGAATTCTGCCAGAACAATGACTCACTGTGTACATGCAAAACGGTTCAATAACAGGCCACTGCCTTAGCAAGAAAAATGCTGCCCGTCCCTGTGGAAAATAAGGGGGCAGGCCCACAGCACCTCTGTGATTTAGGAGAAGCCTTCTATGACAAATGGGAAAGACATATACCTCATAAACCATGTCCTGCCTTTTGATTTCATGGGCATGAAAGGTGATTTTCAAAAAGGGATGGGCATGAAATGTGTTCCTGCCATGTAACGCCATCCATATTTACAGGAAGCATGTTCAGCCACCTCTAGGTTATTCAGCAATTCGCGATATAAATAGTGAAGCGACTGGTCCTCTTGCTTCTCCCAGTGCCTTGTTTACTTGTTTGGTTTTTCGTCCCGACTCCTGTTGGGAAGAGCTTCCACTAGTAGAAATGGAGGGTTAAGGTAGAAGCGGGCTGGGCCGCTCCCTGTCTCGCTTTCTTCCAAGCCCAGTCTGGACTGCACGGAGATGACCTGACCCCTCTCTTACACCTTGAGCCTGTGTAAACCCCACCTCAGGACCAGTCCCCCGTCAGCCTCCCCTGCTGGAATAACACTGCAGCCGGGAGAAAAATAAATCAGCCTTTGCAGATTGGGGCTCTCATCAATCTATGCTCGGAAGACTCCCCCGGTCTTTAAGATTGCCTCCCAGTGATTTTGCTTGACCTCAGCTCCCTTTTCCATTCCCCTCAGCAGCCGTTCCCAACCTAGTCACTACTTTCCTCAACCCCCTTACTCTAGTCTGAGCCAGGAGTTCTCAACCTTGGCAACCCGTTAAGGCCCCCCCCCAGGACCTTTGAAAACTCCCAGGGCCTCGGCTGCATCCCAGGCCAATGATATCAGATTCTCTGGCAGTGGACCCAAGGATTGGCAGTTTTGGAAGCTCCACAGGTGATTCTAGTGTACAGACAAGGGTTAGGCCCTCTGCTTTTAAGCAGATAACATCACCTCCTACTTCATCAGAAACCGTGAGGTGGTAGAGCACAAATCCATCACAATCTTTTCTGCATGCACCCTGTTGTCCTTCCCTCCAGTCTCAGAGGTTGAGGCAAATTACGTCCTTCGTACACGTCTTCTATGATCTTCCAAGACCTGCTTGTGTCTCTAATCTCTCCCTCTCTACTGGATCTTTCCCTTCAGAGTATAAGCAAATTAAAGTCTCCGCCGTCCTTGATAAGAGCCCTGCATCTTTTCATCCTTCTGTCTCCAGCCTCACACCCATCCACTCCCCACCCAGTTCTTCATATTCTGGTAATATTCTCCCTGAAAACCAAGCTTTCTCAGCTGGACCAACTCTTAACTAACTGCTCATAGTTGGGCTCAGTTGCTTTCCTCTCTCCATGAAAGGTTGCCAGATTCAATGGCTGAATCAAAACTTTTCTACAAGCATTTAGTACGTTCAATGGACATTTTCGATTTTTCTCTCTTCTCTCAAAACTGAAGCTCCTTGAGGGCAGGAACAACGTGATTTTCATCTTTGTTAACATCAGCACCTGGCTTTTTACAGGCATTTTGTAGGCATTCACCTGTGCTTGTCGAACTGAACTGCAGAACCATTTTCCACCTAAGTTCTTGGGCAGAATGATGTGGTCTAACTGGCTGTAAGTACATTTCATGTAACCCAGCCCCGTTACTTTTATTCCCACGAATAACTGTCATAGAAATGACCTACGGCAATTATCTGGACATTCTTTTGATTTTATGTTAAGCCAATAATGTCATATTTACCTGTTTAGGATAAACTTCTAAGTAAATCTAAGATAGGATTCCTCTGATCAGCATTCCATACTTTTCAAGGCCATTGAGTCAACAGTAATGATCATTAGTGGTCAGCATGAATGAACAGTGTGGCTTGTACTATATGTACAGTTTTAGAAATTAAAATTTGTAACCCAACACGGTCTGCTTTATTTTTAGAATCTAGCACCATTTCTTTGCAGGGGCAGAGCTGACCTATCTCTGCAAAGCAGCCGGAATAGGCTGGGCCACTACACTGAGCTTTCAGTGGCAGCAGCTTACTAAAGTTTTCCTCTGTTTCCTTTTGTTTTCCGCTTAAACTCTGCTTCAAAAGTATAGGTTACTCCTCAGTCATCCTCCAAATGCAGAACTCCCTCAACGGAGGAGCCAAATCCCTACCCTGCCTGATTAATTAGCTGAGTAAATCTAAGAAACTCCTCAGCCTTACGACCGTTCTTTCTGCCAAGTTTTGTAAAATTCATAGACTGCATGTATTCATAAGCACAAGAAAACACCTGTGAGCAATTAACCAAAGACCCTTGATTTAGAGGCCTTGGAAATATGCTGATGGTCCCTAGATGGTTGGCACAGGTCTATAATTATGTGAGACCACAACCAAATCATCCCGACAGGCCACTTACAGGAAGGGTCATTCTTTCAAATTTAACATGATGCTGCCTCTAAAAATAATTCTGCCTGAGATTTAGAAAGAACTAGCCCTGACGAGGGTGCTGCTTTAAAGAGAGGATGCGTAGGGTTTGGGAAGGAAGTAGTGCTTCAAGCCACTCTTTGAAATTCGTATTTAACCATGACGAGGGGGAAAAGAAACCACCAAAACCAATTTAAAAAATGCACAGAATCACAAATCACATTTAAAATTATCCATCCTAGAAAACATTCATGTGACTCTATTTTGGCCTAGAAACAATATCCACAGGGTTAACACACTAACTCTGCAACCAGAAGTGGCCCATGAAAATGTAAAAATCCATCTTTGAGAGCAGACAGTCCACTCTAGCATTAGAAACCAAAAAGTTTTGTTTAATCCTTTCTTTTATTTGCAAGAATGAATTCTTATCACTCTGAAGTGTATATTACTTTATAGTCTGTGTGACTAGAATATGTAAAATTAAAACTCACGATATTGAAGCCATGGGTTTCCAGAATTAGTCTCAAGAAATGCAAAATCCCTAAAATTCAGAGTTCTCAACCAAGCATACATACACTTCAGGAGCTGTGGGAATCCCAGGAATTCTAGGACAATTGTGTGTGTGTGTATTTCTCAGGGTGCAGTAGTAGGACACATCTACAGCTACCCAGTCCAGTGCAGTAGCCATACGTGGCTATTAACCACTTGATACAGTGCGACCTCGAATGAAGTACGTTGTAAGGGTGAAATTCCCACTGGATTTTGAAGATAAAGAATGTGAAATATCTCAACAATTGTTATAGTGACTAATGTGGAAGTTATAATATTTTGTGTGCACTGGGTGAAGTAAAATACACTATTAAAATTAGTGTCACCTGTTTTTTTTTTCACTTTTTAAAATGTGGTTACTAGAAAAAACGAAAACTAGAAAAGACATTACATTTCTATGGGATGGTCCTGAATCTATTGCTTTCACGAGTTTATCAAAGGGCCCTCTTCCTTAGCACAAAGGGGGACTTGCTGAGCTATAAATCCTCATGCTTGTCATTCATCCTGCAGACTCCGTCTCAGTGGGCCTGGGATAGAGTCTGCCCCCAGGGGCTCTGATGCAGACAAGGCTTTCCTTGGCCCACATTTAGGGACATCCTGCTTTAGAAACTTCTAACACTGCTGGTGTTTTCAGAGACAAACACTGACCCACCCATCACTTCACCACTAGGACAGAGAGTCTGGAATCTCTCTGCCTCTAGTCTTGGCAGCGCACATACCCACACATCTGTGCCGTCTTCCTGGACACCCCACCGAAACACCGAATGTATTAGTGCTTCTCACACCAGTCCTGTTCCTCCTGCACTTTTTATCTGGGTCACAGACACCTTTGAATTCCTCCTCTCATTCCCTGCCCATGCCAGCGCATACAAACAGTCATTAAGGCCTATCAGTGTTTCTAATACACCCTTTCGTGTTTCTTTGTCACCACTGCCTGGATTATTGTCATAACCTCCACCTCGCCTCCCTTCCTCCAGATCTTCTTCCTCACCACTGTTGTTAGAGTTCACTTTAAAGGGACAGACCTGATTATATTACTCTCCGGTTCAAAGATCATATCATAAAGTCCTCATTGTCATCAAAAAGGACCTCTATAAACTGTCTGAATCCCGGATTCATCTGTGATTTATCCCCCACCCCACATTTGCTTCAGCCACACCAAACGTAATCTTCTTTCATGCTCCCAACCCTTGGTCCATGTGTTTCCTCTGCCTAAACACTTTTCCTCCTCTTCTCTTTCAAGACCCACATTATCAACATCTCTACTACATCTCCATTGGGGCTCTTGAGCATTCTCTCGATAGATAGACAGACAGACAGACAGATAGATAGATATCCATTATGGCACATCTCGTGTATTGGATTATTTGACTGTGCTCCTCTGAGGCACTCATTTTGTCCTCACTGCCTAGTACAGTGCTAAGAATGGGAAGGGTGTATTTGACATCTAGACAAACGCCAAGTAATCTTGTTTCTATGGATTTTCCAAAAGTACGTTCTCTAACCTCACAAGGTAGAGTTTGAAGGGTCCTTAGAGATCTTCTAATCTACCTCACATTCCTTGATGAGCAAATCAAAGACCTTCAGAGATTACATGAGTCATTGTCTACTGAGTTCCCGCTACCTCATTTCATCTTCATGATGACCTCTGAAGTAGGCATTTCTATTAATACCCATTTTACGGAACAGAAAAATGAGACCTCAGTGCATTAAACAATGTGCCAAAGGTCACGCTGCTAGTTACCGGCAAGATGAGACAAGAATTCAGGTCTCCTTATACTTGGCCTAGTCATCCTGCCCTTGTCTCACTGGGACACTGCCTGAATTCTTCAACAGACACAAAGATTATACTTTTATTTATTAACGTATAGTTGACATTCAATGTTATATTGTTTCAAGTATTCAACATAGTGATTTGATAATTCTATACACTACTCAATGCTCACCATGGTAAGTATAGTCACCCTCTGTCATCACACAAAGTTACCACAGTATCATTGACTATATTCCCTATGCTGTGATTTTCATTCATGGGACTTACTTATCGTATAACTGGAAGTTTGTACCTCTTAAACCTCTTCATTTATTTTGCCTACCCCCATTCCCCTCCCCTCTGTTTACTGTAGTTATAGGTCTGATTCTGTTTTTTCTTTATTTGTTCATTTGTTTTGTTTTTTATAATCCACATACAGGTGAAATCATATGGTGTTTGTCTTTTATTGTCTGACTTATTTCACTTAGCATTATATCCTCCAGGTCCATCCATATTTTTGCGAATGGCAAGATTTCATTCTTTTCATTTTTTATTTTTTTACTTTTTAAAAAAGATTTTATTGATTGATTGATTTGATGGGGGTGGGGGAGAGAACACAAGCAGGGGGAGCGGCAGAGGGAGAAGGAGAAGCAGGCTTTCTGTGGAATAGGGAGCACAAAGGGGCTCAATCCCAGGACCCTGGGATCATGACCTGAGCCGAAGGCAGATGCTTAACTGATTGAGCCATGCAGGCACCCCAATTTCATTCTTTTTAATGACTGAGTAATATTCCATTGTGTGTATACACACACACACACACACATACACATACATATATATACACACATATATACATATATCTATATGTGTGTATATTTCTATGTATCTATATATTGTCTTTATCCATATCTTGGTTATTATAAATAATGCTGCAGTAAACAAAGAAGCAGACATCTTTTTGGATTTGTTTTGGTTTTTTTTGGCTAAATACTCAGGAGTAGAATTATTGGGTCATATAGTATTTCTAATTTTTTGAGGGGCCTCCATACTGTTTTCCATAGTGGCTGTACCAATTTACATTCCGGTAAAGAATGCATGAGGGTTCCTTTTCTTCACATCTTCACCAACACTTCTTGTGTTTTTGATACTGGCCATTCTGACTGGTGTGAAGTGACATCGTGTTGTGGTTTTGGTCTGCATTTCCCCAATGATTAGTGATGCTGAGCATCTTTTTACATGTCTGTTGGCCAACAAAGGTGATATTTTATACAGAGAGAAAGTTTTAGTGAGAAGAACCACATTATGACAGTGAGTCTAGTTTTAGCTCTCAAGAGCTGTCTCTTCCAGAGTTTTCTTATCTGTTAATGAGATTGATACCATCTGTACTTATTATTAATATAAAAGATTGTAGAAACAACCTAAGTTTTCATTGATGGCTAAGTGAATAAAGAAAATGTGATATATACAATGGAATATCATTCAGCCATAAAAAAGGAAGGAAATCCTGCCATTTGCAACAATACAGATGGACCTTGAGGGCACCATACTACATGAAATAAGTCAGACAGAAAAGGACAAATACTATATGATCACATTTATATATGGAATTAAAAAAGCTGAACAAATAGAAGCAGAGAGAAGAATGGTAATTGCCAGTAGCTGGGTGGTGGGGAAAATGGGGAGATGTTGGTCTCAGGGCGCCTGGATGGCTCAGTCGTTAAGTGTCTGCCTTCGGCTCAGGTCATGATGCCAGGGTCCTGGGATTGAGCCCCACATTGGGCTCCCTGCTCAGCGGGAAGCCTGCTTCTCCCTCTCCCTCTCCCACTCCCCCTGCTTGTGTTCCCTCTCTCGCTGGCTGTCTCTGTCAAATAAATAAATAAAATCTTTTAAAAAATTATAAACAAATTGATAGTTATAAAATGAATAATTTCTGGGGAATTATTGTACAGCATGGGGACTACTGTTAACAATACTGTACTATATAATTGAAAGTTTTAAAGAGTAGATCTTAAATGGTGTCATCACAATAAATAAATAAATAAATAGGTCATTATAAGAGATGATGGATAAACTACCTTTATTGTGGTAACCTTTTTCAATATATAGATGTGTATCAAATCATCATGTTGGCTACCTTCAGCTTACACAATGTTACATGTCAATTGTATTTTAATAAATTTGGAAAAAAATATAAAATAAGGGCAGATATAAACATAGAATTAGATATATGAAAATGTTTAATGCACTCTAGTATTTCAGAGCATTCCTGATGTTTAGGCATTTCTTTTGAAACTATTTTGTTCTTTATGAAAGTAACTGGTGGGGGGCGCCTGGGTGGCACAGCGGTTAAGCGTCTGCCTTCGGCTCAGGGCGTGATCCCGGCGTTATGGGATCGAGCCCCACATCAGGCTCCTCTGCTATGAGCCTGTTTCTTCCTCTCCCACTCCCCTTGCTTGTGTTCCCTCTCTCGCTGGCTGTCTCTATCTCTGTTGAATAAATAAATAAAATCTTAAAAAAAAAAAAAAAGAAAGAAAGTAACCGGTGTTCATTATGGAATATTCAAAAACTATAAAAAAATAAATAGAAGAAAAAATATCATCACGAAGATCACTATTAACATTTGTTATAATTCCTCCCAGTTTTTCTATGCATTTTTATTTGTTTGATGTATTTTTGATTGTATGAAATTTTATGTCACTTTTTTTCCGTTTTCCATCATGATATTAAACATTCCTTCATTATTACTCTCAGTTGTTTGAGTCCTAATGAAATGATATTTAAAGGCATGAAGTCCAGCAATGTCATAGAATGATAGCATTAACAGCACAAAAGGACCTGAGAGATCTCTAGTCTGTTGTTTCTCAACGTGTGGTCTTCAGACCAGCGGTACCTGCATCACCTGGGAGCTTGTTATCAGTGCAGACTGGAGCCCCACTCCAGACCTACTGAGTTCAAATCTGTATTTTAACGACATCCCCAGGTGACTTGTGTGCACATGAATACCGGAGAAGTAGTGACTACAAACAGTGGTTGTCAATCTTGGCTGCACTTTAGAATCTCTCGGGAAGATCTTCAGAATCCTGATGTCCAGGTCACACTTGAGATTAAATCAGAATCTGAAGTGGGGGAGGGGAGGTGGGCAAGCATCGGTCTCTGTAAACATTGCCCTGATGGTTTCAATGTACTCAAAAGCCGTAGAAGGAAGAACTGAGACCCCGCCACAAAGTGACAAGAGAGTTCAGTAGCCCTGTCTCTTCAGTCCGGGAGTTCTTTTTATAAGGCATTCTATAAATTTCTGTGGGAAATTCTGGTAAAACAAGACCAACCAGAAGAAAATAGAGCAACAACAATGGAAACAAAACAAGACCTCATGATACTTTCAGGAAAATTTAAATTAAAAAATTTCTTTATTTCCCATTTGTGTTTTCCTTTCTGTGCCTCGACAGAGTCCTCCTCCCTTTCCACTTCTCCCAAGAGATTCCTGGCCATGATTTTCTCTGGAGACCCTGCTCAGAGACCACAAAATGTGGGTTTCCTGTATCACCGTGCCAAGAAGCAATAAAAGACTACTTGATTTCTTCTCAATAATTGTATTTGTCTTGGCACATTCTCCCACCTTCAAGCCCCAAATCCAATGTCTCCTATATGCCTGTATTTAAGCAAGCCAGTGGATTTTGGGACTCTGACACTATCTACCCAAAGCCACAACCATAGGTCGGTGGGAAAGTCAAGGTCATAGCCATGAACTGTTTTTCCTAATTTTCTATTCAGTGAATTGACCACTTAAAAAACAAACACCTGAGTTAACTTGGAAGAGTTTGGTCTCCTAGTCCTGCAGAGGGTTTAACTATTTTTAACCCTGGGACCAAGAGGAGCACACACCTTTTCAAAACTAAGACTCAGCATTATTTCCCCTTTTTACATAAACTAGGATTATAGCACATATTCTGAATATCTTGACTTTTCTAGAGAATGTTATAATGGAACACTGGGCACATGGCATTACACTTGGTCAATTAAAAGTGATTTTTAGGGGCGCCTGGGTGGCTCAGTCGTTAGGCGTCTGCCTTCGGCTCAGGGCGTGATCCCGGCATTCTGGGATCTAGCCCCACATCGGGCTCCTCCGCTGGGAGCCTGCTTCTTCCTCTCCCACTCCCCCTGCTTGTGTTCCCTCTCTCACTGGCTGTCTATCTCTGTCAAATAAATAAATTAAAAAATCTTTTAAAAAAAGTGATTTTTAAATTCTTCAATCTTTAATCCCAGTTTTAGGGATTTTAACCCTTCTGGTTCTAATTTCTTTCAATACTCAACCCCAACTTAAAATTTGTCTAAAATTTTAGACTTTATTTTAATTTTATATTGAAAACTTCATGCTTAAGTAATACCAAAAAAAAAAAATCGAACAGATAGATGATGTCTTTCTGGTAACTGCCAACTGAGGACATTTACTTCTTTTTCCTCTTGATAGCCACTACACATGAAAGATTTCTTTATTAAAGGTATAAAAAGAGCATGGGATGGGGGTATTGGCTTATGAGAGATTTTAAAATTTCTTGGAACACAGAAAGTGGTTGGAGGGACAGTAACCCGGAAAAAGGGGGGCTGGGACATTTGGGGCATTGACATCCCTCAGCCCCAGGTCTGTAGGTTAGGGAGCTGCCCTGGGACTGACTAAGCCTGTGTGTAAGTCACAGGAGGCACAACTGCCAATGTGAGGACATGTCAGAGCTCGCCCAGAACTGTCACCTCCTTGCCACTGAACTCCAAGGTGGGCTGCGGGGAGGGGCAGCCGGCACAGAGCTGTCACCACAGCCACAAGCAGCTGTGGAAGAGCTGGAACTCAATCCTCCATCTCAACATGACATTTCTGCTTAAAACTTTCTGGGGCTTCCCCACCGCCGAACTCCAGGAACAGGAATGGGCTTCAGATCCGTTCAATCCTGAAACTGTGTGTCTGTGCACCTTGGGGGATGAGAAGGTTCATAATTTTCATCATATTTTCCAAAGGGTCCATGGAAAAGTGTTTAAGAACCTCCAGCCTAGGGCCCTAATTCTTAACATGATAGACAAGGTCCTGCCCAGCCCAGACTGACCTCTGTGGTGTCCCATCTCCTGCCCGTGCCCTCTTCCCAGCCTCCCCAGCTCAGCAAATGAAGCTCCAGTCACAGAATTTCTCACTGGTCTCAAACAGGCCATAAGCCCTTTAATACCTCTTGGATTTAATACATGCCTTTCTCTCTGCCAGGAACACCATTCCCCCTTTGCAACATCCTTGGCCCCTTCTCTGCCTGGGAATTACCTCTTATCCTTTAAGACTCAGCAATAAAATCATCTCTTCTGCTGTGCCCCTTCTCCTGCCTCCTTCCCAGTTTCTTCCTCAATGGTTTCCTGAGCAATCCATACACCGACATATGCAGAGCTTACCCCTTGGTGTTGTCATTGTTCGCGTGCTGGTTCCTTCCACAGGTTAGTGAAATCTTGAAAGTACAGACCATGCCTCTAACCCCCCCAAACCATAATCTGCAACAGCAGATCACTGCTCATTTTGATGCAACGAAGAAAGGAATGAACGACTGCTTTATCAGCCTGGCCAACTGTCTCCTTGGATCTTACAGAGAACCTGACCCTGAGAGGCTGGGACATTCAGAACCAGGTTCCTGTCCCAGTTGTTGGACTCTATCCTTGTCCAAACGTCCATGTCTGGCTGACTCCTATATTCTTTTTAAGAACCCCTAGGAAAAAAGAGTAATCAGAACAAAAAGAGAGAAGACTTGGTCATTGAAAACATAAAAAGACATCAAACAATCAATGGGAGGTTTGGAAGAGAGAGAGTTGGAGAAATCTCCCAGAAAGTAGAGTATCAGCTGCAAGGCTGGTGTGCACGGCCCTCCTTGGGGCGTCCTGGACAAGCCTTCTCCCCAGAGCACGTATTTGTCACCACGCACTGTGCAGCCAATTTCCCGCTCTCTAGCCCCCAAAACACTGGGCTTCTCTCAGAACTGGAACTGTCTCTACCTCTACCAACTATCACAGTGCTTGGCACCTAGGAGATGCTAACATACGCATGTCCTCAAAGAATGAACAACAAATGCATAAATGAGCGGAGGTGAGCTTCACTGGACATGGGGCTGAGAGGGAACTCTGGAGTAGCCAGCTCTGAGGTTTGTGGAAAAGGTGAGTGAGGGCGAATCCCGGGGAGCAACCCCCAGGGAAGGGCCAGGCCAGGCCTGGCTGGCAGGGGACCAGCTCTTGTAAGCTTGCCTGAACAGAGAAAGGGTGACTATCTGGGCAGACACAGACAGAAGCGGGTGGAACCACCAAGAAGAATTCTAAGAGATGGAAGGGGAGGGAAAGCTCGCTCAGCACTTAACATTTCGTGAGGAATTACTGCGTGCCAAGGGCTGTGCTAAGGACTTTTCATGAACTCTCCCCCCTAAGCTTCACAAAACCCTCACAAAACAGCCGTAATTTTTACTACATCCATGTTCTAGATGAAAAGGATAAGGTGTACAGATAGCAAGTATCTGACCCAAGCTTCTAGGGCTGGTGGTGGAGCCGGGATTCGAGGGGGAAGTCTGATCACGTCTGTGTCGCTGAACCGCTGGGCTAGCCTTCCTGGTAAGAGTTCCCGTTCGCCTGGGACAGCCCTGCTGGGAGCCCAGCGTGCTCGCTGCATCTCACAGCTCTAGGACCCAACTGAGGATCGCGGCCGATCCCTTTCCCAGATTACTACAGTCTCCCTTTCCCAGAAAACGCTGTGTGGGAGAGAGTAAATAGCTGGGTTTGGGGCATAATGGTTTTCTTCTGTTTTGTGTTACTGGATTTGATGCACAGAAAACTGCCCAGAACCTCAAATAATTACAGTAAGACGACTCTGCTTCCTTCACGAGGCCACAGCAGACAGGCGGGAGCCCAGGGATGCTGCAAAGTGAGTGCTGTCACTGAAAGATGGGAAAAGGCAGGAGCCCAGAATCAGGAGTCTGGGACAGAACCGCAAGCACAGCGTGGCACTTGGCAGAAATGGGGAAAGGGCACCCCCTTGAAGTTCACGGGCTTGTTGCATATTAAAAAATCACTGAATAAAAAGCCCTTTAAGACATATGACTAAGTGGGGGAAAATGGCGCGTTGTAAGAGAATAGAGGCCATTTATGACAGGAAAAGATTCAGTCCAGACAGTCTGCAGTCTGGAAGACCATTCACTACCCGCTGACGGTGGTGGGGGCCATACGTGAGAGAGACCTTAGCTTGACGTGTCTTTTTGAAATGTTCCACAATTCTACAATAATCGTGGATTAATGGGTAATGAAAAACAGTAAAATAAATAAAGATAGTAAGATTTATAAGGAAAACAAGAAAGTGAGAGATGAACCCTGTGGTCAGTCGAGATTAAAATTAGTGCTTCAGGATCAGTGCCAATTCCTTCTTCGACTGTCATGGTGGATGAATGCCCAGGTGCGCCCTCGATTTTCAAGTGGATGCATAATACACTTTCCACCACAAGGTGCCTACTAAACATTAATAGTTTCATAGTTTGTTCTAAGCCGGAAGAGAAGAAGAGCTCCTTTGCTCTGACCGTTTCATAGATTAAGAAAGGGAGTCATGCCCTTCTTCTGCACCCCCCTCCGAACTTCAGCCTTCCCATGTTGCAGCACTGGTCTCAGAGATTCAATCTTAAAGCTATAGGGGTAGGAATAATTATGGACTGAGTCCAGGAGAGCCAGAAGTCACCTAGATATTAACTCCAGGCCAGTGTATCATTTCCCACCACAGAGGTCATGGGAAAGGGCTAGGGGCTAGAAATAGTTCTTTGGAAAGGACCCGCAAAGTGCCAGCTGGTGTGTGCATGTGTGTATATGTGTGTGTTTGGTTGTGTGACTGCCTGTGTGTATGTATGGGTTTTGTAAGGGTATGCATATGTGGGCATAAGCACCTGTGAATGTTTATATGTTTTACTGAGTGCATGAGCGTCTGTGTGTATGTGAGTATGAATATGTCTGTGGAAGGGGATGATCCTTCTTCCCCAAACCAGAAGCCCAAGGGGGTGTTTTGAGGTGCTTAAAGATCTAATATCACACTCTTGACTCTCCACAGAGGACTTCCAGCCACTTCACTGATGCAAGGCGGTGGTAGAGGATGGTCCTTACCCTACCCCAGAGGGAACATGCTTTCCCTAGCCTCTGGAGGCTGACCCACCTCACTTCTGGCTCTATCACTAATTTTCACTGAAGACACAGGTTTCTCCGACCTTCTGGAAACAGCGGTGTGGAAACTGGGTAATTAACAGGCACTCTAGAGTAGCTCAGAATAGCCAGCTTCAGCAGTGGGAAGGACACAAGTTCTGGGACTCAGAAGTTCTAGCTCCTTGCAACATACCCACTTTAATTCCCTTTATAGATGAATAAACTATTTGGTGATTCTAGGTGCCCTCCTTTTCAATATGTCTCAAAATGCATAACATAACCCACATCATAGTACTAATCCTAGCAAGGTCCACATGGTACCTCCAACTATAGAGGGGGCCTCACCATAGAAAGAGGCTTCTTCCAGATCCTAAAGAGGGAGTAAATCTTGTACAAGTCTCGGTCTACTGAGACCTTTCCTGCACACGAGGGTATGGTGTCTCACCAGAGTGCCTTTTATGATAGGATATATAGTCTCTCTCTGCATTCTCAAGAGATTCAGAGAGAAAATATATATTTAAATAGAACATATATGTTTTGGGGTAAGACACGAGCAATGTAATTATACAGACTCTAAATACTTCAGGCAAAAACACATTAAGAGAGAGTGATTTATTTCTCCTGTTGGATGCTGCAAAGGCCTGCTTGTGCAAACCTACCCTAAAACTGGAATAAATAGCATAATGCAAATACATGTAAAGAAACCTGAAGAGAAGTAAACGGCATAGAAAAGGTAATGACTGTATAATGCATTAGATGGTGGCAAGGTAAGGCAGGGCAGGGATGGAGATGTAGCAAGCTTTATGAAGAGATGGTTGTGTTTTCGGCTGGTTTTGTTTTGTTTTGCCCCTCATGTGTCTTGAGATGGCAGTTCATATAGGCCACTGGCACTTCAAAGATCCAATTTCAAGGACTAAACCGTATTCACATGCCAGTGTTAATAGTGAGCAATAGCCCAGAAGGTTGACATGTATAGAGATGGAAAGAGCCTGGGAAAGAGTAAAGGTGGAAATGAACGTTCAGAGCAGTATATTCCCTGGAAACAAGAACAAGGAGCACGAGGAGAATAAGACCCTCTGTAGAATTCCCACTCTGCATTATCCTACCCAAGCGTTGCTCCTTGGTGTTCAGTGAAAGAAATACAATGGGCCATAGAATCCTCTCTTCGCCTCTTCCCATTCTCTTAAGCATTGAGCATCTGGTCCCCTAACTTAGCATTAGATTTTTGAGTGACTGTTTTTACTCCTGGCCCAATCATTTTGTCAAAACATGGCTAATTGAACAGTATTTTAGTAATAATCTTTCTTCTTGCTAACCCTGAGTGTGCAAGCACTCCTTGGAGTGCTACAGAAGCACCCAGTGCCCAGTGCGTCTCCCCAAAACCATCTCTCGAAACCCATAGGACACGCTCACTCTGGAGCCATGCTTAGCGTCTTGGGAGGCCCGGCCCCTCTCACTCTGAACGGCTGAGCTAAACCGTGAACTGCTGGAAGAATTTTCCTCCAAGGCCCACACCGTCACATAGATACACATCTGCCCACACGCCGCCCCCTCCCACCAGCCATCTAGCTGTCCCCAACTACTCTGGGGAGCAATGGAAGCTTGCTGACCAACAACAAAACCTGAGCCTCTTCTGAACCACTCCTCTTCGCCTGTCCTCAGGATGGGTGGCATTTTCGTCCCCCGCTACCCTCCTGTCCACTCACCCACCTTCCCCTGCTCCTCATTCCTCACATTTCACTCACGGACCTCTTTGCACAAGAGAAATTGCTGCAGAACATAGGACATCTTTATGGCAAATCTTCTTCATAAAATAGGCTGGAAACTGACAGTTTTTTTTATTGCTTATGTGCCTATCAGCACATGGGTTGTTGGTTGTTTTCAATGCATTATTTTATTTAATGTTTGAAAAAGCCCTGAGAGGATGTTTTCTTTCCTTACTGGAGAACTTGGAAAACAGGGTGAGAGAGAGATTACAGAACCAGGGACTGGCAGGCTGGTTTCCGAACCCCAGTGAGCCGTGCGACAAGGCCCCTGTTCCGCTATCTCCAGGAAAATTCCTCCTTTTTTCCTTAGGGCAGAATAAAAAATACCTAATGAATTATAATTTTGTTCTATTTTTCGATCAATCAAGGACAAAGAGTTTTTTTTTTGTTATTATATATTTTCCTTTTCATAAAAGGAACATTTATTCACTAAAAACCATTTTGGAAAGACAGACAATTAAAAATAAGGAAAAAAATCATTTGTAACTCCACCACTCCGATACAGCATGTCTAAATTATGGAATGGGTCTTTGAAGGTATTTTTGATTGGAACATTTCTTCTGGGTTTATGCTGCACAAAGAATTAATACTGGACACAGTTCAATGCCAATAAAGCAGTCTATAGCATTTGGTTGTGTAGCTAGCTGTGCCACACTTTAACCAATAACAAACCTTTAGGCCTGAAAGGGAAGAAATGGTGCTCACTCATTTTCTGAATGGTGAAAGGGTTTTCACCTAAAAGTATTAAAGCTCAAAAACAACAACAACAACAAAAACACAGAATAAGAAAATTTGATCGAAGTCAAGGGTTGAGAGACTTTGCTTCCCAGGGCAGGTGGTAAATATTTTAGCTTTGCATGCCCTATGGTCTCTGTTGCAATTAGTCAACTGGGTCATTAGAGCACAAAAGAAGCCATACATGACACATAAATAAAACAGCATGGCTGTGCTGACCAAACTATTTATAGAAACTGAAATCTAGATTTTGCATAATTTTCATGAGTCATAAAATAGTATTCTTCCTTTTTAAAACAAACAAACAAACAAACATTTAAACATGTAAAAACTACCCTTCACCTGTGAACGACACAAAAAATGCGGCAGTGCTCTATTTCACCCACTCTTGCTCCAAATCACCCATTCATACTTAGAGCAAGACATCAGATCCACAGACCAATTGATGGAATCAGTGAGGATTTGCTTTCCAACCCTGCCTTCTCCTGGATATTCACACACGTGCACACGTGTGTGCACACACACACACACACACGCACGCCCACACATATCTGGTTGCCCCAAAGTCCTTCCTTTATGGGTTGGCTGTTCAAAAGTTACTTCCGTTTTCCTCAGTCAATTCCTTTCTGGGAGTATCTGATTATCTGACCAAAGTAATTCCCATTAAGGAGTGATTGTCAGGGATCAATTCTCCTCCCGGGAATTCCCATTTAAAAGAAAATGTACAGATGTAGCGAACTGGAAGCTGAGGAAGACGTTTTGAGTAGTAGGATATTTGGTTCTTCATTCAGAAAGTTGATTTTGGAAAAAAAAAAAGAGAGAGAAAGTTGATTTTGGTGTTACGAGGCCTGCCAAGGAGGTTCTGATGACTAGTCTACTGGGTGCTTACAATCTAATGGGGGAGGCATCACAAAGAAAATTAAAAATTCAAATCAGAGGCTATTAACTGTCAAACTGATAGATAAATCAAATTGCTAAGCTATGATGGAGACTATAGTTGTCCAGTGATATCAAGCCTAGGCATTTGGGGGCATTTCCTTGTATATTGGTGGACACAGATCCTAAATTTTTGCCTTTTGCAGATGGATAATGGCTGTACATCTTCAGTGGCTCAAGGCTGTTACCCAGAGTCCTTTATGGTTTTTGCATGTAGAGGCAATTAAAGAAAATTTTGTTTTTATTAAGCAGGAACCCAAGCTTAGAGGCAGTTCTTGAGTCTTCCACTAAATCTCTAGATATTTGTAAATCGCCAGACAAAATGCCTTCATGAGTCTTTTAGTGACTCAGACTGGGAGTTTCACCACCAGCTCTAAGCAACCACTGGACAAGCAAAGGGAAATAGAGCAACATGTATTGACGCGAGAACATTTTCTGCAGAAGTCTCCTCTTACTAAGGAGGTGGGGGAAGGTAGGTTACCCAGAGTGAAGTCACAAGAATCGTCTTTCCTGAGACACGTCTGAAACTCCAGGGCAGTGAAAGCCTCCTCAAAGACATCACAGAAAAGTGGAACAAAAAGGTGGCTTCCCAAAACAAATACAAGCTCAGACCTAGGAGCTAGAAGCCAGCGCGTTCCCCCTTGCAGTCATGTTGGCTTGCTATCCACCTAACCGGGGTCAGAGGTCCAAAAGCTGGAACTCAGCTCTACCTCGCACAGAGGAGACCAGAAGAGGGGTCTCCCTAGGAAATGCCAGGGGAAGCCCCGGGGCTAAGAGGAGAGGCAGCTCCAAGGTCAACATCTGGCCCTCACACTGCTTCCGAAAGTTAATGGTGAAAAATATACCTTCCTTCTAGGTCCTAAAACTTGCTGTCCAAATATCCTTCGTTTATCACACAATTTTCATTTCAGTGACAACTGCTAATAGGTCATTAAAATAATATGCACATTACTAACCCAGGGCCCGGCTGCAAGCCCCTGACATTGCCTTCTGTATCTGACCGCGGCTCTTCATCTGGCTCCTTGCCTTTGGCAATGGCCAGGTTTTGATGGTTCAGAGAGAAGCAAATTGCCTAGCTAATTAAAATCTGTATTTTTAAAAACATTTTTCTCTTATATTGTCAGGCAAAGTTAAATGGGTGCAACTTTCTTTGAGAAAGCCAAAAATAAATTCTGGGCTTCGATGGTGTAGATAAAATTGCGGTCTTAAATTCTAAATTGCAAAAAAATAAAGGCTTATCAAGGAAATTGTTATTTAGCTGTAACTGTGTGGGTGTAGGTATGATGCTATTATTAACCTCCTTCACAAATGGATGTGTCAGGGACTGCGAAGAAAGACCCAGAGTTTGGTGGCCAGTTGCCAGCGTGGTTAGATACCCAAGGCGAACTCTTCTCCCTTCGGTAATTGTAATTCTCCATCTGTTTCTAGCCTCTCTCACCTTGCATATAGCATTCCGCAAAAGTCAAATGGATTTCAGAAGTCAACTGTAAGGGAGTAGTCTGGATCCCTGTTGATAAATAAATTATGTCCCAATTACTGGTGCTCTTCTGAAATATGTTACTGAATGAAGCAAAAAATTAAGCCCCTGAGCTTCGGCATATCTTCTTTTGCAATCCACTATAATAATTCTGTGTCTGTGTTCAAGTAACTCATTCCCTTTGGCAATTCAAAGGAGAGCCTGAGCTAAGAAAAGGGATAAAATACAACCAAACTGTCTTCTTGTTTATACCTTTTCTGGAGAAAAATTGAGAGTGCTGTAATTTTTATAAATTAGAATGGTATCAATGTCACCTTGAATTTATAAAGCACAGGGGCTTTCAGATTTGTGATTTCCAGTCTTCTGACTTTTTTTTTTTTCCCAGATGAGAACAGTTGGGAATCTGTGTGATGGTTGGAGATTGGGCTGGCCAGAGGGAGCTGACACGGACACCACTATGACTCCTGCCTGCCTCTCCAAAGCCTGAGGACCTGGTCGTCACTCCAAGAGGGGACTAGACTCCAAAGGGAGCCAGGCGCAGAGACATAGGAGGGTTTCAAGGCCAAGCTTGTTTCCGCATTTAACAGAGGGAATTTTGCCTGGGCGGTCACTTCTCATTCAGAACCTGACTACCAACCTTGAAGAAAAAAGACCAAGACTGACTGAGGGAACTTTGCCTGCCTTAGAAATGCAAGGAGGGCACGTATTGCATGGAGCACTGGGTGTTATATGCAAGTAATGAATCATGGAACATTACATCAGAAACCAGGGATGTACTGTATGGGGAACTAACATAATATAATTAAAAAAAAAAAAAGAAATGCAATGAGATGTGACAACAAGCCGGTGAGACTGCCCTACGCCCCCCAGCCTGACAGCCTGTTTCATTAGTTCTCACACCCCACATGCTTCTGTGGTCAGCATGAAGGCGACGAATAAAGGTTCAGCTCCTGGCGCCACTTTGTGTCTGTGACTACAGATTATAACTTTAATTTCTCTTTTTGTTTGGGTTTGGTTGTTTTGTTTTGTTTTTTCTCCTCTCTACGGCAAAGCTGTTTTTGTCTCACTCCCTTTTTTTTTTAAAAAAAATCCTTTATTGGGCAAAGTAGGCACAAAAGAAGAGCTGAAGGAAATTCAAAATAGGGCATTTTCCACTGGGAGAGAAGGAAATGATATAAAAGGGCTTTTTCCCCTTTTCTTCAAACTCCATATTAATATTAACAGTAAAAGTTAGGGGCAGCGGCCCTCTGTTTTCAGAGCCTTCTTTGTTTCCAAGCCCCTGCCTCCTTCTCACTGTTTTCCAAAATTCTCCCCAGGTTTAGTGGGAAGCTGGCCTCCTCCCTCAGAGACCACTCAAAACTCACTGTGAGTTTGCATGCTGGGTCCCTAGAATTGGAAGGATCTTAGAGCTCATCTGGTCTTGGAATCTCTTCACCCT